>NC_090932.1:859613291-859916321 GCF_040938575.1 Ambystoma mexicanum | reverse complement strand
TCCCTAAGATCCTCTCGGAGACCTCGACGGAATATGGTATATTGGGCCGTCTCTTGCCACCCGGTCTCTGCAGCGACTCGTTTGAAGAGAGAGATGTAGGATAACAGATCGGAGTTACCCTGACGGATATCGAGCAACTGTTCGCTGGCAACCAAGGCAATTTCTTGTCTCTCAAAGGTTTTGTTGAACTGAGCGGTAAACCCACTGTAATCTTGTAACAGCGGGCTAGCACTAGTAACTAGAGGCGTTGCCCAAGCCAAGGCGTTCCCAGTGAGATTAGAAATGAGGAATCCTATGCGATCATTATCAGAGGCATAAGTTTGGGGTCTGAAGGTGAAGTGTATGATGCATGCCTCCATGAATTCCTTAAACTTGTGCGGGGAACCATTGTATTTACCAGAGGCTAAGGACATCGGGGGTAGTTCTGTACGTGCTCTTTCTTTGTTGTCAACCCGTTGTTTAAGAACAACGTTCTCAGCCTTTACTGTCTGGAGTTCTTGAGTGAGATATTGAACAGCAATGAGTAGTACCTGAACCTGTTCAGCCCTAGCCATTGTAGGTTTATTTGGGCGTTGCAAACTGTCAAGATTGTCAAATTTATCACAGGATTCCTGAGAACCAGAAGTATTTTGATCCCGACCCCATTCCTCCTCACCTGAATCTTCTGATGACGACTCGTGTCTTCGCCCCTTTCTCCTTGATGTTTTCTTTTTAGTGAAGAGAAAAGGCCTTCTGCGGATAGAAGCCACCCTGTCTCCCTGATGGAACAGGAATGCAAGGGACCCCTTCCCGAAGAAGCCGAGAAGAGAGGAAAAAAGTGGGTACTTAAAAAAACCTCTCTAAAGAGTTGTCGTGTTGCAGAGTAGTGGTACTTTAACTCCAGTTAAGTGTAGACTCCAGGTAATTGCTGACTCCAGGTAAGAATTGACTCCAGGTGTGATTAAACTCCAAGTAGGTGAAGGAATTTGTGACCACACAAAGGATCACGTGATGCGAGGAGTCGAAGGAGTGATATGTAGAACACCGGCAGTCTGGGATTTCGAAGAAAGGAAACCCAGACAGTAAGAAGGACGGCTAGGAGCGGCCAGAGAAGACTGAAGCGGAAGGAAACCAAGAAAGAAAAGAAAAGGTAAAATGCGGAAGACCCGAGGATGGGTTGGAGTATAAGAAAGCAAAATCGGAAGAGGGAAGGGCAGAGGAGCCGCAAGAAGGAGGAGAGACTGGGAAGAAAAAGACAGGAGAAGGGGTACAAGCGGGAAGAAAGGCAAGGGAAGAAAATGTGGCTCCGGAGGCGGTAGAGGCAAAAATGGTAGCGGGAAGCAAAAAATAATGGTACCGGGCTGGGACCGGTAAGAAGGTGGGACTAGGCTAGCAGGGAGCGAAGCTCAGAGCGGGGTGGAGCGTATACGCAAAAAGTTGCAACGCGCAGAACCAAACAAAAGGGAGTGGCTATATATGGAAACAGAGGACAGTGGAAAGAAAGACTAGAACGAAACAGGAAGTAGAAACCCAAACGTGGAACATTCTAATGGCGGTGAAGCTGCCATCGGCTTCCTAGTCGCCAGGGAATCCTTCTTGCAAACGGCATGACAGATACTGCAGACACGAATGGCTTATTGTTTAGCAGATGACCAAAAATGGCCAGATGTTCAAATCTTTATTGACACCAAGTGATGAGATCCGCTAGTGCACCTTAAGTGGAGGATCCCTTTTCTCACTTTTACAGTAACCTTAACTACAAGTTCACCTGACAGGCTGGTGGCAGTGTACCTTTTTGCACAACTTTTTGTGGATCCTTGTCGCAGGCTGCCTTTGAAGCTGTGGGAAGAGACACAAGGGTCACCATTTGCCTAAAATAGTGGCTATACTTTTTTTTTGAAAATATTTTTATTGAGTTTTACAACATAGTCAACTAAACAAACTGCCCCAATCCCCCTCCCTCTCCCCCCCCCGGGGTGTCCACCCAGTAACTACTGTCTGTTCATAGACTTTGTCTCTTTATCTGAACATATCAAGGATTCTTATTTTGTGTGGGCACCATTGTTCCATATAGTCACTTTGCAGGTATTCCAGCGTGTCCGACCATTCTTCCCTGAATTTCTGTTAATTCCCTTGCAGGTTGTATGTGATATGTTCCATAGTTATGTGGGACCACGCTCTGCGTATCCAGTCTATTGCAATGGGCGGGTTTTTTTGCTTCCATTTCTGGGCTATCTCCAACCATACCCCGACCAGAAGTCCCATGAAATTTCTTTTCTGTGATTTGGTGAGTGTTTTGTCCTTCGGATCCCAGACCCCACTGAGCCACGCCTCCTCTCCCAGAGCTCCAGCACCTTGGAACATTGAGCCCATGTGAGCCTTCACATCTGACCAGTATTTTTGTAGATTTGGGCAGTCCCACCAAATGTGTCTCCAGGATCCTTCTCCTCCACATGCTCTCCAGTATAGGTTGGGGGAGTCCCGGGACATCCCATGAAGCCTTTCTGGTGTGTAGTGCCATTGCAATAGGATTTTCATCCACATTTCTTTTGTGTGTATCGCTCTTGTGAGTTTAGGTGTCATTCCCCAAGTATATTCCCACCGACTCCTTGGAATCGTTCTCAGAGTCTTTTCCCATCTCTTAATGTATGCCCAGGTGACCTTCTCCTCTGTGGAGTTGATGAACTTGTAAGTGTTCGAAACACATTTCTTCGTCCCATCGTTAGTCATGATATATTGTTCGAACAGGGTTAATTCTCTGGTGGCGGCCTGTCGTATTCTGGGTGTGTCTAGCCAATGGAAGAGTTGGTCATATTTGTACCTATCTTTCCCTTCAAGGTGCAATAGGCCGATACAATCTTCAAAGGATCTTATTTGTTGGTCTTGATACATGTCCCCTATCATGTAGCAGCCCGCTTCCTCCCATTTTTGAAAGGCCTTTCCCTCTAGCCCCGGCGGGAAATCCGGGTTTCTAAACAGAGGCATGAATGGGGCTGGGTCTTTAGTTAGAGTACCTTTCTTAGTTGCACCATCCCATATTTCCAGTGCAGCTTGCATGATCTCGCTTATTTGTAGGTTTTGATGTCTATGTTTCTTCCCAGCCCATACCATATGTCTTGTTGGGGTGGTTGCGACTGCCCTATCTTGGGCGACCCAGAGTTTTTGGGATTCCTCTGGGATCCATTCCTTTAGTACCCATAGTTGTGCTGCCTCACAGTATTTCCTGAAATGGGGCAATGCGCATCCTCCGTCTTTCCGGGAGGCTGTTCGAACTGAACTTGAGATTCTGGGGGTTTTCCTTCGCCAGATATATTCCTTGACTGCTTTCGTTAAAGATTTAAAGAATGTCTTTGGGATTCTTATTGGTAGGGCCTGAAATGGGTATAGGTGTTTGGGTAGTATGGACATCTTGATAACTGTTATCCGCCCTCACCATGATATTGATAATGGGTTCCATCTTTCCATGTCCCTTTTTATTTGTTTCAACAGATGCGGGAAGTTTTTGGAGTATAATTGATGTATTTTGTGTTTCAGTGTGATTCCCGGGTATTTGGTCCCCGACGCAGCGATCCTCAATTGGAGGTCTTCTGCTACCCAGTGAATTCGGGTTATGTCTCCCGCAAGTATCAAGATTTCCGATTTCTCCCTGTTTATCTTGAGGCCAGATATGGCCCCATATTTATCAATCTCCTGCATCAGGGTGGGGAGGGAGTTTACAGGATCCCCTAATGAAATCAGCATATCGTCTGCGTATGCAACTGTTTTGTGGGTGATTCCTCCCCTGTCTATGCCTTTTATATTTTGGTTATCCCTTATTCGCGCCAGCAGTGGTTCCAGGAAAATTGCATAGAGCAGGGTAGATAGTGGACATCCCTGCTTCGTCCATCTCTCAATGCGTATCGTGTTAGATAAGGACCCATTCACTGCTACTCTGATGTTAGGGGAATTATAGTTAGCTTGTACCATTTTGATAAACGTTTCTCCTATGCCCATTTTCCTTAGTATTTGGAATAGTCGGGACCATTCTACTCGGTCGAATGCCTTTTCTGCGTCCAGTGTTAGTATCACTGCCGGCGTGCATGTTAATCCTATTTTTTCTAGTATATGGAGGACCCTCCTAATATTATCATGAGTTTGCCTTCCCGGGACAAACCCTGACTGGTCTTGATGGATCAATTTTGGGAGTACCTGGGTGAGTCTGTATGCTAAGATTTTTGTGTATAGTTTCGCGTCTAGGTTTATCAGAGCTATGGGTCTATAGGAGGATGGTAGCTCGGGGTCTTTCCCATGTTTGTGTATCAACAGCATCTTGGCTTCATTCATCGTTGGGGTAATGTTACCTTTACCTTGGAAGGAGTTATATAACTCTGTCAGGGTCGGGGCAAGTATGTCCCTATATGTTTTGTAGAATAAGGCGGTGTAGCCGTCTGGGCCCGGGGCCTTATTTCTGGGGAGATCTCGAATTGCCCTGTTGACCTCTTCTATTGTTATTTCGCCCTCTAGTGTAAGTTTCTCTGTTTCGGATAGTCTTGTAAGCTCCACCCCCTCCAGAGATGATTTTTGGAGATTCTCGTCCGGATGATCTGAGGAGTACAAGGATCTGTAGAACCTTTCCAATATTTCCCCCACATCAGTAGTTTGGGTCATTCTATTCCCTCTTTCATCCTGGAGGGCCATTATTGTCCTATCTTGTTGTTTCCCCCTCAGTTGTCTGGCTAATAGTTTATCTGCTCTTTTAGCCTTAATGTAGTACCAATGTTTTAGCCTCAGCAGGTGTCTTTCTGCTTTTTTCATGCGAATCGCTTCTAGCTGGCCTTGTACGTGCCTCAGGGCTTTTTGTAGTTTTATAGTTGGGTTCAGCAGTATTTCTGCATGAATGTTGGCAATTTGTGCCTCCAGTTCCTTTTCCCACTAGAGGTTAAGCTTCACGTTTTGTGTTTTCAGAGCTATTCTATGTCCCCTGGTGACAGCTTTTAAGGCCTACCATTGCGTTTCGATAGAGATTTCGGGGTGATTATTATTTGCAAGGTATTCAGTGATTTGTTCTCGGACCGTATTCCCCATCACAGGGTCCCTCAATATCTCCTCAGGGAGCCTCCATTGCCATAGCCTGGTCGCCCGTGGGGCTAGCTCTATCACAGCCCACAGTGGGGCGTGATCTGACAGAGATATGGAGCCGATGTCGGTCTTTCGTGTTTTGCGTAGGATGCCTGAGGATGCCCATAAATAATCTATCCTAGACATCGTGTGGTGAACGTGTGAGTAGTATGTGTAACCTCGGGAACTTGGTGTTTATATGTCTCCAGATGTCTCCCAGTGACAGGCTGGCCATTTTCTTTTTCAGGGCTTCCGTAGCGGGGTAGTGCCCCTGCTGTCTGGGGTTTGATCTGTCTATTAGAGGGTCCCAAGCAATGTTCAGGTCTCCCCCCAGTATTATTTCCGCTGTCGCAAAGCTTTCTAACTTTTCGAGCATATCTTTGAGGAAACCCTCTTGACCTGTGTTGGGAGCGTAAACAGCCGCTAGAGTTAGGGGGTTGCCTTCTATAATCGTGTTGGCTAGCAGAAATCTGCCCTGTTTGTCTGCTTCCGTTCGTAGAACTTGTACCTTTAGGGAATCCCTGAACGTGATCAGGACCCCCGTCTTTTTCTCTCTTGCGTTTGCCTGTGTGATCAGATTGTAACCCTTCAGCCGTACCCTTCCCCTGTCATGTGCTTTTATGTGCGTCTCTTGTAGCAGGATGATATCAAACCTCTCTTGTTTCAGGTAGTTTCTACTTTTTTTCTTTTGACGGGAGAATTGATGCCTCTGACATTATAAGTTAAAACCTTTGTACCCATCACGTTTCTAGAAGAAGAGTCTCTAAATGCTTCCTTTGATATGTTCTGTAAGTTATTTGGTTGTTCCCGGTTACCCTCCCCTCCCCCCTTAGGCCATCCTTAACATGCCCAAATACCCCCCTCCACCCAAAACTGCCCTGGGATGAGCTCCGGTACCTATGTTCGCACAGGCGTTGCGCCGTGAGCGCCATACTCATCTGTCCCCAGGGATAACTTGTAGAGTGTACTAAGTCCCTCTGGATTCCAATAGGTGCCACTTGGGCCCTCCACCCCCCCTCCGCACCTTTATGTTGTGGAAAACTCTCCTCCAACCAAGTTGTTTCTTTCAATCTGCCAACTTGGGCAGCTCATATATGCGTCGAAGGCACCTCAGGGCTTCGTCATTTGATGTGACTTCTCTTTCGGCGTTGGGATCCTACCCTGTCTGTCCACTCTCGTCCACTCCCATTCTGCCCTTTTCTGGGTTCTTATGTCTCTCTTAGCTCCCTGTAGTTCTTCCTGCTGTTCTTGTGTCCCCAATATTTGGTTCCCCTCGTTATTCTCCTCTGTTTCCCCTCCCATGTGAATAGGAGTCCGAAGGGGAAAGTCCATTTATATCTAATGTGTTTTGACATTAGGGTTCTCACCACCGGGCCCATGTCTCTGCGCTTTTGTAGAGTGGACTGTGCCAAATCGTGATAGAGTTGCTCCTCCTCCCCATTCATCCTAATGTGGTCCATGGTCCTGGCCTTCCGTAATATCTGCTCTTTTTGGGGGTATGAGGAGAGGGCTGCCAGGACGTCCCGTGGCCTCGCGCCTAGTTCTCCCTTCCTCTTCGGGCCTACTCTATGGACTCGATCAATTCCAACTTCTTCGTCCTCCTTTGCGTCTAAGATCTCTTTAAAGACCTGTCGTACTTCCTCTTTCAGATCTCTGTCTTCGACGGATTCCGTTATATTTTTTATCCTTATGTTTCATCTGTTTTCGAGATCCCCACATTGTATTTCCAGGTTATGGGTTCAAGTCAGGAGTTGCTCTTGGACCTCTGCGTACTGCTGTGCTTCCTCATCGAGGTTTTGAGTGATCTTTTCCAATATGTCCGTCCTCTCGCCCAGATTCGTGATCTCAGTCTTTAGTTCTTGCATTGCTGTACGCATGTCTTTTTTCATGGTTTCAAATTGCGCCTGTGTTGTTGCTAGGAATTGCGACTGGAATTCCCCGAACCACAATTTCATATCTTCCCTGGTTGCCATATCAGGTTCCAGCGTGTCCGAGGGTTCTGTAGCTGATAGGACCTCCTGAGTCTTTTTCCTGGTGGAAGTGGATGGGTTGGCGTGTTCTGGTCCCCACTGTTGGGTTAGGCTATTTTCCCCTCTCTTCTGCTGTGGTTGTTGGGCTGCCCTCCCCCTAGTTTTTGACATAGGTGCTGTTATGGTTTTGACTTTGATATCCGATCTGTGCCGGTTTCCCTCGGATCTTCAGCTGCCAGCTCCTCTGTTCGTCCCTTCCTTCTGTGTTGGGCCGGGAGCCGGTATGCCCCTGCTGAGACCTCTATGGCGTTGCCGATTCTAGTAGTTGGGGTCACCTCCCTTGTCGGAGCTCGTTGTTGACCCCCCCCTGTTCACTAATTACTGGGGGGTTGCCTGTTAGTTCCTCACTCTGTCTTGTTATGGCGGGCCTGTGCTTTGCCCCAGAATGTGGCCTTTAGGGTGCTTACTGCTGTTTTTGGTACGGGTTGTGATCCGGTCCAGTGCAGTGTGTGTGGGGGTGTTTAGACTCTCTGAGTTCAATGAGGTAGGGTTAGGGGGGGCCTTCGAGCCTATCCGCACCACGTTATTGTTCTATGGATCTAATCCCCGCCGACCCCGCACCTCGTACCTGCTAAGATAGCCGACTGTTGCCGGTATCAACCTCCGTCTTGTGTTCAGGGCGTTCGGTGGATTTCCACGTGTGATGTCCTCCGTTCTGCTCCTGCTCCGCCTTTCCCCTTTTCTTCTTTCTGCTCTCTGTCATACGCCGACTTCTCTGACCCGTCTACTGGTGGGCTGGGTCGATGCTTCAGCCTGAGGGGCCGGTGCTCCAGCTGACTGGGTATCCCTGTTCCAGTCCTCACTGCGCCGCCCTTGTCCTTTTGTTGCTCCGGCTCGGGGGCGGGTCTTCTGATGGTTCTCGGGTCGGTACCTGGAGGAGCCGGTGTCCGTGTCAGCGATTGTGTACGTGGGGGGGACCGCTACCCGGAGAGCGGCCCCTTCCAAGTCCTCCTGCTTGGGGATGCCTAGGGAGAGACCCGTTCGTAACACGAAGCAGCGCTCCCGCGCTGGGGTCCGTGGAGTGTATCGGCCTCAGGGAGTCGCATGCAGCAGGACGCGTGTTCGCTCTCGGGCAGCTAGCCGCGCTCTATGTATCCTCTCCGCCTGATGCGGCCGGTGCCTACGGCGGGGATCGGTGAGAGTCTTGGGCTTCTTTGTTATGCTTTATTGCCTCGGCCTAGTGGTGGGGACGGAGCGAGCCTCTCACATGTCCGCTCCCCATCGCCGCCATCTTGGAATCCCGTGGCTATACTTTTTTAAGCCCTGTTCTTGATGACTTGTTCTTTCCTGGGCTTTCTTCTACCTGCATGGGTGGGGGAGGTCTTGATAGGTCTTTTATCTTTGGCAAGCCTACCTTGGAAAGCCTGCCAAGACTCTCTGAGTGCCTGAAAGGACAGGAAGTGGGGGAGGTGACCATACCTCCTCATGTCTTTGTCCTGCAGTGTGCCTGCCTGAAACCAGTTTGTGGTGGAAGGCTGGCTGTTCCTATTGGACAGCCACCCCCCAAGTTTGAATAAATGCACGTCTGGGGATTGGTGGGATCAGACAGTTTTCCTGCATAAAAGGCGAGGGTCCTGGAGCATATTCTCAGAGTCGACCGCTGGACTGAAGATCCAAAGAGAAATTCATAGAAGGACGTCTCCAGCAACTTGTAAGCAACTGCCGCAGCCATTGAGTGACTGCTGCCGACCCAACCCCGAATTTCCAACAACAGGGAAGATCTCCTGAAGGCAACTTCCTTCCCTGGACTGGTGGGCCTAACCAGTCTCAAGACCACCTACATTTTTCATCATCTCTCCAAGAGCTGTGACCTCCCGGGCCTGCACACTCCCAATATCCTGGGACCTGTGCCATTTTGCTTTGCATCATCTTGTGAAGCGCAGGTTTGCCTGAAACCTTTTAGGCATCCTTCTGGTCCTGCAGTACCTCTTTCACACTCCTAAACATCCCCTCACTAAGTTGAGGACCGAGAACCGTCTGCTAGACAACCACCGTCGCTGTACCAAAGCCTGTGAAGGGCTCCAATGAGCCAGCACAGTGAAGATCCTCTGCTTGCCATCCCACTGCAAGAGCCACCAAGGCCAAGAAACCCAAACAAGGGTCTGCTGTCGCCTCACCTTGGGGACCATTCTGTGGCATTGTGTTCTTCACTGAAAAGGTATTTTGCCGCTCCTAGATACTTGTGTATGGGTGCGATATAAATAAAACATCATATATCATAAGTGTTTCAAGACGCGACGAGGGAAGGGAGGGGAGTACAAGAGAGGATAAAACAACGATCTTACTACACCCAGTGACATTGTGAATGTGCAACTGCAGGGGAGAGGGAAGGGTACAATGCAAGGGGCAGAGGAGGAGTGGAAAGTGCAGACCACAGGATCAAGACAACAAAAGGTAGTGTGGCCATCGGGTGCCAAGTGCATGACTTAAGTGCAGACACTGGGTGTCAAATAAGTGCAGATGAGGGGACTGTAGGGTTGCAGATACAGACCCAAGTACAAGGGTTGCCAGTGACAGTGCAGGTAAGTCACAGGGCGGGCAAGGGATGTGGGCCCGAAATCAGAGAGTAGCCACATGCCCAATGCAGGAACAAACAGAGATCAGCAGGGTAGAGGAAGAGAGAAGGTAGAAGCAAAGAGGAGCTTCTTGAGGTGCTTCCAGAACTGGAGATGGTGCTCCTCAAATTTCAGAGAGGCAGGGTGGCTGTTTCCCAGTGGGAGGCTCCAGCCGAAGAAAGAGATCTACCACCAACTCGTTGCTTGGAGAAGCGACTGACCCTGGGGGAGTTGGAGGTGGAGGAGCGTATAGCTCGAATAGGAAGGTATTTACACAAAGAGTTGGAGGTATTGAGGACCCGGGCCCCAGAAGGCCTTGTGGACAATGCAGAGGGTCTTGAACTTAATCCTCGCAGCCACTGGGAGCCAATGCAGAGATTTCAGTGCTGGAGAGATACGATCCCTGGGCTTGAAGCCAAGGACAAGTCTCGCAGTCCTGTTCTGGATAAGTTGCAGAGGGCGGAGAGTAGAAGCAGGCAGATTTAGAAAGAGGCTGTTGCAGTGGTCCAGCCTAGAGGGAACCAGAGAGCTTCTGGGGGAAGGAGAGGAAAGGAAGAATACTTCTGGAGGAGGTGCAGTTGGTATTTAGACTTCTTAGAGACGTCAGAAATATGAGGAGAGGAGAGTGTGGAGTTCAAGATGGCCCTGAGGTTCTTAGCCTCACTGGTGGGAGCAGGAAGAGGGCCAAGGGAGGCCGGCCTGAGAGCGACAGAAAAAGAAGCTGGAGGCGAGCCGATGAGGAGGATCTCCGTTTTGTTGGCATTCAGGCAGAGATCATTTGTGGCACACCACTCCTGGATTGCAGACAGGCAATCGGAGGTGAGAGAGGGAGAAGAGGCAGCAGAGGGGTGCCTGAATAAGAGGTGAGTGTCATCCGCATAACACTGAAGGTTGGAGCAGAGAGCGGCAATGCGGTGGGCAAGAGATGGCAAGTATTGGTTGAAAAGCCAGGGGGAGAGGTTAGACCCCTGGAGAACACCACAGGTAGAGAGTGAGATAGAGGAAAAGAAGGACCCAAGTTGAACCTAGGAGGGTCGGTCAGCGAGGAAAGAGGTCAGCCAGGCAAGGGCCTGATCAGTGATACCCAGGTTATCACAGAGACGTTTGAGCAGGAGGACATGGTTGACAGTCTCAAAGGCAGAAGAGAGATCGAGTAAGATGAGGACAGAGGGGAGATTAGAGTCGAGATAGGGAGCAGGTTTTCACTGATTTTCAGGATAGCAGTTTCTGTGCTTCTGGATGCTCTGAAGCCAGACTGATGGTCATGGAGACAGCCAACAGATTCAGTGTGAAGATTAAGCTGGGAGATGGCCAGCTTTTCCAGGAGTTTGCCAGGCAGGAGGGGTCGGCAGAAGGTTTTTTTAAGAAGAGGGTGCACAAGAGAGTGCTTCAGAGGGGAAGGGAAGGCTGCAGTGGCGAAGGAGCGGTTTGCGGAAGTCAGCCAAGCCAGGAGCAAGGGTGTCGATGTGGTCCTTGATGGTTTTGGAAGAACAGGGAGGGACCTGTTTTGACAAGCCTTTCATAGATAGGACTTGTCTAGAAACCTTGTCAGGGGAGAACAGAGGAAAGTCAGAGAAAGAGGTAGGCGAGGTGGCAACAGGGGGCCGGATGTAGAGGAGAGAGTAGAGGGAGGAGGAGGAGGAGAGGACAGGAGGGTGGACAGGATGTCCTTAGTTTTAGAAATGAAGTGAGAAGCCAGGGCTGTGCAAACGCACTGGGGGGAACAATAGACATCGAGACTGCAGCAGGATTGGCCAGCTCCTTGCAGATTTTAAAGAGTTTGGCTGAGTTGTTAAAAGCCACAGAGACGCAGCCTTGGATGTGTGCTCCCTTCTTTGTGTGGACAGCGAGCCGATAGTGCCTTTGGAGCAGGCAGTGGGCCAGTTTGTCAGAGGATGCACAAGAAGCTAGTCATTTCCTCTCAACCACCCTGCACGCCTGCGTTTGAGTGACAAGGTCAGAGTCGTACCAGGAATTGCACTTGGCATTGGGCTTCAAGCAAATCCTCATGACAGCTGCAAGAACATCAAGAGTATCAGAGATAGAGGAGTAGAGCATGTAAAGAGTTGTCAGGATGTGAGTCAGCAAGAGGAGAAGAAGTGGTAGAGAAAGTGGCAGCAAAAGCCTCAACTGACACACGCTTCATGGGTCGGATGACCGAGGAGGTAGGTGACAGTGCTGGAGTTGGCTTGGCCTGAGGGGTAGAAAGGGAGAGATGGGAGGAAAGGAGAAAATCAGAGAGTGATCACTTCAGGAGAGAGGAGTGGTAAGAGGGATATAGCGGGGGAGGGTTTGAGGAGATCAGAACATCCAGAGTGTGCCCTGCAAAGTGAGTTGGTCCAGAGGGAAGAATGAAGAGAGAGAGGGAATCACAGAGGTCACAAAAGAGTCCAGCGGGGCTTGCTGCATTGTTCATTTGTTCTGGGGGCTGCATTAAGCTAACCTTTGCATCCCTCTAGGGCCTACCTTGAGCTACATTGGAGTGGACAACCCATTGTGACCTATCTTGCCTTGGGACACTTGTCCTTGGGGCAATCTGGTTAGGGAAATTGTACATTTCCTTGCCAAAGGAAGCCTGACTGTTACCAACCTGCAAACCTGAAGAGTTTCTGAAGGACTCTTCTCCTTTGATTCCTGAACTCTGCTTTCATGCCTTGTTTTCCTCAGCCCGTTGTCAATGGTGCCCCAGTGTCTCCTCTGACTTTGTGAGATGCATCTAAGACAGGGTTGAACTTTCTAAGATAGGCTAAGCTAAAGTTATACAAATTTATAAAGGTTGCTATAGGTTTGCATATATGTTTCTGGAGGTTTCATTATGTGATTTGTTCCCTTTATTGCTATTCTAAAGTAAATAACTCTTTGAATATTGTAATTGTTCTCCTATTATATTATTGTGTGAGAGTACTTACCTTACCTGAATGCTACAAGTCAGTGTATATAAACGCAATAGTGCGGTGTAAGTCCGGTCAAGCTGCAGGTGTTGCTGGAGTTGGAGGTGTTTGACTGCCTTCTCTATGAGCAACTGTTCTTCCTGGCCCTTTAATAAGTTGGGGCTTTTCTTTTAATCCAATGCTGGGTGCAAAGCTCCAGTGTAAAAGTGTGGTGTAAGTGCAGTCAAGCTGCAGTCAGGCGCCAGGAAAGAGTCAAGATCATCACCCTATGGAGTTGGGGTACGCACTTAGAAGCAAACAGCAGCAACCAAGAGAGGAGCATATGCAAGACCAGGTAAGACTTCAAATGGGGAAGGTGACAAAAATGCTCAAAACCCTTTATCTCTTGTATTGCCGTGAAGTAGTGATTGTATGACGTCCATTCCTATGGTCGCATCAACAGCTAGTACAAGGTCTTAGGTCTCAGTTGCAAATGTACCATTTGGTTTAATATCCCGCCGGCGAAAGGAGATCAAGCTCTGGAAGCTGTCACACTGGCAAAAGCACCTGAAAAGAAGATCACAGCATATTTTGCCAAAACGCCCTCGACCGTGCGCCCTAGTCAAGAGTCTGATGTACCTGTTGTGGAAGGTAGAGAGGTCATAGATGCAGATGTCTTGGAGGGCGTTCTGTCAATTAATTAGCAGCATCTTGATCACCTGAGAATATCTACACCGAGTTCAGTGGTCAAGTTTAACAAACCAGGCTCACATCTGAGTGTGACTTTTCGGAGACATCTTCTCCAATGAACATTTGCATCATCTGAGATTTAGCTGTGACAAAGAATGGTCAGATATCATGTTCAAACTATTCCAAAACAAGTTCTTTGAGTCCGGCAAGATTGCGTAGGGGCAGGGTCATGACCCTCCACACCTGGAAAATGTTAATGTAATATCAGCCATAACAATCCCTCTCACACCTTTCCTTAAGCTTTCTGAATCTCTTACTGTTAACTTTAAATACCATGCTACTTTATTGGCCATGCTCCACTCTAAAATTATCTTTATAGAAGGCTCACTCTCTAGGTCAGTTGCTACAGAAGTAGGACTTAAACAGGGCTGTATTATAGCCCTCACCCTCTTCAATTTATATTTGAGTGACATTGAGGAGTTGTGGTGTGATTCAGATAACATTGTAACAATATATGACTTGTTTCAAGGTACCCAGCAGTGATCACTAACCTTGCAGCTAGGCAAACCTTGATGACAGGAAAATCCCCCTGAGAACCTTACTCCCCTCCGTCTGCAGTGGGACAGGAACCGGAGGAAAAAAAGGGGAAAAAACCCTGGTCTGGAATTGAGAGTGTAGGGGATGACGTTGTCTTTTCCTTAGAATTCACGATCAGGCTTGAACTGGCTCGGAGGTTTTCATATGGCTTGCTGGCAATCTTTGTCTATCAGAAAGAATGCACAGAAAGTAAGTATAGGTAAGACCCAGAAACAGAAAGCACAGGACAAGAGAATGAGAGGGACCAGCACCTGTAGATTGAACAGGAACTTTCCTGAACTGGTGTTACTGAGGGATTGATGACGTACCGCCTCGTTAAAGTTCTGAGGTAGTATCCTAGAAACCAAAGAAAGAATGAGAGAAAGCCCTAATCTGAGTGCTAACCCCGCCCTGTCAACTCTATTTACTGTGGGAGAGCCGCAGCCTTGAGTAATGGCTACTGTGCCGGAGGCGTGGTGTGTGGCCGAAGAAGAGTAGTTCCCCGGGAATGGGCGTTCTGGATCTGCAAGCGGGGAAGGAACGCTGCCTTGGTGGATGTTTCGTAAAGCTGAAGCAGCCGGAAACGCGAGGGAGAATGGTTTTTAGGAAGCATATAATGCACAGATAAACAGATTCCCTGGACCACGAACATACAGAACATCTTCTAAGGGAGTAGCGATGCATGTATAACCAGGAACTGCCGGAACATGAAGCGTCACCTGACCCAGGGTAGGCGGGCCACCAGCAAAGACTGAAGCGGATGGACGAGGCGTAGAAGAATGGCGCGAGCTGGCGGCCATGTTGGAAATCCCAAGCGCCGCAGCAAATCGAACACGGCCACGTCGCCATAACGATCATCTACCGTAGTGAGATGTAACAAACCTCTTTCCTGCCAGCTTGGGCCAGTTAAGGCTCCACTGGCTTGCATTTGCAGACGTCCTCATCTTCTTTGACCATACTCCTTTTGGTCTGAAGTGCAAATTAGACATCTTCCTCCACAATGCGGTAAAGAATAACCTCCAGGATAATGGATCTAAATCAAGGATTGTTATCTTCACAAGAAAAATAAAAGCTTATGAGATGGGTCCTGGGAGAGGAGAGGATTGACCTGGCTCCCTCTCTGAGATACCTGGGGTCTAACAAGTCTAATTCCTCTTCCATTGCTATGTGGCAAAAATCCTTGAGGGTCAAGATTGCACCGTTCATTTTCGCAAATTAAAAATGCCTATTTAATAGAGTGTGTAGATTTCTATTCTCCCATTTTTACGTTATTACCTTTATGAAAATTGAGCCTGTTGTACTTTATGGGCTTGATTTGTCACTACTGGACATAGGTAATTATTTGAATGGTTTTGCAGGGGAACCTAGGTAAAGATGTATTGACTTTGGCAATGTCCATTCTGAACGCAGTTATTCACCATGAATTGGCTCTTACTTCACTGCAGGCTGTACTTATGGAGACAAATACTTAACTACTCTAGGTTTCTCAGACCAGGGGTAAATTCCTTATACTGTGACCTAAACCATATGGTGGAATATAAAAAGTTGCATTCTATAAATATGTAAGTAGGACAGATACATCTGATCTCCTCCATTCGTTCCTCAGAAGAACTACTACTTAATCGGCATGTAAGAGCCAAGTCAAAACTCTTTAAGCAGGACTGGCTGTATACACTGTATTTATTTTTAAATATATTCAACCTACACAGAGTATGCCAGTTTTTTGGGGTGGAAGGACCACTTTCCTATGTATCTAACTCACTTTCCCTGTACAAACATGTTTTATCTCTACATGCATTTCTGACTAGAGAACGGACTAAGTACTGGGGTATGCATGAAACACCAGTCTCTAACTTGAATTGTAGATTCTGTCACTCATGTGACGGTATTGAAACCTTGCAACATTGGGTTTTGGAATGTCCTACTCTCAGTCAGAAGAGAGCTAAGTATTATAAACACCCTGAATGCTTTGATACTATTGTCTCTCGGGAACTGTTGTGGTCTAGACTCATGTGGGGGTAAAATGTTTGGTGATCTCCTAATGCCATTTTGTAAATGATATTTTGGGCTGTTCAGTTTGAATGTATTTTCTTTTTTGTATTTTCTTAAAAAGCTTTTTAAGATTATGGATGTATGTAATTTATGATAATGTATGTACTATTATAAAGTTTATGGATTTTACAGCGGCTTTTGATTCAGTCATGCAGAACAAATGCGCAGTACACTGCGCTCTCTTTACATAGCCTAGCATAGTCCACAGAGGATACGGGGATAAGTAGGTTGTGGTATGTCGACGCTTTCTTAATAAAGCTAATTTGATTGAGGGATAAAATGTCATTCTCAGTGATCCATTGATTCAACTCTTGCAGTAACACCTTGGCAAAAATGTTAGCTGGGATGTCTAATATGGCTAACATCCTATAATTAGCCGGCGCATTCCAAGATCCCTTTTTATACACCAGTCATATGTGGCTTTCATTTCATACCAAAAGTAAATTAGGGAGAGTCCCTAAAGCAAAAAGTGGATTGGGACATTCAGAGAAAATATGAAACCAATGGTATCCACTATGCTCAAACAAATTTGTAATAAATTTAAACAATTCCAACTGGTTTGTATCTAAAACAGATATCACAATTATTTTAAGCCTCTGTAGATGCTGAAAACAGTCCTTGCTATTAAACAGGCTCAATGAAACATTTTTAGTTGAAAAAGACATTTTTTGTTGAAAAGAGGAACGAGATCAAAAAAGCAACAAATGTATATTGAATCAAATATTGAAGAGAAACTTGGTCATAATTGTGCAGTGTTCAAGTCGTGAAGTAAAGAGAGAATCAAACAACATCAGAAGATAAGACAAATAAGTTTTGATATTAACATAAATCAAATGAAAATCTAATACAAGATGAATCAAAGTTGGATCATCAATAAAAAAATCCCAAGATCCAAAAGATACAAGCGAAAAAAAAACGTGGCCTCTGTTAATATTCAAGGTTCAACAGTGCTAAATAGTTGTTTGTATTGACAAACTTATTTAGTTATATGCAGGTCTGTGGCTTTCACGCCATGTAGCAGGGATTGATCCATGTATACCTATGTGGACGAAAATTAGATGCAACGCATGCACCCACATACCAGGAAATATTTTAACTAGGGAATTAAAGATCCCATCGGGTCCAGCAACACTAGAGTTGTTCAGGCATTCAATTATAACTATAATATCCAGGATAGAAGCTTGACAAATCCATGGGGTAACTGGGTGGGGGAATATAGCCTCACTAGGGGAGATAAACCCTGAGCCAGATTGGGTTAATCATATTGCATCCACTTTAGTCACTCCATTTATAGGTATAGTCCACTTGTCATTGCCATGTAAAGCACTCCATATGTCCTTACTGTTTTTTTGGGTAGCCAAGTAGGACATTTCTTTCCATTTTGTCACTTCACAATTAAGTTTATAGTCCTTTAGCCATTTGCGATGATTCAGTTTAGCCGCTTTAACATACTGATTTACCTCATGTCGAGTATAGGGACACAGATGCATATATAAGACAGGAGAAACTTTGGTCTGCAATTGCTTCTTGGCTTCTGCAGTCGTGGGATCAGAATTCAGCCGCTTAGGAATGACTGTATTTGTACTCCAACCACACTTTTATATTTCCTAGGTTGATTAGTGGTATCTTTAATCTGATCAAACAGGATGGAGAAGGCTGAGACTATCTAGAAGGTAACATGTGCACAAGGGGTCTCAAATTGTGCTATAAAAGACATCAATACGCTCTCAGAGACAGCTCGTGTTTTGTTAGATTAGATGCATTCCGACTAACTCGATTGCCCATAAGATTGACATTAATGTCACCATTTAAATCATAAGGGCAAATATCTGAAAGGCCATTGAGGTTTGTGAGACGTAAACACAGGGGCAGATGATCACTTGCATCACGAGGGACTATAGCCATATCCTTGATCAGGGACATCCCTCTCTGGTTCGTAAATATATAATCAATAGTCAACACACTTTTTCCGCATACACTAGTATATGCCATCTGTGCATCGCCTGTACAGAGGCCATTTAGACATATGAAGCCATAAGCTTCAAGGAGCACCACCCATGCGCTAGCAGTTCATAGGGCGCAAACTGTTGAACGGAGCAGCATAGATACTTGCATTTCAAGATGGTCTACGGGGGCAAGTTCTATATATGAAATAAAGTCCCCCACGATCCAAATCGGTAGCACATGTTGGTAAGTCTTTACAGTGTATTTTACAGTAGCAGCATTAATGAGGGTGGCTATTCGGTGTGGAGGATCATAAACGTTAAAAAAATGTTTAGCATTTAGTTTATTACAAACATTTTGTTTCCGCAAACACATTGTGAATCCATATAAAAAAGATTAAGACAAAAAAGAAAAGCAGAAGAAAAAGAAAAAAACAAAGATATACTTTTAAAATTAAATGAAAATTTAAAATGGAAACATGTCAAGACTTATCAATTTAGCCATAATACCTTTAGTAATACAAGTGTGTTTACAACCTCTGTGAACTGATTTATATTACTCTGAAGATCCATCATTTCCATTCAATACATTATTGGATTTTTCTTTATCAATGATTATTTTCAGTTTCACAAAGATAGCTTTTAAAAAGTTCACTGTAGCATAAATTAACTCTTCTGTCCTCAGATGGTGGGAGACCATCTACCAAGCAAAGTCTTTGGTTTTTCCCAATAATGGAAGAAAGTGTATCGATCTCAGGTATTCCAAGTATGCACAGAATAAACATAGATGTTTTTCATGTCTTTGACTACACAATCGACATGTGTCTGTTGTTACTATTTTGTATCTTTTCAAAGTGCTATTGTTTTGATGAAGATTTAGCCTTAGTCTCAAAAGTATATTCCGCGCATTACTAATCAGGAATTTGGCCAAGTAACTTCTTGTCACATTTAACCCTGCAGTGTTTCTTTTTGATAGCGTATGGGTTCTTGATGCGGCTCTCTTTTCTTCGGTAATTTGCCAATCATCTGCCATGAGATTTTTTTAACAGCGGTAGGATTTTTGCATAAAGCTTCTTCTGATGTTTCACGGTAGGAAAGTAAGTTTGTACATTCTAACTTCCACTTTGCAAGACCCCAGTCATCATCTATGCTCTCTATTTTTTGATAATCTTAAACTGAGGCAGGCCAGGATCTAGGATTATTTTCCTGTACAATGAGATTTTATCCATCTGATCTTGACAATTAGAAAATTCAGGCCTAGCTTGTGCTGTATTACAGATACAGGGGTAGATTGTGGCAGATGTAATATCTTTCTCCAAAAAAATCCTTCACAACGGTCCCATAGGTCTTCACCCAAACGACTCTTATTATCATCTACAGAGCTGAAGTATGGAGTTACTTTTTGGGTAAAAAATGTTATTGTTGGGATTAGAGAGAATTTTCCGAATCATTTCCCTTGTATTGTCAGTTGATTTAGTTTTTTCTTCACATTCTCTGACCAGGGTTTTTTCGCTTTTAAGTACATTTAGGATCACACCTAGATATTTCCTAGATATGTCTGCTTGCATGTTGGATAAAGTCTTATTATCTATAATCCATGATGCTTTTGTTTTCTTGATCTTTTCGCCAAAGACCATAATTACTGATGTAGAGGCATCAATCTTTAAGTGATTGTTGGCTACGTATGTTTGTAAACTGACAAGTTTCCTTTGTAGACCGATTTCAGTCTGGTCACATATAGAAGCCACCCTACCTCTTTTCCATTTATTTTAGAAGAAAAAGTGTTGCTAGCTGTTAGATTCTCTTCTATATCTTCAATGAAAAAGTTAAATAGAGTGACCACTAGGGGCACCCTTGTTTCAGCCTTGTTGATGTTCGAATCTTTTCCAATACATTTCCTTGCCAGTCAGGTTTTACTTGCACAACCATATTTGAATACAGATCTTTTAGAATTGCAAGTATTGCATGTGGACAGCCCTTCTTTTCCAATTGTCTCCAAAACATGGCCCGATCGATACTATCAAAGGCCTGGCTTAACTCTATGCTTGCTGCATATATTTTCATTTTCTTGTGCTCAGCTTGTTGTTATAGCAGAGTTAGAATTAGTAAATTTAAGTTACAACCAACTTCCTTTACAAAACTAGTCTGTCCATTGTCGAAGGAATTTGATGTCTTTATCCAATCTTTTAAACTTTAAGATGACTGATGCAAAGATTTTTTCAACCACAACAGCAAGGGCAATTGGCCTATAATTCTTCGGTACGTTTCTGTCTCCTTGCTTGAAGATTGGAATAATTATGGCCAATTCACAGGATTCTGGGATTTTGCTATTTTTGCAAATTCTGTTAAATAACAGATCTCAGAATTCGGCCCATTGCTCTAGTGCCTCTTTCAGGAAAGCTTTTGATATGCCGTCGGGGCCTGCAGCACGAGATTTACTGCTGTTTTTAATTATGTTCAGTATCTCTTCTCTGTCGTGCTTAATCTCCTAGGCTTTACATTGTTCACATGATTTTGATTTTTCAGATGGAACTGAGGTTTGGTTGAATAACCCTTCGAAATGGTTCACCCAATCTATTTCAGCAATTGGATTAAGTAACTGATGCTCGTAGGTTTCATTTTTTTCATTCATTAGTTGCCAGAATTTCCTTCCACTTGATTATGTGAGGGCTACTAGCATATTTTCGGCATCATTTAAATCCATGATTATTTTTGGGGATTTCAACAGGTTCTTGTATTTCAGTTTCCTATTTTTATTGATTCATTTTTGTTTAAATTATTCAATTTTTTCAGTTGTCTTAGGTCTTTATTAAGAAGCTTTTTTTGTACTAATATCTCTTTCTTAAAGATGTGTAGACGTTCACATCCTGGTATTAGCTATTTTTTATTTATCTCTTTAAAAGCTTTTAATGTACTGCTGTATTCAACTGAGTCTAAATCACTTGTCTAGAGCTCTCGTAAATTTCTTATTTTATGTATGTCGCTGGGTTTTATTCTTAATCGATTAAGGCCTCCTTCTAGCTCTATTTTGTAACTCCATTGTATTTTAAGTAATCGTGTTTCCCTTTTGATTGTTATAGTAAGAGGATCATGCTCACTGTGCGAGGACTTTATGACTTCCACTTGGGAAATCTTGCTGATAAACTTTCCGGATACAAACCAATAATCAAGAATTGCATTGTTGATTCCATCTGTCCATATGTTAACTGGAGGTATATCACCTTCAATATTTCCATTTACTAAAATGTATGTCTCTTGGCATCATCTCTTCTAACCATTTCACTCCTCTACGATTTTTTTTATTGAGATTGCCGCTTGTATTATTCATCTTTACCAATGCTCCTACCAGGCAGTTTTTGTTCAAATGACCGCAGATTAATACTTTAGATTTTGGATATTCAGTCAAAGTTTTATCAATGTCTGTTATGGCTTCAATAAAAACATCATTTTCTTTTGGCTCAGGTTTCCAATATACATTCATTCTTAAAAGGTGCTCTGGTGCTCCTCTGTTGTCAGTGACTTTAAGTTTAATCACTTGAGTATAATGATTAGGGTTTAGTATTTCTGTTACACATAGATTTCCTTTGTTTTTGATTAAAGTTAGGCCTGATGAAGGTCTGCCTCTGGGACCACCTCTTGCTGGATTTAAATTTGCGATGTAACCATCACAGATAGGTAGTTCCTTTAACCATGTCTCTTGGTGGCAGGTCACATCTAAATTGGCAAAGGAGGGAAGCATCCCATTGAACAGATGACAATGACCACATGTGTTCCAACATCCAGATTTCCAATTTTCTCGATCAAATCTCTTCTGGCTCTATTTTTGAGGATTTTGTACAAGCGATCTTGCTAGCCAGTCCCAAGATGGATTAGTAGCCTTTACTTTCTCACATATTATTGATTGCCTTTGATTGGTCGATTTTAGAGCTTTTGCACGGAAAGGCTATTTTTATCTTTTGTAACTCCTGGGGTTCAAGTGTCGAAATCTCCCTCTGTTCGCTCCTCGTTATTTGATCTTTATTGGGGCTGTTTCTAAAAATATCATTCTTTGGGAGATTCATAGTCGTCCTCAACTAGGTTGGGGTCTTTAAAATTACAGCATCAGGCGTGTGGCTTGTTCTTTTAGAATCTTGTGTTGCACATTCATTTGATGTTATACTTTGCAGGGATCTAGTCTCTCGCTTTTCATGAGCTTCACTAATTTCCACATCAAATCCCAAAATTCTAAGGTCATCTCTTGCTTTTAGCAATGTAAGTGCAGAGTATGCTGAATTCACACATATTTTGAAATTGTTTTCCAGGTGCCAGATGAGAAAACAAATGACAGACTGTTTTTATATCCTTTGATGATATCACTTGAAGTTTTGGTATGTGGTGTAGTAAAGTCATCAGATTAGCTTGGTTCAAAATCAGTCCATCTCTAACAATTTGTGTCCTTTCTATTATTAAAGATTTATTATCCTCATAACTCTTCTTTTGCCTCCAATTCTCATTCTTTTGTTCATTTTAAGGATGTTGCCATCTGTCCATTGGGTATGATGGACTTTTTGGCGCATCTCTTGTTATGTGGAGTGGTAAGATTAGTTTTCTTGCCAAAGGCTCACTCAGTCTCCCCAATGCATCCCTACAATCCTCATTTACAACAGTATTTTTCATTATTTTCCACTTTTCACTTAGTGTGTGAAAGCTCTGAGGACTTTGTGAGACACCATTAGGTTTTTTGTCATTGATTTTGGATTATTTCGTCAGGCTTACTAATACGATCCTTCTTTGTGGAGTTTGTGATAAATCAGAATCTTCTCCGTAAGTTGATAAATCTAGCAGGTCCGTGACACTCAATTCCAAATCGTCTTGTGTGGGAGACACAGGAATCGAGAGACGTACATTTTTAGTATTTTTATCAGCTTGAGTTATTGTCTTGTTCTTCAAGTCCACTCTGCTTTTTGGTGGTTTTTGAGACGTGGCTTTCCCCTCTTTTGCTTTTAAGATCCTCAGAAACGTTCTTGAATTAGTTTGTTTGAATTGTGGGCCGTTTTTTGATGTTTTTTACTGCTTGTTATTGCTTTATTTTGTCTTTTGTGTTTCCATTGTTGTTCATTTTATTATTTTGATTAAAGATCGAAAAATGGGTAAGCATTGGTTGGGCTCTCTATTTGTTCTCTTTTATTGTTGTCTGCTTCTGGAATGATCTTGTGAGCTAAGTACACACTAGTATTAATGTTGTGTATCAGAGCGGTTGCTAAGACCTAGGTAGCCAGGAGATGAGCCGGGGAATTGGAAGGGAGAGCTACATGATTTGCCTTTTCTAGAGAGCTTGGGCTTAACCATGTTGGTGGTGCACTGTTAATCGTTGTTGTACTACATCTTGCGATTCTTTCATGTTTGCTTGTTTCTGAACTTTTATGGTGATCTACCTCTTCATTTCCTTGTTGCAGGGATGTTTTTTTCCCTATTTCTCTTTGAGTCGATTTTTGATAGTGACACTATTTCACGTACTCCCTCCAAAAAGATAAGTTTGTCTGCTTTTGCATCTTGCAGTGAATCAATTAATAATTTCAGTATTACTCCGACCAACTATTTTTCCCTTCCTTTTTTTTTCTCTCATTGACTCGATAAAATGTTCAATAGAATTTAGCTTCGAGTTCATTAATGCAATTAATGTGGACTGATCCCAATAGTTGTCACTCAATGTCTCATACATTTCTAGGTATGGGGCGAGTGACATAGTTACAGCTGAAGTCACAGAAGTAAGGAAGTGCTCTTCCCATCCTTGTGAAGTATTGAAAGCCTTTGACGAATTTCTTGCATCCCTGTGTTTATGTTTCAAATTAGCTTTGGTGGATCCGTGATGGGTGGAGTGAGATGAGTATATTGTATCAGGTTAGTCAGACTTGCTGCTAGTAGAGGTCTTTGGATGTTTTTTTATTATTGTTCGTGGATTGAGAAATAATGTTTTCGTCTATTGGAGATGTGTTTTTTTTCTCTCCACTTCAGATAAACCCAATCTGCTTTCTATTCACCTTCTAATGGCACTACTATTAGCATATATGAGTTGTTTAAATTCTTCTGTCTCTCCTCTTCTGTGTGTTGTTCTTAAATTGTTTACAAATTGGTCCCCTTTTTTATCAGTCAATTTTGTTCCCTTTTCATCATTTAAAATGCCAGCTCCACTTTCGCTCAACGTGCTATTTTGCGAGAGGGGCTCAGATGGCATGGCTTGCCTGATTGTTGGATTCTCATGAGCTTCCACCAGCTTAACATTTGAATCATTCAGTATCGTTTTCAGTTCGCTGTAAGAAGGTACAACATCATTAGTACTATCTTCTGCAATGACATTTTTTATAAGCTCATTGCTTTCTTCCATTTCCGTGGAAGTTTGGCTGTGTGTAAGTGTTAACAAAGCTATAAGTGCATCCTCTCCTGCATTATTTCTAGCTGATGAAATGCCACAGGACTGCGCGAGTGAGTCACCAGAGTTGTTACTGACACTTTTTAATAGATCTTCATCCGTGATCTCTTGAGTTTGACACGGTTTGTATTTGTATTTGTTTATTTGTAACCTGCAACCATCAGGCCCGGAGGCATCAGGGCGCACCTGTACAGAGTTACAGAAATGCATATATACAGACATATAAAAAATTACATTAACAGAGATTCTATTTACAAATAATACAGTAGTTTCCATGCCGCTGAGGCTTAACAGTGGATATACCCAAAGGGTGTACACAAGAAAAATCGTAACGGAGGTCAGCGGGCCAGAGTAAGTAGGATAAGGGCGCAGAACATGTCTAAGTGCTGGTCAGAAAGCCAAGATTTGGATTTGGCTAGAGCCCCCCACTTTTTGAAGTTTAAACCTAGGGATCGAAAGACAGTGGGTCTGGGCAGTTCTTGGAGGTCGGGAGGTCGAGTGGTCGGACAACCGACTGCAGAGGTAGATAGGGGCCTTGTTAGCCAAGAATTTGTGCGTGAGGGCTAGTGTTTTTAGTGAGATTCTCTGCTTGACAGGTAGCCACTTTAGGTTGGTTCTAGATTCTGAAATGTGGTGGTTGCGGGGGATGTTTAGGGCGGCACGAATGGAATTGTTCTGGGTAGTTTGAAGTTTATTCAGGTTCTCTTGGCTGGTACCTAAGTAAAGAGCACTACAATAATCAATTTTGGCCATAATGAGGGTTCTAGCTAGTGTGACACTGTTAGGGGTGGTGAGAAACGGTCTGCAAGCTGCAATAAGTTTGCATGTGTATGCAGAAGCAGATCTGACTGCATTTATTTGACGGGATAATGATAGGGTGGCGTCAAGGTATAAACCTAGCATTTTGGTATCTTTTGAGACTGGTATGATGTTACCATCTATGGTGAATGACTGATAGGACGTCTCTAGTTTTCTCAGGTGTTATGCGGTGCCCAGGATTAGGAGCTCCGTCTTGTCGTCGTTTAGGCATAACTGGTGTTGGGCCATCCAGGCTTGGATGACCAGGTAGACGTCGTTAAGGGCCTTGGTGTCAGTTAGATAATGACCTGTGATGGGGATGAGTATCTCTCAGGTGAAGCTGTTTAATTTCTATCAGAGTTAAGGCTTATTTCGCTTGAAATATTTATTTTTGCATCACACAGTTTAAAATGCCATGGTAGGTTGCCCATATCTGATGTGGAATAGTTTCTTTGTTTCAGAAGACGCTCTTTGTTGTTTTTTTTTTGGGTACTCGATTCCTTTCAAATGACCATTATAGGGAGATAGCGAGTTCAGTCACGCATAGCCGGATTGAATTGCTTCTTTTGTTGCCAATAATTGTGTGGCAGCTTGACATGCAGGCACGAGAATCTGTGCGTCACCTCGCTCTCTGACACCTATGTTCTTTTGAGGTGAATCGTAATCAATAAAATTTTGGATTGCAATTTCTTTTTGTATTTCATTTGCAGAACTAGTTACCCTTCTGGACAACTCTATCACTACACCAGAGTCGTGTCTTGGCTTTCTTGCATAATCGGCTTGAGCATCGTTTGAAAGAACAGATGCGGGTGTTAAAGAAGGCAAAAGATGCTTTTCTTCGATTGTGGCGCCACATTGTTCTATAATGTCCGTGGCGCTATCTGTATTTTGTATTGTTAGATCTATCATTGTTGTTGGCAGTGAGGGCAGCAAGGCCGATGAAGTCTTTGGCTCTAAGGATAGACCTGGAGGTTCAATGAGATCTACGGCGATCGTCTCAGTCAGCTGGAATCAGGGGGAGGCTAGCACTTTGTGACATGTTTAGTGTTGATAGTGCAGGGTTTATTAGAACTCGAGTGTCACATACACCAGCATTAAACGCTTTGCAGCATGCCACATTGCGAAACAGATTTGAACATGCAAGTGTTACCTATAAAAATACGCATTCACTTTCGGCAGCACACCGGCACTTACCTTACTTCGAGTTCTTTGTTGAGGTCCCGCGTCTGCTCTTCCGCCATTGAATACGGTTGAGTACAAACAAGTTAAATGTTAAAGGTATTTGTACCGCGCACCGTCACCAACGTAATTGGTCCCCAGGCGCTCTGGCGGATCTGTAAATGATAAGGTGGGAAGGGTTATTAAGATGAAGAGGGAGTAGGATAGTGAGAGGAGTGGTGTTCTGTTGGCAGCTTCAACTCGGTATACACCAGATGCTGAGCTTTGGTGCGGGTATTGGGTCGGTGTCCGGCTATGTGTGCTGTTGGTCCAGTTTATGTGTTGCAGTGTTGTGAAGTGCGTGCGGCTTGTGCGAGAGATGGTTGTGTGAGTTTTTGAGTGAGATAAGCATGCAGAGTTTGAGGTTATATTGGTTAGTGGGTTACCTGACCTTTAGGATGCTAACATTCACAGTTCTGTCCAAGTGTGGCACCTGTATACCCCCACAACTCTGTCTGGATGCGGCACAGGCCAATGTCTTGAACTCTATCTGGGTGTGGGCAAGCCAACATTCACAGTCCCATCCAGATGCGGCACAGGCTAGCGTCTAGAAATCTGTCCAGGTGTGGGCATGCTATCATTCACAGCCCTATCTGGATGCTACGCAGGCTTTTGTTCACAATTCCAAGTGTGCTACACGCCATCATTCAAGTTTCATCTAGGCGCGGGCTTGCTATCCTTCAATCAATCCCATCTAGATGCAATGCAGGCCAATGTCCACAATTCTGAGTGTGGCCCGTGCTAGTCTTCAGGTTTCGCATAGGTGCGGGTATGCTAACATTCAAAGTCCTATCCAGATGCGACGCAGGCTAATATTCACAAATCTATCTAGGTGTGGGCATGTTGGCATTCAGGTTTCACCTAGGTGTGGGCACGCTAACATTCATGGTCCAATCTAGATGCGATGCAGGCCAATATTCCCAATTCTATCTAAGTGTAGACATGCTAATATTCACAATTCTTTCTAAGGGCGAGCATGCTGGCATTCAAAGTCCCCTAAAAAATGGGAAAGTTATTTACCTTTCTCGCGACAGGGGAGGACGAAAAAAGAGTAAAGATGGTACCGGGATGTTAACATTAAACACTCCCCCGAACACTATAATCCGCCTTTGCTTTGGAGAAAAAAGGCACACGTGCATGCGAAATGGGCTCCAAGAGTCGCCTGCGGTCCGAGAGCCACGGGAACACGGGGAACACTCAGCACCACGCCCGGCAGTACGCTCCACGATGGAGCCAAGTTTTAAAAGCAGTCCGTCATTGGTACGTCCGCAGCACACACAGTAATTGAAAACAGCTGAGAGGCTTTCCTCGGACTGCTCACAAAAGAAACAAAGCCCCCTCAGAGAATAATACTCTAGAGATGATACTGAATGTTTACCACCTGCACCATTGAGGTCTAGCCAGCTAACTCATCTAATGATCTAATAGAAATCAATAGTCCACCTTTAGGGCAACCAATAGGGTCTTTAGTGGCCAGCTGCTGTAGAATAGCTTGACCATCAAATTCAACTTGCTCAGTGAGCCAGGTGTCTTGTAAGGTAGGTGACAATAGAGAAAACAAATATAGCCCTTCATCACTACAAAGATGCGATGGGCATGCGTGTTCCCTGAGCATAAGAGCTTAATGTCATTGAGACATCTTGTCAAAGTAAGCTTTGAATACCATGAGCAACCATTGCCAGTAACCTCAATCTGCACCAGACGCAGATACCGGGGTTCTTTGTGATTGAGAAGCAATGGAGGTTTTCATCATAGGTAGACTTGGATTAATTACTCCATTAGCATTTATGGTGGATAAAGGACAGCAGGTGCAGGTCTGGTCATCAGTATAAGAGTGTTGGCAACAAGAGGAGGGAAACCCACCACAATCTTGGTTTGACTCATTGTATCACCATTTCTCAGAGGAGCACCACTCAGCTTGTTATTATCAGCTACACATGTAGCTAATCTAGGTCTAGGTTTAGTTGACGGCATCTGGATAGTTTTACACAGATACCCTAGTTTGAATAGAGCATCTTCATAATTCAATACATAATCAAGCCTAAATACAGAGTTAAACCAAATATTTGATATATTCGTAGCAATGTGGTCTATTTGGTCTACTATATTGATGTTGTCTGATTTAATGACTCTAAGAGGAGCTACATAGTAGAACAAACCTAAGACAGCCGTGCTATTATACTCAATTTGCGAAGCCTCCAAAGATAACTATTTGGTGAGAGACCATAGGGACGTAAATGTAGCGTCCTCACAGACCGACAAAATCTTGGTTGATGCTAGTACGAATGTTCCTGAATTGAATGCTCCAATTTTAACTCCAAAACCAAAATCTGTGATTTAGAGAATGACGTCCAATTGGAAATATTAGAAATACTGGAAGATGAAGCCTCTGTCAGGCATCCTCGAGACACTCCTGAACCACAGGCAGGCAAAGAACAGACCTCATTGGAATACTCCATATTTTACCAAAAATGGAAAAACAAACAAGGGGGAGAGGTACAGATTAAGAAAACAAAAAATTTAAAAAACCAGCCGTGCGGCTTGAGAAAATTCTTGCACAACCTGGACATATCGGCTAATTCCGTAGACTATTCTATTCCTAATAAGAAAGGTCTGAAAGTCTGCCTGTCGACAACAGGTGAATATAAGAATGACAGATCCAAGTGATCTGTGATGCTTGAAACCAATACACAGCTCTCAGGATGACTTAATTAATTTTTCCACGTATTCTATAGAAGATGTGGAAGAGCAGCTACACCAACCACAAAAAAACAGTACTCCCGTTATTGGAGAGGGACCTGAATTTAGCTAACAAACGGAATCATTCAGTTCCTTAACCGCCAGTGGGAAGGTATCCAGCTAACACAGTCTATTCTGAAACCCAATTTCCCAATTTCTGTGACCCTGGAGCAAAAAAGGTGAAATATTGATCTGAAACATGAAGCTTTTAAATTATAATCCAATCCAAAGAAGTCACAGATACAAATGAAATAATATAACAGGGGATGACATTAAAAAGAAATGCGGTAGCGGCCGTGTAGTTTTGGTTAAGTTGCTAAACTCATAGGAAAAGCACTTTTTCGGTGGCTTAGAACTTCGTTCCCCCTGGAGGAATCCTCACCAAACTTTGCAAAAAAAGTATATGGGGGGCTTTGGATTTTTTTGCCAAGTTTGGTGAGGTTTCGTGCGGGGACGTGGGGCAAAGTTATAGGGGGTCCCATAAAAAAGTTTGCACACGGCTTCACCAAATGTGCGGCCGGAGCGGGGGGCTTGGCTCAGAAAGCGTGCTTTTGTGTGTTTGGTGGAAATCCGACCAGTACTTTTGTTGCAAATTACTGAAATGTACGTCCCAAAAAATTAGTGCTATCTGGGTCCGCTCGGCGGACCCATTTCCCTATTTGCTTCGCGGACCGTAATGTCATTGGCCTGCGTTGCGCCGTGATGTCGGCGAACGTCAGACGTGGCCGGTGGTTGGCTGGAGGGAAGCGTGCTGTGTCAACGTTTTTGGGAAATGCTGCCATGGTGTATTGGACAGTGCAGCGGCGTGTGGGATATATTTAACCACTCCGCAGTACTCCCATCCATAACTAAGCTGCACTTCAGCAGAAACAGCAAAATGGCTGCTCTGGCTCCTTTGGCACCACTGCCTCGCATAAAAACTGCATTTTGCACCTACAAAAGGATGGTTGCACTGTTTTACCAAGCACCATAGGGCGAGTTGGAACAGGTAGCACACAGAGAAAGGTGCCAGTGTGTGTTCTTGTGTGCACCAAAAGAAGCAAATTGAAAAATAGCACCGCTTTCCTGCAAGCCCAAAGTTTCCCATTGGACAAGGGAAATATTTTACATTTAAAATGATGCCGCTCTGATGCTCTTTTCATCTGTTCTCTGTTATTATACTTTTATCAGTGAGGCCCTGCTATGCCCATCCATATCCAGATTGTGTTCCAGCAAAATAGAACATAATCCCTGTATGACAGGCTGTGTCAGCCAAATCTGAGAAATCAACAAAAGCTTTACTTTAAGTTGCTTGGAAAAATCCTTGACTTTTGGCCTACAAAATATTAAAAAATCACTGCTTTAAAACAAATCCTAGCGCTCTGCACATAGGTCAATTTCAGTGGACCTTTGTCTTAAACAGATTGCTGTATGAGAGAAACTAACTAATGGTGCAAAACCATGTGGGAAATTCAAAAGGAAGAGAAAACCTTTGAAATGGTCAGCCCAGCAGACTTCACCACATGTTTTAAAACAGGCATTTTTCCTTATTTGCAAAGCACATTTTAAAGTACAATGTTGAATAAAAACCTTTCCTGGTCTAGCAATGTAAAGGGGTTTTGCTGGGGAACATATATGGGATGTTTTATTCAACAGGCTTGCTTCTGATTCAAAACAAAATAAACCAACATAAAGAAATAAATGTTTTTGTCTGTACTGGGAAATCAGCCCAAACAGGTTTCTGCCATGGCCCAAAGGACATTTGGGTGCTGATGACAGCATTGCCCTACCCTCAAAAGAAGCCACAAGGGAGAGTTGGGACCCCTACCTGTTAACCGCTACCTTTGAAAACATTGAATAGACCAAGAAAAAGAAATGTCACACGCTCGTCAGACATTTGTCTGGGCAGAGGCCTCTTACTATAGAGATTCTGGGACACATAGTTGCGAAATTGAAAGTCACACGTCCTGGCAACTTTTACTGAGAGCTTCAAAGCCAACTCAAGAGTAGCCTGGAAGTACATGACCATATTTGGAGGACAAAGGCAGACCATTTGTTTCAAAATACTATTTTATTAATACTCTTAGGACTTTTATCTGTGCAACAGGACTTTGCAGGAATGTAAAAAGTTAACAAATTAAAGCCACCAAAATTACATTTAAACTAAGATGTGGTAGCCTTCACTGCCATATTGGAACAGAAATGGCAGAGAATTGGACAATCTGAGGAAAGTGTACATGATGCCACTGTGAAATTCAATACTTACATGCCCTATGATAACCCATACCCATGTATAAAGTTATTGAATTTTAAGTAATATATTTCCCACCAAAAATTGCGAAAAAGTATTAAAAGGGAGAAATAATGTCGCACAGACCTGGTAATTGGACTGCCATGCTCTGCAAAAAATATGTAATCTGTGTATGTAATTTGTTCAAATGCCACAACTGTAAAAATGTGCCATTTATGTCAAAACTGGATTTTAGCCAAAGTAACTGTGGGAGGATCCTATGCATTGTAAAGCCACATCATAAAGCTGATGTCATGTCCTTAAGAATCCAACCAGCTGACAGGAAGGCGGTAACAATCACCCCTGACCAATCCAGTTGTTTAGAGGCGTGCCCAGCTAAGCCAGCCCCACCATATAATTCTATGATGTTACTATGCCTTATAAATAAGGGTGGCTGACAGAACTCTACACACACTCACTCATGAATTTCCAGCGCCTGCGTATCTTGACATTCCAGATCCACCGTTGCAAGATTCCAGACTCTCAGCACGGCCAAAGCATAGCTGATCCTATCCCAGCCAGGCCAAAGCATTGCTGACCCTATCCCAGCAGGCCATCGATCCAGAAATTCCACTAAAATCCCAATAACAAAGGGGAAAAGCTGTGGTATACTTTTAGGAAGCATCACATGACCAGACCAGCTTCTTGCCCACTACCTGCATGCCATTGATCCAGAAATTCCACTAAAATCCCAATAACAAAGGGAAAAAGCTGTGGTATACTTTTAGGAAGCATCCCATGACCAGACCAGCTTCTTGCCCTTTACCTGCATGCCCGCTGTATCCTTGCCATCATCCAGTGACCAGATTTGCCCAGCTTTTTGCTGTTAGGGGTGTGCGCCCACTATCTGGTGACCAGAACCTTTTGAGTCCAGAATCCGGTTGGCTGTCGAAATCCAAACTCAAGAGTGGATTGTGAGTATTTCCCCATCCCATAGCCACACATAGTCTACCCCATCTTGATACTGTGCCTTTGCCCTACTTTCTAAGTAATCTTATCCATACCCTGATAACTTGTCTAACTGTTCTAAGCACCCTGTCCTTGTTTTTCTAGTGTTAGTGCAATTCTTTGATTCACCTCATCTTATAACTCCATAGCAATATTTGGAATAATTTAAATTAATTTCCACAAAGATCTGAACGCGGGGTGAAAGGGTTAAGTTGCAAATTAACCCTTGATCGTACCGGGTCTTTCTTTAACAATCTAGCCTGAATAATCTAGTGTAAGTAAAACTTTTCCTTTCTTTCCAAACAAATTTTCGTTTTTAACTGCTTTATTGTCCTAAAATCGAACCTCATTTGACCTGGAAAATCTCATCCAGTTCTTCAGCTATAGTCACTCTTTCACATTCATATTGTCCCTGTAATGTGCATCTATCTCCCAGCCCAAACACCACATTCCGATTCTGTGTTTTTCACCCGTTTACAAAAAAAATGTTTTTGACTTTTAAAACTGGAAACTAGAAAAAAATTCCATGTGTAATTCGACCGCACTGTGTTTTCAATTTCAACCTGCTTTGTGAACTGTATGCTTTTTGTGATTCCTTAATTATAGTTGCTAGTTATATGACAGCCCTGAGACTGTGATAAAACATATGTACATCATTATTTAACCTCATTAGTGCCAAGAACGAGGTATCTCATCCCTGGGATTCCCTCCCTGTTGCCAAGGACGAGATACCTCCTCCTTTCAGGCACTCTGTTTTGTGCTATCCCTGCAAAGCATGGATCTCACAAACCTGTAATCCAACCCCCGGGCTATGTGAGGGGGTTGGATTACCTTCAATTTCACGTCGGCATGTGTGACGCACGCGGACATGAAATTGAAAGTAAATTCACTGCGGCAGCCGTTTTTGGCTGTCGCGGTGAAAACAGAAGGTGAGTATTCACCTTACTCTGCCTCGATCTCCGGCTGTATTTCAAGCCGGAGATCGAGGCAGATATTGCTGGAAAGGGGAAGATTCTCCCCTTTCCAGCGATACCTTGTGTGACAGCATTGCTGGTCACGGATCGGGCGCAGAGCTTGATCCATGGCCAGCAATGGCCACTAGAGCACCAGGGATCTGTTTTGGGAGCAGGGGGTCGGGGCTGCTTACTAGGTAAGCGTCCCCCTATCCCCCACGCCCCCAAAGCATAGCGCCACAGTGCAGGAGACCCCTGGGGGCAGTGAGCATCTGCCCCCAGGGGTGAAGATGAATAAATAAATAAATAAATAAATCAAAGGGAGGGGGGATTTGGGAGGGGGTTTGGAGCCCTGGGGCCCACTAGGCCACCATGGATATTTGAAAAAATGGTGTTGTTGGAAAGGGGAGATTCTCCCCTTTCCAAAGACACAATTTTTGACGCATTGCTGGTCACGGATCGGCGCAGAGCGCTCGATCCGTGACCAGCAATGGCCACTGGACCACCAGGGATACGTTTGTGATGTGAGGGGGGAGGAGGGCTGCTTACAGTAAGCAGCCCCTATCCCCCTGCCCCCCAAAGCATGGGGGCACATATCTAATAAACCCTGGGGGCAGATGGCTGATCATCTTCCCCCAGGGAAGGGGTCAACAGCAAAAGGGACTTTTGGGTGGGAGTGGGGGGGGGTCACTAGCCACCAGGGTTTTATTTGACAGAAAAGGGGGGTGGGTCTGTCCCCCTCACCCCAAGGGGAAATGGAGGCACCCCTTGTAGCCCTCCCTGGGGACAGATATCTGCTCCTAGGAAGGGGCATCTGATCCGAGGGAGGGCTGCATGAGATGCCCCCCTCTTATCTGCCCCCATGGAGGGCTGAATGAGATGCCCCCCTGCATTTGGAGTGGGGGGGTAGAGGGTCACCCCCCATTACATTAGAAAATTACCTGGCGGTTTAGGGTGCCCCTCAGCCCGCCCTAAAGTGTAGTGTACATTTTTCCATTACAAAACTTGCCTTGGCGCAGAGGGGCAATCTGGCATTGGGGTGCCCAAACCTTACTCCCCCACCCACTGGGGGGCCTCTCCCCCCACCCCAAATGGAGAGGGGGTGTACCTCAAGCAGCCGTTTGTAGGAGGCCCAGGGAGGCCTGCATGAGGTGCCCCCGCCACCCATTTGGGGTGAGGGGGGAGAGGGCCCCCAAAAATGGTGGGACTGGCCCCCCAGTGGGTGGGGCAGTAAGGTTTAGGCACCCCGGGGCCAGATTGGCACATCTCTGCACCAAGGGGAGTTGGGTTACCAAAGGAAAAAAGTGAAAATGGTGGAACGCTTTTTAGGGGGGGCTATGGGGCACCCCAAAGGGTCGGGAATTTTTGAATGGGATGGGGCATTGACCCCCTCCCCCCCACCCTCAATGGAGTGGGTACCTTGTCATGCAGCCCTCCCTGGGACCAGATATCTGCTCCTAGGAAGGGTCGCATGAGCCCAGGGAGGAATGCAGGACAGCACCCCCTTATCTGCCCCCGGGTAGGGCTACATGAGATGGGCCACCCCTCCAATTGGGATGGGGGTTGAGAGGTGCACCCCCCCCTTCACATTAGAAAATACCCCAGCCGTGTAGGGGGCTCCACAGCCCCCTGCTAAAGGGCAGCCTGGCATTTTGAATTATTTTCTTTGTTTACTAAACTTACCTTGGCGCAGAGGGGCACATTGGTGTGCCAATCTGACCCTGGGGTGCCCAAACCTTACTGCCCCACCCACTGGGGGGCCTGTCTCACCATTTTTGGGCACCCCAGGGCCTGATTGGCACACCAATGTGCCCCTCTGCGCCAAGGGGAGTTGGGTTACCAAAGGAAAAAAGGGAAAATGGTGGAACGCATTTTAGGAGGGCTGTGGGGCACCCCAAAGGGACAGGGAATTTTCTAATGGGATGGGGCGTTGACCTCCCCACCCCCACCCGCAATGGAGTGGGTGCCATGTCATGCAGCCCTCAATGGGACCAGATATCTGCTCCTAGGAAGGGACGCCTGAGGCCAGGGAGGAGTGCAGGACAGCCCCCCCTTATCTGCCCCCAGGGAGGGCTACATTTTGCTGGTGTGATCGTAGGTAACAAATGTATTTTGTTTTGTTTACAGCTTTTTCTACCCGAGCAGCTGCAACGTTATGTGAGTACTGTTTTTTATTATTCTATGGTTAGGGCCCACTATCAGTGGGGTGGGTTAGACTGGTGCTGGATTGTTGGTGGTGTGGGTGGGAATGGCCTGTCTGGGCAGATATGTTGTTGGGGGGGCTGGGACACAATTGCAGGGGCAGGCCACAAATTGCCCCCAGAACATTGGTGTTTCCCTGGGAGCGGATCCCTCCCATGTGGGTTGTCCGTCTGCAAGCCCAGGCTCCACCTATGGCTGTGCTACGTTACAGATGTCACCTCTGCGGATTCCCACGGGTGTCCTCTTTTCGGAAATGCATGGGGTTCCCTATTTTCCTTGGTGGCTTGGACACCCGAGGCCCATTCTGTATGGTGTGCCCGTCTGCAGAGAGTGTGAAATTTAGGTATGAAAACATACTTGGGGGTTACTTGTGTTTTAGGCTTTCGCCTTGGCGCCCAGATAGTTGCACCCACACATGTGAGGTACAGTTTTCACCGGGACACCTGTGGGAACGCGTGACGGTAGGCCATGTGGTGTTGGCGGCGTGTTTCGGTGGGTGAGCTGAGTAAAATATGCGGAAAATGGGTTTATTTTCCCACATTTTGGACTTTGCGGGGGTGTCTGGGTAATAAATTCTGGGCCAATTTGCGCAAATCATACCTCTGTGGATTCCCACGGTTGTCCTCTTTTCGGAAATGCATGGGGTTCACTGTTTTCATTGGTGGCTTGGACACCCCAGGCCCATATCTGTATGATGTGCCTGTCTGCAGAGAGTGTGAAATTCAGGTGTCGAAACAGACTTGGAGTTACCTGTGTTTTAGGCTTTCCCCTTGGCGCCCACGTAGGTGCACCCACACATGTGAGGTACCGTTTTCATCGGGACACCTGTGGGAACGCAGGAAGATATAACATTTGTTGTGTTTTTGTGGTTTACATAACGTTTTGACCCATTTTCTGGTGCCCTTTGTAACACAACCCTTTCATTTCCCAAATGTGACCTACATTTAGTCGCTGCTTTAGGCACCATACAGTTTTGTAACCTGCACAAGTCACCTAGCCTTGAAAAGGTCTGCCTGTGCTCTTTCAAAAAATGTATGCTTGCCGTTCCTCACCACATTGGTTTTCCCGATTTACACATGCTAAGTATGTCTGTTCAGGCAGTGAGCATAAAACTCCTGTGTACCATGGCTCAGTGTTTGGCTTGTGGTATCGCTTGTTTTGTAAAACACTACAAAAAATGTGTGCTTTCCTAACTGCAAGAGTCGGGGGGAATGTAGCGGAGCATTGCTTTTCTCAAAATTCATAGAAGCCATTGCCGTACCAAGCCAACCATGTCCAACACATACCTTTTTTTCTGTCATTTTCCCGCTTTTACCCCAATCTGTGGCATTGTCCCCTACCTAGTTGTTGCCCGACCTACACAAATCACCCCTTTCCAAACTTGGAATTTTGTCTAATTTTCAGAAATATATGCCTTTCTGTCCTCCAATTCGGCTTTCCTACCCTTTTCTTCCATTCCATCGATGCATGCCCAATTGGCAAAAATGGCCAAAATTAACTAATGCTCACAAAACGGTTGATAACCACATCAAAATAATGTTTTTTCGTTTCCACTCAACCTGTTCTTGAAAGCCAGGAAATTGGGGAATTCGGCACAGCAAACCATTTGTTCCTAGCTCTTGCAAGGAAAAAAACACAGGCTTCTTTGTACATCATTTTATTTGCATTTTTTGAATAAACACATTTTTGCCCTTTTTGGTTATTTTCTCTCTCCCCCCAAGGGCAACCTAGGATTCCTGGTTGGTGTTACGACCACCTACATGTGGGAAAAAAGGAGCCAAATTTGGCCGAGATATCTCATGTAACAAAAAAGTTACAAGGATTTGAATGGCCACATACTGAAATCACCAAAAAAAAAGCCTTGGCACTGGGGTGAAATATCCTAATTGAAACAGTGCTCCTATTCATTTATGCTTTGGATAGGTTCTTGTAGAAGGTTACCTAAGTTTATTTCAGTGGTTTTCATTGTAATTATCACCCCATTGGTGATTGCTGCCCAATATATACATTGTGTGATTTTCTTTGAAATTAAAAAAAAATATTGTATTCCCACCAGCCGGCCTGGTTCATGGACATTGTGACCCGGGGTATTTGTAAAAGGGGGTATGAGACGGTTTGGTTATAGGCTCAATTTGAATTAGCAGAAAATAAAGAGAAAATGCATCTCACTTGAGTGCTACATACAAGGCTAAGGGTGTGGATTCTGGTCCGGTGTGTGACGCCCGATTGAAATCCTTAACAAAATGAAGGGCTTGTTGCCGGGGATTGGGTTTGTTTGTTCACCTGTGACAGCTTAACACAGCAGGCTAACCTTCAATATAGTAATACTTTGTGTGGCTGTAACACTGTGTTACGCTGTAGAAGTGCCTCCCCAAAACAAAGGCCTGGCCTGTGTATAAAATTAAAGCTAAATCAACCCCAAAAATAGACAGAATACAGATTACCCTTACATAAATAAATCATCAAAGTAAGAACACTTTCCAAAATGGCCACAGTAGAGATCAATATAGCTAGGCAGCACCTTCTGTACAAATTATTTGTCAGGGGTGAATGGCCGAGCAAGATGAAAAAGTCTGGCTAGAAGAAATGATGCAACAGATCACTGCCACGAACATGGACATGTGGCAGTACTGTGACCTATTACATCAAGCTTTGAGCGAGTTATACATGACTCCGAAAATTAAAGAGGAGCAGATTAAAATTGTCAGAATCACGGCCTACATGTATCCCCATATCTGAGTGTTGCGGGAAAAGCATGAGGAAAATAGAACCCTTGTACAAAATCAAACTGAATTTTTTGCTCTAATTAAGAATGAGCTAAAAATAGCGGAACAAAAATTACAAAAGAACCAATATTCAGAGGTCGAATCTGGAAATTACATTAAAAAAAATTAAGAGGACTTGACTCTCCAACAGCAGAATAATGTAGATAGACCAAGAGGCCCAAGAATGGAGTGTCAAGAAAAGGTTGATTCTCTGGAAGAGAGTCAACAGAAATTAAATCAACAACTAAAATATAATAAAAATTGCTCAGAACAAATAAACGTGTTACAGAAGCAGATTGAGAGTGAAGGTCCCTCATAATTAATTTATTATTTTCCTCTTCCACTTTCTCAATCAGCATTTGATGAAGAGCGCCATAAACTAAATTCCATTAAGCAACAAAGGGATGACCTGGCTGAACAAAGGGGCACCCTAAATCAGGAGGAGGATGGCCTATGTCAGGAAGCAAGCAATTTAAAAACAGATTTACAGGAAAGTGAGTTGGGCCTCCAGAAACTAAATGAACTGAAAACAGAATATGGAAAGTTATTGGAGGACACCAGACGGGTAGAAGGTGCTCTGGAGGTGAATTGGGGTGCAGTGTTCCCAAACTATACAGGCAGCACAAAGAGATAATGAGGTACTCTGTGAGGAGAAAGATGGGCTCCACAAGCAAGTGGCAGCTCAAGAGCGGGTCATAGAGGCCAGTAAAGCCCTGATAGCTGAGCAAAAGGCTCAGATATTTGCCTATTATCAAGAGGCAGGGGTTGAGAAGTAAAAACTCGCGAGGTTGGAAAAAGGGTATCCTAGATCTAATCGAAACTGGAGGGACCCCGAACAGATAGAGAGGGACAGGGCAACCCCTGATCATAGTATGATGACCTCGGTACTGAGGGACTCCAACCCATTTAATACTTTGCGCACTGCTGACTTCATGGCTACCGGTTCACATGAGCCAGAAACCATGAGGCCATCAGAATTCAATAGGCCTAGCATGATGGGGCTAACAGATCAGCGCCCCCCAGAAATTGATAGAAGGGTATCCCTGGATAGGTACAAAAATATAATGGCTGATGTCTCTGACCCGGAAACCTCCTATGAGGAGAAAGTCAGGGAATTCTATCTAGTGTCACTGCCTCCAAAGGGACCAGTTGGTTCGATTTGCACAAGAACAGGAAAAGAGGCCCCAAAAGAGCATCCTGAAGACCTTCACCCAATCAGAGCAGTTGGGCGGGGACCCTGCCAGCCCTAGGAGCAGTGAGGATTCTCTCCTGTGCACTACAGGGGAGAGGAAACTAGGCCCCACCATTCTGCGAGCGACCTCCCAAGCTCACAGAATCAGGGAGCGCCTAGATGATAATGAGGGGACCTCAAATAGCAGTGACTCTGAGTCTGGTGATGCGGTAAAAGAAGGCAGATAAACCAAAAAAGGTTCTGGTGAAAGACCCCATTAGGCAGATCAAGTGAATCAGGAATTTCATGACACTGTATAATAAAAAGGCAAAATATTCTGTCTGGGAGCATTTGGAACTATATGAACAAATGATGGACACATTTCACATACAAGGTAGCCAGAACTGTATAGATGATGCCAAATGGACATTCTCTCCAGAATACTCCAGCTTCTTTGCTGGACTGAAAGACTGAAAACATTCAAGATGGTCCACCTACAAGGCGGCCATCTTGAAGCACTTTTACACCCATAGAAACCCCCAAGAGACTCGCAAAGCAGCCTACAATCTACAATGTGGGGAAGACCAGGCCTCACAAGAGTTTGTGCAGGAATTAAAACGCACCTTTGCCCAAACCACCAGAAGGGTGTGCACGGATAGCAGGGAGTTTATCACTACTTACTTTCATGCTCCCCCAAAATACATTATGTTCCAGCTGGAGAGGGATTTCCATGATAAAAGATCTCTGGGTAATAGAGCAGGATGCTTGGATATATGAAGTCCAAAAACTTGCAGAAAATAAAAATCTGGTTAAAAAACTCCAAGCCAACTAATACCCCTGCTGCTGCTAGGGTGGCAGAGGTGGAGGTTGCCGCCATTTTGGACCTAGACATGGGGGAGCCTAAAAATGCAGCATTCCCAAACCAGCAAAACCACATAGAAAACACAATATAAAAAAAAAGGCAGGTAGGAAAAGATGAAAAAAAAGATGAAAAGGAGAGAAAAACCAGGAAGCATAAAACATGAAGAACAAGTAATGTCCGGATTAACAGAGGCATCAACATTCATTTTAGTCACACTTGGTTAATTGGCGGATTCTGGTTTAAACTCAATGCCGCTTCTAAAATCTTTACAGCCCCTGTTGACCATTTCGTTTTATCTCCTGCAATCAGACGGCACCACCATGTGTCTTCCTCTCGGAGCGATACATCATACATCAGGGGTAGCAGGTAGGCCTCCCGCAAAAACGCAGTTCTGGGACAACTCAAAGGCCAATTACAAACAGGCGGTCAGGTAGGCAATCCCACCAATAGGACCCCTAACTCTGCTGATTAAAGTCCCAGATACAAGGGCAACCGGCCTATCATGGGGTATTTATGGACTCCCCCAGCCCAAGGGGGAGGGAGCCCCGCTAGGTAAGTACTACCCCAGGAAACTTCCCTCATAACTTCCTTCAGCAGGACAGTAATCCCCCTAATCCTGGCCTAAATTTAATTCCCCGGTATCCACAAAAGCCCCAACCTGCAGGACAACCCACCTTTTTTTCCCTGGTTTCAGGAGCCCAGACAACCCAATCCGGGAGAGGGGAGGCCACCAAGGGTGGAGGGTTACCAAAATCCACAATTCCTAGGGTGTGAAGGGATAGTTACCCTTCCTGTGAACCACCTAGATATGAACAGAGACCCACGTACCAGCCTGAACGGGTGTGCCAACTGGAGCAACAGGTCCAGAACCTCACACAGGATCTGGGTCGCATGTTGAGGGCTCAGCAGAACCCTGAGATGAACATGGTGGCTCAGAACCCCACAAACCAAGGGTCTGGCACCCCAGAACAATGACGGGGAGAGAACCCTGACAACTCACTGGTTCCAGAGGAGGAGGCACAGGAGGAAGGGGGGTTTGAAGCCCTAGGGGAAGCTTCCTTCCACACTCGTGAAAAGCCCCTGGACACCCAAAAATCTCTTGCCCCTGAAAATTTGCAACCCAGGGAACAGAGGGTCAGTAGGAGAAATAAAGACCTCAAAAAGGCCCATTTTGTGGAGGAAGTTGGTGTCCTCCAATTTGAAGGGGAAGAATCCATAGAGGATTCTGGAAAAACAATCTTCTTCAGGAACGGGGGCATTCCTCCCAAAGATAAATGGGTTGCGAGAGATCTAAATGAAGACTGGGTGGGTGTGGGGACTGATTCAGAGCCACCCATCGCTGAATCCCAGAATTGCCATTCTGAGTAAAAAATAGTAATGGAGGGATCCTCCCCACAAACTGGTCCTAGTGACTGCCCCCAGGTAAAAGGGGACAGCACAGAGCTATGTGAAAAAGGGGATTCCGCAACCCCATCTATTTTAGAATGCAACATTTTTATTACAGATTCCCAGACTCTGACACAGAAAACAGTCCCAAATGCCACCATGTCAGAGTCCAAAATAAAGAAATTGACCACCCAGCTCGCCCAAAATGCACATTACCTTTGCCCACTTGAGGAGAAAGAGGGGAGGTTTTATGCCCCCATTCAAGTGCAAGGACAATGTGCAATTTCAGCACTCGTGGACACTGGATCCCAAGCCACTCTTCTGTCAAAAAGGGCCTTGATCAGATAAATCAGGAAGGGGGGAGAGACACCAGATCCCTCTCACCCCTCCTCCTGGACAACTCCAGAACTTCGCCAGGAATGAAATTCCTGTCGAGGGGACTGCGGATTTGGAAATAAAAATCGGGCGACACAAAGTGAAACACCCGGTCATGGTCGTGACTCCAGAGGTCAGAAGGCGTCTTATCAACAGAAGCATGTGTAACTTTTTGCGTGCTGCTGGGATGTACTCCTGTGACAATGAGTACACTGGTGATCAATATGTGCACCTTCTCAATTGAAATGGCATTTCATTGTCGCCCAGTGGCAATGACATTTGGTTTTCCAATCTACAGGCTGCACTGAAGACGGTATTTTAAGAATGTGAGCCGCAGTGCAACAAATAAAAACAATTATAAAAGCCTGAAAAAAGAGTTATTACTGTGGAAGCTCTTTTAAAAAATTTAAAAAACTGCTTTTTTAAGAGCAACCACTACAAAGGACATCCCCTACCCCGGTTGACATTTATTCCCCTACTCCCGCGCGTGCACACCTGGAAAAGTCTGCGGAAATCACAACAGTTACAGGGTTGTATGTGTAACATACTCCCCTTTTGCACATGGCCACCTTTTATTTGGGACTGTGGAGGATACAGGATTGTGCAATAAGCTTTCTGGGTGTGAAGTGCACGCACAGACTGTAGTATACGGTATATTGCAGAGGGTGAGCTTAGGTTGTGTGTTGTACGTGCAGGGACGTCATTTAGGGGTTGCAACTGCGACGTCTGAGGTCTCCCTTGCGACCTCTGTGGTCTACCTTGCGACCTCTAAAATAAAAATATTTTTTTTTTTGGTAATGCAAGCTCCTGGGCTGTGGCCAGCACCATGTGGCTCTTTACTTCTAGAGTGGCTGGCTTTCTTGTTCAGGCCCCTTAAAAAAGAAGAAAAATAAGAACAGGCGTGCGACAAGTCTAACACTTTCAACACTGACCCTAAATAAGAAAGAATAGGAATACCAAATAATGTGTCTTTCTGGAATTCTATACAATAATTTCTAGACTCATTGAAGGTTTATTTCAGGCACACTTCAGGGGGTGAGTCACTGATTTAGTGTGTTCTTAAATGCCTCAACTCAGCCTTTCATCCTTCTGAGGTCGATAAATGAGTACAATGCTATATGATGCCACTTCCTGTTTTGTCAACAGGTGAAAGAAGTGTATTTGTGTCTTTTTACAACTTGTGCCATTGTCGTACTGTACAAATGGGAATCTTTTGTTTCACAGCACAAACTGTTTTCTCCACAAGTAACGTTCCTGTTGCTATTACTGCATTTCCAAATTCTGCACGCTCTACACACATAGCCTTGCTGCCCTTTTTGGAAGTATAGGAATAATGTTTTTGCTTGCTCTTGCGCACTTGAAAACGCACTGCAACACGCAAAACCATCTGTTTCAACAACCACCCATTTCTACCTGTTTCCACTGCAGTGTTTTCCATGGTTCCTTCCATTTAGCATGCAATAGTGTGGAGGGTATACGATGCGCGTCGCACTGCCTCCCTTCATTGCCACTTATATTGTGACAATTTGAAAGGACCTTTATATCCTAATCAGCCACAAAAAATATTGCTAAAGGGATGTTATGGTGAAGGTGCAGTACTACAAACATAGCATTGTTTTTATATACACTATGCTAAAGCAACGTTATGTTTATAGTGCCCTAAAAAAAACCTATGATATTCGCTAACAAAAAAAAGTTGTTACAGGGACGTTATGGTTAGAGGTAAAACTGAAACACCCCTCCCCCCCCTGAAATTCATCAGTTATGGTAAGCTAAGCAACCATAACTCGTGCCATCAGTGTGCACTGCAAGGACTAACACCTATGACATCAAAGATACCATCACAAATCTCATTCATGACATCACTGATGACATCACATGTGCATTTAGTTTTACTAGGAAGCCTCCACAAGGGATTGTATTGTAATGGTGGCAGAAAACTATGAAAGATTAATGGAAGAACTATCTGTCATGATCTCTGCTTCCAAAAGATCAGGACTTGCCAGACTCCCTTGGAAGCAGACCCATAACCCCGGTTCCGAGTGCCAGCCAGTCCCAATTGGGACCTTTTGGACCCTGTCCTGGCGCCAGTGGCACCAGGCTCATAAAGATGCCCAGTCCCAGCGCTGGAAGCGCCGGGCTCATAATGCTTGGGTGGACTTACCTGCAGCAGACCATGCTGCTTACTTACCTGCCAGTTGAACCCCTGATCCTCTTCTGTTTGGGACTACTTTTCCTGTTGGGTGGGGCAGGAGCCACTCCCTAGGTTCAGAACACTGGAACTCTTCTGGAAAGCAGGAACTCTTTTCTTACCTAGGCGTGGCTGTGGAAGGAGACACCTAAGCACTACAGGGGGCTATTTAAACCACACCCGATGGATGAATCTTGCTTTGCGTTATTCTGCATTCTCTGCAGCAGAACGCTCATCGTGTCTTCTGCTTCTGATCCTGGGCCTAAGGGAACAAAGGCTTACCATCCTGGAATCCAGTCTTCAGCAGCACCTGTAAAGACAAAGAAAGAACAGGTTAGCACTACGGTCTTCAGTGGCAGCGCATCTCTTACCTGGTCCATCGGCTGTCACCAACGCCTCGCGCTGCATTCCGGCATCTGAAAGACAAAGGCTTACCTACTCTTCGCATGCTCCGGAGGTCTTCGCACTGCATCCCGCATCTGAAAGACAAAAGAAGGTGTGTTTAAAGACATTGGGCAACTTTATTACTCACGTGCCATTACTCCTTCCCACGCCGAATCCAGTGGGTATTCCAGCACCCTTCAGCTTCTCTAAAGCTCCGAACTTGTACCTGCAAGATAAAAGGGACAGTTAGTGCGCATCGTGAAGCAGGCTACAAGCGCTTACTTACGTGCTTCCAGGCGCTTCTATTCCTCACACGGGTTCGATCCTCAACTCTCATCAGCCCGCCATCGCCGGAACCCTGCAAAACAAGAGATTTCATTACAAAAGACTTTTAAGACATTTGAAGTGCCCAGAACTTACCGTTCGTGCAGTTAACGACGGACAGCAGTCCTCTGAGGTCAAGAGGCCTGCACCCTTATCCAGTGAAGAAACTGGTTACGGCACCCTGCCCCGAGGCAGATGGAGAGCTCGGCGTTTACTTACCTAAGGTGAGGGCGTTAACCTTTGGGGTTCTACAGGAGAAGAGAAAGGGAAGAGGAGAGAGGCACCCAATAACCCCAGTTCATTAATCCCATATTTTCTATCTGCAGACATCTTACTCTTCGAGTCAGACATACAGTGCACAGAGGTCCAGCCCAAAGAGCCAACCGTGTGTTACACATCACCTTTGAAGATACGGCATTCACCCAGTCAAGACCGGCGCCTCTGCGGGAATCAGGTGAGCGTTACAGAACGCAAAGCCTACCGCAAAACTCCCACCCAGGCGCTATGGAAACCTCGGATACCGACCAGCTAGCCCAGTTACTTGGGGAACTAAGAGCAGAAGTGCATGCAGCCCGTCAGGAAACGAATGCTCTAAGAAGGGAACTGATTATTTCCAAGGAGCGAACAGACGATCTCGCTAGACAATTGCTACAGTCACAAGCCGGACAAACTCCGTTACCCGCATCAGGGGCAAATCTTCCTTCAACATCCTCTACGAACCCAGTGCAGATCAACCTACCGGGGAATGTACCTCTGGCTCCGCCCGAACGATTTTCTGGTGACCCAAAGAGGTTTGCAGTATTTATTAATCAGTGCCGGTTGCACTTCTTATGCCGGCCAGCAGCCTCTCCAACTGATCAAGCTAAGGTAGCTTTCGTGCTTTCGTACCTTAGTGGCAATGCGGCAGACTGGTCGATCCCTCTAGTTAATCAAGATGATCCGGTTCTCCATGATTTTCAAGCTTTTCAGCTCAGTATGGAAAAACTGTTTGCAAGACATTCACAGGGGCAGGCCTTGGACAATGAGCTCCTTTCATTGCGACAGGGTAATCAAGACCTTTTGGCTTATATTGCGTCTTTCAACAGACTGATAGTGGAAACTCGATGGCCTGAGGAAAAAAGGATTACGCTGTTTTATAGAGGTCTACGTGGAGAGCTCAAAGATGTGTTAGCCTAAGTAGTGAATCCCCCGCAAGACTGTTCGCACTATATTGACTTAGTCGTTCAAATTGACCACAGACTGCAGAACAGGAAGGCCGATCGTTCCAAGTTTGATGCTCGAGTATTTTCCAAACCACCAACTCCTACCAAAGGAGTAGACTCCGGGGAACCCATGCAAATAGGGGGCTTGAAAGGACCACTAACACAAAAGGAGCTGGAAAGGAGAAAACAGCTGCAATTATGCCTCTATTGCGGAAACTCGGGGCACTTTCTTCGAGACTGTCCGGTGAAACCAGCCAAGAAGGCAGTAGGAGCTGCAGTTACCAGGGTCACAAACTCTGAGCAGGGAAACAACATCGCCTGACAAGAATAGAGGTCCTCTTGCCGAGCGTTAAAACCAGTTCCGTGACCTCGCATTTCGTGATACCTATGGTCCTCATTAGCCCTGAACATCCGGATCGATTACATGCGATTGAAGCTTACGTCGACAGCGGTGCCATCAGCAATTATGTGGATCATGAAATGGTTTTGAGGATGAATCTGACTCTTTGTCCAAAGGCTGTAAAGGACGTCATTACTACGGTGGATGGTACGGAGATAGCCTCCGGACCAGTAACGCATACCACCCAAGAAGTGACGCTAATAAATCAAGATGGACACCATGAGAAGATCGTGTTTGATGTGATCAAGGCCCCTCAGTTCCAGATTATTCTAGGAATTCCTTGGTTAGAGAAGCACAATCCTCAGATCGATTGGCGAGCAAGAACGGTTCAGTTTACAGAATGTGTCTCTACTTGTCACCCTCGACCTGGTGTTGCACTGGCAGCAATTTCCTCGGAGGCTCCCCAGTTACCTCCTGAATACCTAGAATTCCAAGATGTTTTCCGGAAGGATCAGGCTAACTCTCTACCTCCTCATAGGTCTTATGACTGCCAGATAGACCTGATACCTGGATCTACTCCTCCTTGTAGTAGAATTTATGCCCTCACCGAGCCTGAGAATCTTCACCTCCGACAATACCTGGATCAATACCTAGCGAATGGGTTTATTCGTCCTTCCAAGTCCCCTGCTTCCTCAGCTTTGTTCTTCGTTCCAAAAAAAGAAGGGGACCTTAGAACTTGTATAGATTATCGCGCCCTGAACCAGATCACCGTTAAGAATAGATATCCGTTACCTTTGATCCCTGAACTCCTGGACCAAGTCAGAAAAGCATGCATATATACCAAGCTGGATCTTAGAGGAGCCTACCACTTGGTACGAGTAAAAGAGGGCGATGAATGGAAGACGGCCTTCCGCACCAAGTATGGGCTATTTGAATATCAGGTCATGCCCTTCGGACTTTGCAATGCCCCGGCCGCCTTTCAATATTTTATGAACGATGTCCTCAGAGAGCTCATAGATGTGTGTGTTGTTGTTTACATTGACGACATCCTCGTTTATTCTTCATCGGAAACTGAACATCGGAAACACGTGAAAATGGTCCTCGAGAGATTGCGTCAACACAAACTTTTCGCTAAGTTGGAAAAATGTGTTTTCAACGTGACTGAAGTTGAATTCTTGGGATTCATATTATCACCTAGCGGAGTGCGTATGGATTCAAAGAAGGTCGATGCAATTCTCAAATGGCCATCGCCATCCTCCGTAAAAGGTGTTCAAAGCATGTTAGGCTTCGCTAACTTTTACCGCAGGTTTATCCCCGAATTCTCTCGAATAGTCCAGCCCATCACCGCCTTGTTAAAGAAAAACAAACGTTTTGAATGGTCTACCGAGGCGGAACAAGCTTTCCAGAATTTGAAGACTAGATTTATCTCTGCAGCGATCTTAAAACATCCTCGCCCAGAACTCCCCTACATCGTTGAAACCGATGCTTCGAGCCTTGCCATGGGGGCAGTTCTATCACAAAAGGACCCAGTAACCAATCAGTTGCATCCCGTGGCATTTTGGTCCCGCAAACTCTCGCCTCCTGAAATCAATTACACTATTACTGATAAGGAACTTCTAGCTATCAAGTCCGCCTTTAAGGCTTGGCGGCATTATCTTCTGGGGGCCCGACACACCGTTACTGTGATTACAGATCACCGAAACCTGCAATATTTGAAAACCGCAAAAGCTCAATCCTCTAGGCAACTCCGTTGGGCACTGTTCTTTGCCGAGTTTGACTTCATAATTACCTATCGACCTGGTACAAAAAACGGTAAAGCTGATGCCCTTTCTCGGATGGGAGTGGAAGAACATTTGATCAATCCTAAACCTGTACCTATCATTCCCGAACAAAGAATTCTAGGTGTAATCGCCACACAATCCATAGAGGAATTTAAGGATAAAGCCAGGCTACTTGTAACTCCAGCAGACATACAGAATTGGCATCTGCAGGGAAAGGACTTTACGGTGAAGGACAACCTATTATATTTCCAAGAACGGTTATACCTGCCCAGCACAGATTTACAGAAAAAGGTAATCTCTTGTTATCACGATTCTTTAATGGAAGGACATCCCGATATGACCAAGACCTCGGAAGAGATCAAGCGCTACTTCTGGTGGCCGTCTTGGAAAAAAGATATCAGAGACTTTATAATGTCCTGGGGAGTATGCGCCCAAAACAAGAGTCAAAAGGAAAAACCAGCCGGCCTCTTACGCCCTATTGACATCCCGCCTCGCCCTTGGCATACGCTTTCTATGGACTTCATCACCGATCTACCTCCATGCTCCGGATACAATACGATCCTAGTAATCGTGGACCTATTCCCCAAGATGGCGCATTTCATTCCACTCAAAGGCTTACCAACAGCAGCAACTCTGGCCCGAGAATTCCTCGAAAACATCGTCCGACTGCACGGTTTTCCTTCAGTTCTCATTTCGGATCGAGGTAGTCAATTTATTTCTCATTTTTGGCGAAGTTGCTGTCGGTCGGCTCAAATTGATGTGAGACTTTCGACCAGCCACCACCCTCAAACCGACGGACAAACCGAGAGGACCAATCAAACTCTGGAACAGTATTTGCGCTGCATGCTACAACAAACTGAAAAAACTTGGAAAGATATCCTTTGGATAGCCGAATATGCCTACAATAACTCTGTCCACTCGGGAACTGGGAAGACACCGTTTTTTCTTTTATACGGTAGTCACCCTCGAACCTCGGAGTTGGATCCACTCCAAGATCTTGGAACACCAGCAGTAGACCACCTGCATTCTACAATCTCCCAAGCCTTTAAGGAAGCCGTTTCTCACCTTCAAAGGGCTAAAGAACAATACAAGAAAGGAGCAGACCAACATCGGAAGGAAGCCCCCCAATATCAAGTAGGAGATCAAGTCTGGTTATCCACCAAATATCTACCTCTAAAAGGACCACGCACACTCAACCCAAGATACCTTGGTCCCTATTCCATCACTACCATAGTAAATCCAGTAGCGGTCAAGTTGGACTTGCCCCCTCACATGAAGATACATCCGGTCTTCCAAGTCTCTCTATTAAAACCCGTGCAACCACAAAACCGACTAACTACATCTCCAAAACCTATTCTAGTTGATGGAGAACTCGAGTTTGAAGTCAAAAGCATCCTGGATTCCAAGATCTCCAAATCTAAACTATTTTACCTGATTGACTGGAAAGGCTACGGTCCCCAAGAAAGATCCTGGGAACCTGCAGAATATGTCCACACGCCTCGTCTAATCAAAAGATTTCATCGAACATTTCCTAACAAGCCCAAACCCCTGTAGAAGCCCGGTTTGGAAGGGGCCTTGAGGGGGGGTGCTGTCATGATCTCTGCTTCCAAAAGATCAGGACTTGCCCGACTCCCTTGGAAGCAGACCCATAACCCCGGTTCCGAATGCCAGCCAGTCCCAATTGGGACCTTTTGGACCCTGTCCTGGCGCCAGTGGCACCAGGCTCATAAAGATGCCCAGTCCCAGCGCTGGAAGCGCCGGGCTCATAATGCTTGGGTGGACTTACCTGCAGCAGACCATGCTGCTTACTTACCTGCCAGTTGAACCCCTGATCCTCTTCTGTTTGGGACTACTTTTCCTGTTGGGTGGGGCAGGAGCCACTCCCTAGGTTCAGAACACTGGAACTCTTCTGGAAAGCAGGAACTCTTTTCTTACCTAGGCGTGGCTGTGGAAGGAGACACCTAAGCACTACAGGAGGCTATTTAAACCACACCCGATGGATGAATCTTGCTTTGCGTTATTCTGCATTCTCTGCAGCAGAACGCTCATCGTGTCTTCTGCTTCTGATCCTGGGCCTAAGGGAACAAAGGCTTACCATCCTGGAATCCAGTCTTCAGCAGCACCTGTAAAGACAAAGAAAGAACAGGTTAGCACTACGGTCTTCAGTGGCAGCGCATCTCTTACCTGGTCCATCGGCTGTCACCAACGCCTCGCGCTGCATTCCGGCATCTGAAAGACAAAGGCTTACCTACTCTTCGCATGCTCCGGAGGTCTTCGCACTGCATTCCGGCATCTGAAAGACAAAAGCTTACCAGCTCTTCGCACGCTCCGGAGGCCTTCGGCGCTGCATCCCGCATCTGAAAGACAAAAGAAGGTGTGTTTAAAGACATTGGGCAACTTTATTACTCACGTGCCATTGCTCCTTCCCACGCCGAATCCAGTGGGTATTCCAGCACCCTTCAGCTTCTCTAAAGCTCTGAACTTGTACCTGCAAGATAAAAGGGACAGTTAGTGCGCATCGTGAAGCAGGCTACAAGCGCTTACTTACGTGCTTCCAGGCGCTTCTATTCCTCACGCGGGTTCGATCCTCAACTCTCATCAGCCCGCCATCCGCCATCGCCGGAACCCTGCAAAACAAGAGATATCATTACAAAAGACTTTTAAGACATTTGAAGTGCCCAGAACTTACCGTTCGTGCAGTTAACGACGGACAGCAGTCCTCTGAGGTCAAGAGGCCTGCACCCTTATCCAGTGAAGAAACTGGTTACGGCACCCTGCCCCGAGGCAGATGGAGAGCTCGGCGTTTACTTACCTAAGGTGAGGGCGTTAACCTTTGGGGTTCTACAGGAGAAGAGAAAGGGAAGAGGAGAGAGGCACCCAATAACCCCAGTTCATTAATCCCATATTTTCTATCTGCAGACATCTTACTCTTCGAGTCAGACATACAGTGCACAGAGGTCCAGCCCAAAGAGCCAACCGTGTGTTACACATCACCTTTGAAGATACGGCATTCACCCAGTCAAGACCGGCGCCTCTGTGGGAATCAGGTGAGCGTTACACTATCATGAGAGAAGTAGCTCATGGAGGAATGCATTGCTCTACACACCATTGTATTACACACTTCTTCACTGTACATGAAGGAACTCAAGCGCAAACGTAGCCGTTGTCTGCACCATGCCTCATGGAAGTGTAACCTTCAAAATCTTTCCATGTTACATAGTGAAATCATGAATGAATTCGTTTAGAGTGTCTACCATTGCCTTTATAACTATATAATTGCACTACTGCGCAGAAACCATAAAGACACCACAATGCATACAAACATAACCATAACCATAAACAAGGGAATTAAAGTAAGCTAAAAAGGAGCAGTATTACCAGAAACTGTTCATAACATAACTGATTATCTTCATGCACAGAAATCAGTGCTGTGTTTTACGCTTTCCTCTTCCCCTATATGTACATGTATCATATGATGTGAGTGAACCATAAGGAAAGTAGTGTAAGAACATAAGAGAAGGGTGCCACACACAAATATAGAACCTTTTGAATTGTTTGTTCCTGACTGTTAGTGAAGAAAAGCACCTGCCCTACTTATGGTAGAGAACAAAACAGAAGGAGCCACACATGTGATGTCATGAATAAGATTTTTCGGTTTTACCTCTAACCATAATGTCCCTCTAACAACGTTTTTCCATTGAATTTCATAGGGTTTTGCTAGTGCAACTTAACCATAATGTCTCTTTAACAACGTTTTTTGTTAGTGAATAATATTGAATGTGTAATAGAACCCAATGTCAACGTCAGATGAGTTTTTCTTGGAGTGTTTCTCAAGTTTGGACCAATAAGAAAGTCATTCAGCAGAGTGCTTACCAGTGTTAATATGCATGGACTTGAGCATAACCAGAGGCATTGCTAGGGGGGGGCGGCGGCTGTGGAGCCTATAGCCCCAGATCTTCTGTTTGTAGCCATGGATAGAAGCTCAGGGGCTACAACCAAAAGGCTAGATAGCCCTGAGTCCTGACAGTCCCAACATTAGCATATCCCCAGATCTTTTCCAGACCTAGCAACACCCCTGAACATAACATGTCAGGATGAAAGGAGGGAACCTTTATGCAATTCTTTGGACTACGACACCACATCAATGAACAGATGGTTGAAATGGCTGAAACAAATTGCATGATCTCCATATATTGAATCGCCAAGTTCCGGGGATATACCGGCACAACCTACTTGTTCTAGAGGCTGCATGTAGCAACTTTGGAGTATATGTTCATTTCTGGAAGTGTTTTCCTGTACATTAGTAATTTACAGGTGGTTCAGTTGAAAGGAAGTAGACCTGCAACTCTAAATATTAGCTGGAGACTACTGAACTTGGAAGAACCAGATATGTATAATACAAAATTCGAAATATTCAAAGGACGAAATCGATTGAGGGCCAGACTTGAGGTGGTAGGAAATTTTATAGAATGCTATGGAGAAGTTGTGCATTAGGGAGGAGAGGGTGATCCAGTGGTTAGGCTCGATTTTGTGCCAATTTTATGTACAGTCATTGAGAGTAAATCTGAATGGGACAGACCCCATTATAAACCTAGGGATGTGTTTAATTTAGATGTAATCCAGAAAAAGAGAATTTACAGTGGACATTAGGAGATGCGATCTTTGCCAAAAGAGGAGATTTCCATACAGCTTAAAAAGAGAAAACAGGAATGTAAAAACTGGTTACATGCCCATAAATCCCTTTTAATCAAGCAGGATGTGAAATAAATGCTGCGGTATGTAAAAAACACACAGGGGATACATGGCAGATATTATAAGCAGGTGGCACCCTGCAATTGGCTCTGCAAATACATCCTGTGCCAGAGGCTGTATTGGTGGCTCACTTTGAGGACTTGTTTGCTAAATCAGGAAAGAACCAGGAGCTCTAGGAGGGCATTGGGTGCTGCCTCATGAGAAAGAAGAGATAACAGCCTTAATGAAAAGGGCTAGTAATTCTAGAGCTCCAGGTCCTGACGGCCTGACAAATGTAGGTCTAAAAGAACACCCGGAATTATGGTCTGACTTTTTATGGCTACTATTTGACCAGGTAATAAAGATTAAAGCGGCGCTTCTCTCGTGGAAATCGGCAGTTATAATATGGATTTTCAAAAAGGGGACATGGCAAATCCCAGAAATTCTAGCTCTCCTCGGAAAGATTTTTGCTTCCTTGGTTCTAGACTGATTGATAAATTGGATCAAAAAGAGCAAACAAGGTGATATTTTTCAATTCGTTAAAGGGGCAGTAACAACTTTAAATGCGTTTATTGTTAATATAAAAAAAATTGGGTTCTGCCCAAGAAGTCAGACATATATCTAGCATTCAGTGATTTTGCTCAAGCATTCGATAGAGTCGACCGTTCACCCCTATGGGAAAAGATGTGGAAGTGGGGCTATCCATAAGATCTATTGCTATATAGCTCAACCTCCCTCAGAACTAGATTTAGACAGCTTTCCTTTCAGGTTCAGAGTTAATTAAACACATAAGTGCGTAATACAAGGTTGCCCTTTGGCTCTTGCACTCTTTAATTGATTTATATCTAACTTGGGAGATATCCTGAGGGAGGTCAAATCTTTTCCTCTGCGGATTAATGGAAGAGCATTCAGCTGGATGCCGATGATTGGGACCTTTTGGATCAGACCCACATCGGCCTGCAGCACCAGTGGATAAGCTTCACTTTTATGTGCAATCCAATGGTTTTACAGTGACTGTTGGATTGTAACACTATAGATTTAGCAACAGAGTATTAGACAAAGTGAAAACTTTTACATATTCGGGAATGTGTATAAATTCAAGTATCGCTGATGCACCCAACGTGCCCTGTTTAAAAGCGAAGGCAAAGAGCCTGGCGGGCCAAGGGTCTGTTTTACATACACGGTATGGTCAATTTTCACTTTGACCAGTTATCTATTTTTATAAATTGAACATTTTACAGATTTTGACTTATGACTCCCTGAAGCCTTCCGCATAAAATATGGCCTTTCTTGGAAAGCATATACTGATTGAGGATCCTTGCTTTACCATTATTCGATACTAATGGAAAAGCCTGTACATGCGAGCTAATTTGTGTAAAGGAAGACATTTTCAGAGGGTATATATATTATGTGGTGTATTTTAACGTAATTTATGTTGATATAATTTTTATTTTATAAAGGCTCTTGCTCCTTTTATGTGGAGTAGTAGTAACCTCACACAGAATCTCACAGAATAAGTGAACCGCTTGTAATAATAAAAATAAAATAAAAAAGACCTATTTTTTTATATACCTCCTAGTTAGAGTTTCCTTGAACTAAGTGCATGCTCTGAGTTCTGTGTGCCTCACTACAGCCCTCCCCCTCCTAGACTAAGCCTGGCTGCTAAGGGGTGTAACCCTGTCCATCAAAGGTGGGCTTTCTAAAGTCATGTCACAGACAGGACTTTGGCCAAAAATAACAGTACTGATTTTTGGACTCCTGGCATTTTTTGACAATGCAAAAACACACCCAGTTCCCCATCGAGGAAACCTTTAACTTTGACAAATTAGGTGCCCTTAGGAGGCTGTTGGAAGCAGAAAAGGGAAAAATATTGTTGACCCAGTGGGGAGACTTTGTGACATGGTCTTAAGGAGACATTTGAGAACAAGCTAATGACCCTACAAATGCAGAGTTTGTAGGGACAGATACAGGGATCAGTATGGAACGCTACAAATCATGCACAAAAAGGAGGCAGACTGAGAAACAGAGGCCAAGGAGGGGGCAAGATTGGCCAGCAGATGCAACTAGGTCAACAAGGGGGGGTACACCGCACAACAGTAGCAGCCCTGGGGACAGCCCGGCCAACAGCAGGCATGGGGGATGCAGGACCAACAGAGACAAGGAGGGTGGCAGAATCATCAAGCCCCAAGGGCGGGTGTGCCAAACTCCTTGATATGTAATTATTGTAGATAGGCGGACCTGGGTAAAATGAATGTCCATACAGACCACAGAGACCATATCAGCTGGGAGACCCCACAGCAAGGTGTGTCAATACAACTGCAGGATGCCCCAAAAGGGGATTTGCCTCAGTTCCCAAGTCCAACCATGAGCCCTTTTACTCCCACGGACCACAATGCAGAGAAGCAGATCAAATCGCATTTTGACAACCAGAGAGGGAAGGTATTCTGGAAGCTCCTTTAATTCCAATACATCAGAAGATCACATATGTCCAATGTCAGGTGCAAGGCAAAGCAGTAGCTTTCTTAGTAGTGTTGGGGAGTGGGGCGGAAGTCCCAGGCCCCTCAACGATTCAGGACAAGGCGATTGTAGACAGAGATGTTGTAGGGGAGCTGGGAGAATGGAGGGCGCAGGGGAGTCACCCATAGAAGCTGGATTGTAGTGGAAATCTAGTGATTCCTGGTATTAATTTCACATGTGTAATGAGACGCCATTTTACAAGTTAGATACCATCTTGAAATTGAGGCCTATTGCCATAGCTGTGCCAGTATGCCTAATCCCATCCCGAGGGATATAAGGATGTGCATGCGTCTTCTGCTCACAGCCCTGGCAGCCCTGCAGAAGGTTAATTCACTACAGACACACAGTTCTCCATTGTGTCTTATCATTAGTACATGTTACCCAGAAGGACAGTGCCCTGCAAGGCCATTAAAGGGCCGAAATTGATCTTTGAAGAACTATCCCATGAGAAGGGGTGAGCGCTTTAGGCCTTCGCCAGTCCAGATCTTTAAGTTATAATGGCCATGGACCCCCAAGCTGAGGCCACAGGCATTTGAGGGCACTGACCAGGCCAAGACCCCTGCCCACAAATCTGTAAAGAGGCCAATCGATCAGGAAGATCAGAGAGCGGTGACGGGCTGCCCCCACCATAGGTTCATGTGATTTGTTCTGCAAGGTGCCAGGGAAGAAGCTAACAAATTTAGGCTGTTGGGGTGGGGGGGAAGTTGTGGATGTGCCGGCATGTCTGGGATGGAGCGGGGTTCACATAGTTCTGAGAAGTTATCATGACCTCGAAAGTAACCGCCTTGCTCATGTCCTTGCCAGGTGCACTGCAGAGCTATGAAATAATGAATTGTGTAACTAAATTGCCAATTAGAATCTTTGTACCCGATGACGGAAGAAGACCTCACGTGGAAGTAGATGGACATAAGATGCTGGTGCCAATCGCCTGCCATCCCGTATGGAGCAGGCTATATATATATATATATATATATATATATGGTTGCACCAACCAGCTACATGGATTTGTAACATATGTAATGTACATCACTTTTGACGTTATGTATCTTTAAAACCCATTGCTTATGCTGTATTTGGCAGTCTTGTGCTTTGAAGGGCTACTATACAAATTGGTGACCCTGACGTGATGCCAGATATTCCGCAGAGCCAGCGGAATCCTAGCCGCACATCTGGAGGGGTTGCGCCCATATGCAGCGACCAGTCCCAAGCAAGCAACCCCAAGCAAGCAACCCGTAGTGGTGTACAGAAGCCGTTTTGACAGAATTCCTATCTACTCTTTGGAGTTAGGCGCAGCTCCTAGGATGGTGCAGGCCATTAATGCGACCCCATGACGGAGTAACTTGGGTGAACATTCAGACATAAGTACACCTCTTGCGAGTGAAAACAATGGGGGAGGATGCTGAGAGGGAAGTTGGAGGAACTGGGGAAAAGGTGTGTTGGTTTGCGTGTCTTGAAGTGGAGGGGTGAGAGTGTATGGTGGCATGGTGTATGATTGAGTTGAGCAGTGTGTAAAGACCAAGTGTTTATATACTAATATATATATTAGTATAATAATTATAAGTATACAAGAAGATAAATTGAGAAGTGGGATCCTTTCTGAGGCAGCAAAGAAGATAGTTCCATATTTTGAAAGAAGAGAAAAGAATAAAGAAGTAGAGGTTCTGTGTAATTAGAGGGTTCGAATTCCTGTGCCCAATATATTTCACGTGGGGTAATAAGATGAAGTAGTGGTTATTTTAGTTTGTTTTAGCTTGTTGTTTTAGTGTTTTGACTTATATTGTTTGGTAGGAGGGGGCAAGGGAGGGCCTATGGAAGAAGTGGTGTGGGTGTTGTGTGTGTGGAGTGTGTGTGTGCATCTAGTGAGCGAGAGAGAAGTGGGTATGGGTAGGGTTGACGGGGCAGAGGGAGCAAACGACTGGTAGAAACGCTTAAGACAAACTATATTTTGTATATGTTGTGACGTTTGTGTATATTAGGTTTCTCAACATGAGGGTGGTTACACCGTTAGAGTACATGTGCAGTGCATTGTAGTTGTATAAGAATAACATTGAGAAAGACCATAAGCAGTGGATGTCGGAGACACAAGGGAGGATGTTACGCCCTGAGTGTAGTTAAAGCAGCAGTATATTGATATTTTATTTCTATTGCGCTCTAACACAAGTGTTTCAGAGCACAACAAGACAAAGGAGGGGAACAGGGAAGAACAAAACAACGATCTTACTAGGCCCAGTGACATTGAGAACACGCAAGTGTATGGGAGAGGGGGAGCGGAAAAGTGCATGGAACAGTGTGAAGTGGAAAGTGCGGAGCAAAGGAGAAACAGATAAATAATAATAAATAAATAATAAAGGCAACACACAGTGGTAGTTCAGCCAGCAATTGGCAAGTGCTGGGTTTAAGGCAGCAGATAGGGTAGGTCTGATAAGTGCAGGAAGAAAAAGGGGGGGACTGTATGGGTACAGATACAGACCCCAGTGCAAGGGGTGGTCCGCATGCAGTGCAGGAGGGTGGCAGGGTGAGCAGGTACCTGGGCCCGGAGGACAAAGGGTGGCCAGGTACACAGTGCCAAGAGAGAACAGATCAGCAGGGGAGAGGGAGAGCGAAGGCATATGCAAAGAGGCAGGTTTTGAGGTGCTTCCGAAACCAGAGATGGTTCTCTTCAAGTTTTAGAGTGGCAGGAAGGCTGTACCAGAGGGAGGCCCCAGCCGAAGGCCGAGATCTAACCCCAGCCCGTTTCTTTGAAAAACGAGTGACCCTGAGGGAGTTGGAGGTAGAGGAGCGAAGAGCTCGAGAGGGGAGGTATTTGCGGAGGGATAGCTGAAAGTATTTTGGACCCAGGCCCCAGAAAGCCTTGTGGACAATGCGTAGGGTTTTGAATTTAATCCTTGCATCCACTGGGAGCCAATGGAGAGATTACAGAGCTGGAAAGATACGATCCCAGGGCTTGAGGCCAAGGACAAGTCTCGCAGTCCTGTTCTGGATTAGTTGCAGGGAGTAGAGGCAGGTAGATTTAGAAAGAGGCTGTTACAATAGTCCAACCTAGACAGAACCAGAGCTTGGGAGACCATGAGCTTCTGGGGGAAGGAGAGGAAAGGCAGAGTACCTCTGAGGAGGTGCAGTAGGAAGTTGGACTTTGAGACCTGAGAGATGTGGGCGGAGAAGGAAAGGGTGGAGTCAAAGATGACTCCGAGGTTCTTAGCCTCGCAGGTGGAGGTAGGAGGAGGGCAAAGGGAGGCCGGCCAGAGAGTGAGGGGAAATGATGGTGAAGGTGTGCCGATGAGGAGAATCTCCATCTTGCTGGCATTCAGACAAAGATCATTGGCGGCATACCAATCTTGAATGCCAGTCAGGCATTCTGAGATGAGAGAAGGAGAGGAGGTGGCCTACGGCAGCCTGAACATAAGTTGAGTGTTGTCCGCGTAGCACTGAAAATTTGTGCAGAAAATGGCAATGCAGTGGGCGAGAGTTGCCAGGTATTGGTTGAAAAGCCAGGGCGAGAGGTTAGACCCCCGGGGAACACCACAGGTAGAGTGGAAGATAGATGATAGGAAGGACCCAAGTTGGACCTGGGAGGGTCGATCAGAAAGGAAAGAGGTCAGCCAGGCCAGAGCCTGATCAGTGATACCCAGGTTATCATGGAAACGTTAGAGCAGGATGGTATGGTTGACCGTGTCGAAGGCAAAAGAGAGATCGAGTAGTATGAGGACAGAGGGAATGTTAGAGGCAAAGTTGGAGAGCAGATCTTCACGGATGTTCAGGAGAGCAGTTTCTGTGCTTCTGCCGGCTCTGAAGCCAGACTGATGGTCATGGGGACACCCAACAGAATTGGAATGAAGGTTAAACTGGGAGATGGCCAACTTTTCCAGGAGTTTTCCCAGAAAGGGAGTAATGGAAATTGGGCGATAGTTAGCCGGACAAGAAGGATCAGCTGTGGGTTTCTTGAGAAGAGGATGCACAAGGAAGTGCTTCAGAGGGGAGGGGAAGGATTCTGAGGCAAAGCAGTGGTGGCAAAAATCAGTGAGGGCCAGAACGAGGGTGTCAATGTGGTCCTTTATGGTTTTAGAGGAACAGGGATGAACCTGTTTTGATGAGGCTTTCATAGATCGGACTTGTCTAGCGACCTCATCAGGGAAGAAAAGAAGAAAGGACGCGAAGGTCGTTTGGGGGGTGGCTGAGCGAGGGTCAGCAAGCACAGACAGAGAGGGGAGAGGGGTGGTGAGGGCGGACAGGATGTCCTGGGTTTTTGAGATTAAGTGAGAGGCAAGGGCATTGCAAAGAGCCTGAGAGGCAACAGGAGGAGTGGAGACTGCAGCAGGGTTGGCCAGCTCCTTGCAGATTTTAAAGAGTTCGGCCGAGTTGTTAGATGCCGCAGAGACCAGCTTGAATGTGGATTCTTCTTGGTGAGGTCAGAGAGCCAGTATTACCTTTGGAGCTGGTGACAGGCCAGTTTGTCAGAGGATGAACAAAAAGCCCTCCATTTCCTCTCAGCCACCCTACACTTACGTTTAAGTGTAGCTAGGTTGGAGTCATACCAGTAATTGCACTTGACTCTGGACTTCAAACAGATCTTCATGACAGGGGCAAGAGCATCAAGAGTATCAGAAATTGAAGAGTAGGGCACAGACAGGGCTGTGTCAGGATGTGAGACAGCCAGAGGTGGAGGAGGGGGGAGAGAAGGTGGCGGCAAAAGCCTCAACTGACATGCTTCATGGGCCGGATGTCCGAGAAGGTAGGTGGCAGTGTTGGGGTAAGCTTGACTTGGGGGGGGGGGGGGCAGAGATGAGAGGAGGGAGTGATCACTCCAGGAGAGAGAAGTGGTCAGAGCGATGGAGAGGGGGAGGTCAGACCAGATCAAGACATCGAGTGTGTGCCCTGCAGAGTGAGTCGGGCCAGAGTGGAGGATGGACAGGGAGAGGGAGTCGCAGAGGTCACGGAAGAGTACAGAGGAGGAACAAGGAGAGTCTAAATGTATATTGAGGTCACAGAGTAGGATAAGTTGAGTGCCTGAGGCCAGGAGGGAGGAGGAGAGGTCTGCCCACTCAGAGAGAAATGAGGTGATTTGACCAGGAGGCCAGTAGATGGTAGCCACAGTAAGAGAATGGATAGGAGAGAAAGAGAGCCTACAGACAAGCCATTGAAAAGAGGAGTAGGTCTGAGTGAGAATGATAGAGGCAGGAATCCACTCAGGAAAGATCAGGGCTGCCCCCACCGGACCGGGAGGATCTGGGTGCGGAGAGGATCTTGTAGCCATCAGGGAGGAGAGTGTCAAAGCTCGTGACAGTGCTGGCTATGAACCATGTCTCAGTAAGACCAAGGACATCCAGGTCTAGTTCTTCAAGGAGGTGGCAGTTGTCAGAGGAGTCTTTGACAGCAGTGAGAGTTGAGAGTGGCAATATGAAGAAGGTTGCCAGCCTTAAAGACCTTCCGGGGAGGGGTACAGATCAGAGGTACGCCCTGCGGAGCAGAAAGAGCCCTAGGAGGGGCAGAGGAGGAGAGAGAGGGCAAGGTCGCCGAGGGAGGAGAGGACGGAACAGCAGGAGATGAGAGGAAATTGGTGAGGCGCGAGAAGCACCTATCAAAGAGGAGGAGATTGGCCTGAGGGTCTTATACCATGACCGTGCCATTAAGGTAGACATTAATGATGACTTTAGAGGAGTCGAAGGAAGCCATGAGAACTTCCCAGCGAGTGCCACCATAAATGTGAGAGGAGGAGATAGAACAGAGCACAGATCCATAGATCTGGCGAAGGAACGACAAAGAGGATGTCAGTGAAGGTCTGTCTGGAGGAAGTATTGGACTTGGTGTCAGCGATAGGAAGACCAGGGTTAGAGGCCAAGATATCCTTTTTGAACTTCTTCCTACCAGACTTTGTGAGAAGGGAAGGATAGTCAATGGAGAAGTAGTTGAAGAAGATAGGAGAAACAGAAAGCGCCATGGGGTGGAAGCGAGGAGAGGATGGAGAAACTGGGGGGGCTGAGGCAGGTAGATGTGGGACAAAAGAGTGAGGTCACTGGGCCCCATCTGTGTTACCACCCACATACCAAACGAATACTAATGCTGCCGTACCAACAGATATCGAGAAGGAGAGATAGGAAAGAACAGAAGGAGTTAGAAGAGGCATTGAAGGCAGCGCACGTGGAGTTGGCACAGTTGAGGTCCCTCAGTGTTGTAGGAAGCAAATCTGGGTGTGGACTATAAGCATGGAGGGCAGGAGACATTTTGTTTAGATTGGATAGCACCGCAATCATGGATGTAATGCAACATAATAAAAATGTATAAAGCGCACCTTCACCAGCAAAGGCATCATGATGCTACAAGTTTGGGGACTGTACAGCAAAGAAGGCAGCGAAGTAAGACCTATTAGGAATTGAAAAGTTGGGGGTTCAGTGCCTGCTGAAAGGAAAGATGGTCTTCAGTGGCCCGCAAGCACAAGGGAGAGGTATTCCATAGCAGAGCTGCTGCGATAGAAAAGGAACAACCCCCACCCGAGCCAGTTTAAACTGAGGAACCGTAACCCTAAGAGAAGAAACAGAGCGAAGACACCATGCAGGAACGTAAGGACAGAATTTAGCCTGCAGGTATTCAGGCCCTCTACCGTAGAAAGCCCAGTGAACCACACAGGGCCTTGAACGTAAAGTGCTTGGGCACTGGAAGCCAATGTCATTTAACCAGAATCGGTGTGACCGAGAACAATCTAGGTGCCCCAACTGGCAAACGAGCCTCAGAATTTTGCACCACCTTTAGCTTCTGGATCAGATACCCTGGCTGAGCCAGATACAGAGCATTGCAGTGAGCAAGGGAGCCTCATATTAAAGAGGACAGAACAAGAGCACTAAGATGAGCAGGGAGGTAGGGAAGAACCATCCACAATATCTGCAGCTTAAAACTGCCTCACTGACACAGTGCAATAAACTGGGATTGCATCGAGAGGGAATTAGAAAATGTTACCCCAAGATTTTGAACAATCGTCGACAGAACAGGCACAGGACCCAGCTCAGGAGGCCAAAAGGCAAAGGACCACCCCAGAGTGGCCGAGGAAGAAACAACCACCAGCACCTCTGTTTTCTCACTGTTAAGGCAGAGCCAGTTGCTGCCCATCCAGAGATGGATTGCCAGAAGGCAGGACCGCAACATTCTGGGGTAGGCCGGGAAAGACCAATCAAGCCGCACCAAGTTCTGCATGTTGTCTCATAGGAGAAACAACGTAAGCCAAAAGAGTGAATGAAAAGCGAAAGAGGCTGAATGTACAAATTAAAAAGAAGAGGTGAAAGAGCCGATCCTTGGGGGACACCAAATGTGAGAGGCTTAGCAGCTGCAGTGAAAGAAGGGAGAGCGAGAGACTGGGTCTGCCCTGAAAGAAAGGAGGTGAACCATTCCAGTAACTGGCCCGAAAAGCTAGCCGAGGACAGTCTCCCTAACAGGATGACATGGTACTCAGTGTCAAATGTGGCAGAGAGATCCAATAGGATTAGAACTGCCATGCACCCTGATCCATGACTTGTGTGAGATCATCGGCCACCGCCACAAGAACAGACTCCGCACCCAGCCAAGTGAAATCAAGATCGAAAAGGATCTAGAAAGTGGCATCCTCCAGAAAGGTGCAAAGAAGTGGAGTCACCAGAGTTTACAACAGCTTTATAGGGAAAGAGAGATGGGAGATGGGCTAAGGATGTCCACATGGAGATGGAGAATGGGAAGTGTGATGAACGAGGGGGGAAGGGGGTGTGAACTACGGGACATTGAGGGCAGATGGAGATACAAATAAGGAGTTGCGGGAGGAAGAGTGGGACACGATGGATGAATTAGAGGATGAAGAGGAGATGCTGGTAACTACCCCAAGGGTTGAGAGCTTGTGGGGTCTGTAGTTGAGGAAAAGATTTGGGCAAGCAGCAGTGGTAAGGAAAAAGGTGAGTGACAGCAAGAAGCAGAGAAGGGGATTGAACACACCGTTGTCATTATTGTATAATGGCCCTGTGAGTTTGCATTATATACCTTGGGCTCAGATGGACAAAAACAATCTGGTTATAGTGCTCTCGACCCTTACTGCAGGGGCTGGGAAATGGATCTATGTTTTTGAAAAGCAAACGGCCGGTATCCCTTTAGCAGTGGGAGATATAAAAGGTTTGCTTGTAGCAATTGTGGGGATCAGGCAGGGGACATTTGGGTTAAGGCTGGATATCTAGGAGTCAAGATAGATGATGACATACATGATGGAGGGCACACTTTAGCGACATCAGAGCACAGGTGTGGGCCGCACTACAATGGGCATACCGCGATACACTGGATTTGCAGTCTATAATGCAGTATACAATGGGGGATGATGAAGGCCCTGCTCGATACATTTTGAAAGTACAGGAGATGTCAAGGGCAGAGGTGGGGGAACAATGGGACTGGTCAGTTTCACTTTTCTATTTTGTTGTTAAAAGGGGGTTTCCCAAGGAAGCACAGAAAGCTCCCAATAAGATAGTGGGTATAGAGGCGAAAGGGTGGGCTGAAATACAGACTATAATTATACATCACTGTGAGCGAATAAAAGAAAGAGATGACAAAATGGTACAGAGGTTGCAGGCGCAGGAAGCGAAACTAGTACAGATCGCAGCCACGAGGAGAATTTAGCTCCATGAATACAGAACAACCAAGGGATTAACCCGGGATTGATGTACCGCTGAAAATTCTCTTACCCATTTGCAAGAAGCAAATGTACATATTCCTGGGCTCATGTCCGGTTTTGAGAAAGGCCCCAAGGACGAAACAAGTGTAAACTGAAGGGCATACTTCTCAGAATGCAACATTCATTTTGTATTGCTGATTGTCACTTGATGTTATAATCAACCTCCTCCTTCCCCAAATCCGACCCTTCTCACCTGTGTCACAGAATTCAGATCAGCCCTCGGAGATGCAGCGCCGTGATGTATAGTCTTTCCCTTTCCTTTGACGATTGCTCCTACCTTGAGAGGAAGCCACATTGTCTGTCGACTGAACGGCGGCCATGTGACTCCCTTCCCAAAGCCGGATGGGAGCGGGGAAAAGGGCGCAATGGCAAAAAAAAAACGGAGTGTTTTCGCCTGGTACCAGTGGATGTAGAGATCCAAACTGGATACTGAATACCCAGGTAAGTAGAAGGAGTGAAAAGGGTACACAGAAGCACCCCACGAAGCGGAAAGAAATGGGAATAGAAGAACCACAGCTCAGGAGGAGCCAGGAGAGAATAGCCGGCAAGGAGAAAATGGACAGCTGGGGAAAAACAACGCGGCCAAGCAGAAGAGAGAAAGTGAGCGAGACCGTAATGGGAGGGAAAACAGGACAAGGGAGAAACAGAAAGAGAAACAGAGAGAGAGACAGAGAGAGAGAGGAGTTCTGTTGTGGAACGAAAGGGAAAAACTAGCATCAAACCGTAACAAGAGGAAACTCAGAGCAGCGGTTGCAACGTGCCGACTGCCGGGGGAGAGAGTGTTTTGAACCTCCCGGCGGTGGCGGCCATGATGAAAAAAGACTAGACCAACGCCAGGGAAATGGATGATAATGTGATTAATGGCGTTCCAGCCTCCATTTCTTCCATATGCTCCAGGAACTCGTGTGCATGACAGTATGCCCCCCTCTGTGCCCTGGTTTACCAGGATGGGCTCTATGGAACTTCCTAACCAGTCTGGGAGCATGAATAAAAGAAGCAGGTTCCCAAGAGTCCTCCGACCGAGGGTAACCATTCCAGCTGACCAGATACTTCAGCCTACCACGATTGCAACGGGAGTCACAGATTTGTGAGACTTCATATTCCGCTTCAGATTCCATAGGAGCTTATGGAATACTGGGGAGTGGTCTACGTGTCTCATCTGGTACATAGGGTTTGAAAAGAGAAGAATGAAAAACAGGATGAATACGGCTTAGAGTCGGAGGTAGGGTAAGTCTGAAAGATACAGGGTTAATTTGAGCAGATATGGGTAAAGGGCCCAAGAAGCCTGGAGATAATTTAGAGGGATGCAGCCACTTGGGAAGGAATCTGGTCAAGAGCTAGGCTTTGGATCCCACCTTCCACTCAGGACCGGCCTTGCGATGCATATCGGCTCTTTTCTTGGATTGTAATTGGGTAGCCTCTAGAATAGGTTTGGCAGATTGATGAGCTCTCAGTATCTTAGTCAAGGTAGCTTCTATAGCTGGTTCCTTAGTCGGTCCTGTGTGATTGGGAAAGAGACTGCAGGGGTGAAGACCATAGTTGTAGAAGAATGGAGAGAGGCCCGTAGCCGTGTGTTTTGCATTGTTGCAGGCGAATTCGGCTGTTGAAAGTAGAGCTAGCCGGTCATTCTTCTGTTGGTTAACAAAACAATGCTACACTAGAGCAATATCTTTGATAAGTCTCTCAGTCTGTCCATTGGTCTGTAGATGAAATCCTGAAGACAAAGCCCTATCGATGACCCAACAGCAGACAAAGCTCTTTCCAGAAATTGGAGGTGCATTGACTTCCGCAGTCTGACAAAATCTTATCGGGAAGACTATGGAGTCTGAATATATCACGTACAAACACCTCTGCCATATCTGCCGCGGTGGGGATGCCTGGCAATGGAAAGAAATGGGCCATCTTGGTTAGGGAGTCTATTGTTACCATGATGCAAGTGCAAGCTACAGAAGCAGGTAATTCTACAATGAAGTCCTTGGTAACATGACCCCAAGGTCGAGTAGGAAGTGGTCCTTGTTCAATGAGACCTAGAGGTTTGCCTGATAAGTTTTTACTCTTGGCACAGACAGGGCAGGAGCGAACATACTTTGACATCTTCACGAAGAGTAGGCCAGGAAAAAGAGCGTTGTATGAGATCCAGGGTGCCAGTCTGTCCTCTATGCCCTGCTATCTTGTTATCATGACAGCCTTCTCAGGACTATGTGTTGTAAATCCTTTGTGAACAGGTATAGACATTGTCCTCGGAATAGGAGACCCTCTCTTTCTGTTAGACCGCCCGCCAGTGTTAGGGAGAATTCTCTCTTTAGGCTGAATTTCCTAACCTAGTGAGTCCCCCAGCAGCTTTGCTGGATTTCTGGAGTTTGTTTTTTTCTCCTGCCCAGAGTGAGACTCTTTTCCTCCCACTCTTGGACATGATTTATGGTGTTCCTTAGACTGTTAATGTGTTTTATGGGCTATGGGGTCCTTTACTCCATAGGGTCTCATGTGTTTTTACTATGTGTGTTACACAGCACCCTCCATGCAGTAACACAGGGGTGTCATAGTGACCCCCCACCATAGACTCCATACCCTGGGATTGACCACTGTCTCCCAGGGCATGTAAAGTCACCATTGGCTTCACTAGTCCCAAATTATTAACAGAAACCAGTACAAACCATCATATTGTGGACGTACAGGTCGGGGCAATTCGATTGCCCCGGGGTCTGTTAGTCGGGGGGGCACGTCTCCGTCCCCCCTGAGCGAGTTTTGGCTGGTGGCAGTGGATACTACTCTTTATATTCAACCGCAAATATATTCCTATGGGATTTTCCCATTGTTCGAGGCTACCAACTTTAATTATTTAATTCTCATAGCCTCGAACATACCGCCGGTTTATTTAATTAATATTAATTCGCCAGTTGGTATTTTTTGCCAGGACTCGATTCTAAAATGGCGTTTGTGTTCTCTTCTGTGACTCCAACCCAAGTCATGCCCTTTGTTCCACTTTTTGGCAGGCTTCTCCACAGAAGCCTCCAAAAGTGGTGCCACTCTGTCTGGGTACCACAGGGGGTGTCCGAGGGGGTTTAGGCACCCTCGACTGAGTTACCTTGGTAATTCAAGTCGCACTCTTGTGTGATTGGCCCAAGTGGCGAGCCGGCCGGCTCACCACTTAGCATGTTTGATTGACAGCTAGGCTGAGTGAATGGGGGTATGCTGCATAAAAGCAGGGCTTTGGGGACTGGAACTTCAGAAGTCGCCACAGGACCTGAGAATCCGACGAGGGAGAAGCTGAGCCGACCTACCACGATGACACCACCGGTGGAGCCCTGCGGAACCGACTCACCACTTCCCGACGACAGAGAAGATCTTCTGGCTGGAGAGGCTTCTTCCCCTGGCTGGTGGGCACAACCAGTTTACCTTTTTCTCTTCGCACCCCCGACCGGCTAAGTGGTCGAATTGCCCGTGCCAAGCAAACCGGCAACCGGATAACCACTTACCACTGGACCGCGAACTAAAGGACCGCTCCTTCTTCCTTGGAAACTCTGCGGCTGGTTTCTTCCCTGGCAGTGCAACAGACTCCTGTCTTCCTCCTCAACGAGATCCTCTCTTCCCCCGGACGAAGCACCGACTTGCATCCGCTGCCAGGAACTGCTGCCCCCGCTGGAGCATTCTCACCACTTTAAGGTACCGTGTCCGCCAGTCCTCCCTTTCTAAAGATTGCTACAAGGTAATAATAACCCCTTAACCTTCTGGACTGGGCTGGCCACCATGACCCTCTAAATGGTCTCTATCTTTTGGTCCAACTCCTTTTTGAACCTTTACAAGACTCTTGTGCACTGCAACTGTGTGACCTTGGACACAATTCGTTTGATGCTCTTAAAGTGGATCCGGCCTACTGACTCTAAACTCACGGTGTTACTTCCCTTCCTCTCTTGTTGTGTTCGTGAAAAAGTGTTGGGATCTGTTCCAATTTATTCTCTGCTTTTCTCTCCCTTTTTTTAAAACAAATTATTAGAGTGCCATCGACGTTAAACGCTCACCGCTGTGTGAAAATAAGTGGGGCTTTACTTAAGACTTGTCTAATATTATTTCAAGGGAGTGTATATCTTTTAGTGACCATGTTTTTGGATTGCTTACTATTAGTGCCTGTGTGTTTTTCTAGATGTGGTTTTAAATAAATAATTATATCTTTTTTACACTAAGCCCTGGTCAGTGTTTACTTGTTCTACTATGTTCTTTTGACCTATTGTGAATATACTGCCTAACTCTTCTAGAGGGAAGTCTGACTGCTCAGCCACAGCTACCAAGTGAATCTGTGTGGTACAGACTGCTACCAAGTGGGTTTACTGCCAAACACCTGTAGTCCTAAATCTTTTGCAGTGGTCCCAGAGGGAACTGCACAGGTTTCTGCCTAACAGCCACTACCTGAGACATTGGGAACAGTAACTTCCCTGACCTGTTGTAAGAACTTTTCCAAAAGACCGACAAACCGGTTCCTAGGAAAGAAAACATCAGCAGGAAGTTTCCGAGAGAGAACGGAGGAGAATTTCTGGGAAACAGTGTTGGTAACTGTGTTTTGACTTCCAGGCAAGTAGGTGATACTAAAGTCAAACTGGGAAAAAAATTTGCCTGTCTGGAATTGAGACACAACAATTATATAAGGGACGCCTGCTTTTAAGTCTGTGGTCTATCAGGCAAAACAATAGGACTAATGAAAATTAGACCATCCAGACCAGAGATGACAACTGATTACTTTTTCAACTTGTAATCATAAACTATTTATTTTTGCAACAACCTATATGTCAAAATACACAATAACAAAAATTATATTCATATAAAATATGGCTCTTTCCGCTTAGAAAACAAACACATCCCTCCAAACAAACTTCATTCACAACTTCTTCATGCATTCATCCCATTCACAACGATAAAGAAAATGATATTTTGTTCATATCACAATAAAACATAGCAATTGAAGCATTTCTTAGTGTCACACTCGATTAATTTACAATGTGTCCATCTGTCAACATTCAGAGGATAGAAAAACTGTTTGTCGACATGTTTCGGTTGAGTTCTTGAAGTGGGCAGTGACTTCCCTTGTGTGTTATGTTCAACCTTCTTCAGGACAAGAGACGATCGCCAATTCCGCGTGGTCTCATAGACAAGTGGAGGTGTGTATAAGGCAAAAAGGCCTAGGTCTAAAGAATAAAAAGAACAAATGTGTCATCTCTGTTTCATAACAACCCATTTATTGAGTGACAGCTAACTACTAAGGCTGTGTAAGAACCGGCTCACCTCCTCTGATTTTTTCAGTGGCTGGCGTGTCGGTTCGGTGGAATAAATCTATTTTATTGGAATAACAATTGCTATGTTTTATTGTGATATGAACAAAATATCATTTTCTTTATCGTTGTGAATGGGATGAATGCATGAAGAAGTTGTGAATGAAGTTTGTTTGGAGGGATGTGTTTGTTTTCTAAGCGGAAAGAGCCATATTTTATATGAATATAATTTTTGTTATTGTGTATTTTGACATATAGGTTGTTGCAAAAATAAATAGTTTATGATTACAAGTTGAAAAAGTAATCAGTTGTCATCTCTGGTCTGGATGGTCTAATTTTCATTAGTCCTGGAATTGAGACACTCCATAGATTGTAGAACTTGGAGGTTTTTATGATCCGTTCTTATAACAAAAGGGAAAGGACCCCCTTACAGCAGATGACGCCAATCCTCACAGGCTGTCTTCATGGCCAAGAGTTCTTTTTCGAGCACAGAATAGTTGCGTTGACTCACTGACAAGGTCTTAGATACGCAATGCGATGTTCCAGACCTTGAAATTCTTGACGAAGAACAGCTCCGATGGCAGCAATCGAGGCATCGGATTCAATGATAAACTGCTTCCCTTGATCAGGTTCTCTTAAGATAGGAGCTGAGCAGAATAGGTTTTTTAGGTATCTGAAACTGTCTTCCGCAGCCGAAGTCAACTGAAAAGGTCCAGAGGTTTTTTTAATAAGTGAGGTGATAGGTACCACTACTTCGGAAAACCTCGGTATGAAGCGGCGGTAGAAGTTGGCTAATCCCAAAAATCATTGAACTTCTTTGATCGAGAGGGGAGCTGGCCACTCAACGATGGCAGATACCTTCTTAGGATCCATCATTACTCCCTGTTCAGAGAGAATACAGCCCAAATATGGAACAGAAGATACCTGGAAAGTACACTTCTCCAGTTTGGCAAGTAGATGATTGTATTTGTAGTAGGACTTCCTTCAAGTGTGCCGTATGTTCTTGAGCAGATGATGAGAATACCAAAATATTGTCAAGATACACTATCACATACATCAACAGTATGTCAGAAAAAACTCGGTCCATAAATCTCTGAAAAACAGCGGGGGCGTTCACCAGGCCAAAAGGCATCACCCTGTATTCATACAGGCCAAAGGGAGTTCGAAAAGCCGTCTTCCACTCATCCCCGGAGCAAATCCTGAGGAGGTGGTAGGCATTCCTGAGGTCCAATTTGGAAAACTCTTTGGCCCCTTGCACTGCTTCTATGTCCGAAATGAGAGGCATAGGATAACGATCTCTAATAAGGCCCCTGTAGTCTATGCAAGGCCTTAGCTTATTCGAGTCTCATTTGGGTATAAGGAAAAGAGAAGCCCCAGCTGGGGACGTAGAGGGTCTGATAAGAACATTTTGTAGATTGGCGTTCAAGTAACTCCGTAACGCTGCTTTCTCAGTTTGGGAGAGGGAAAACATCCTGCCAAATGGCACTAACGCCTGTGGCATCAATTCAATAGCGCAGTCTTCTGGGCGATGTGGAGGCAAAATCACAGGAATCTGTTCCATGAATACTACTTTAAAACCCATCAGGTCCTGAGGTAAAGCACAGACTGGCACAGCATGATCAATACTTCCTGCCGATGAATGAACCTCAACGTATGCTGCTGAAGGAAGACAGTGATGTTTGCAGAATTGAGAGTACAACCGCAAATGATTCCTGGCCCAATCTATTCGAGGGTTATGCTTTCTAAGCCACGAAATGCCCAGGAAAAAGAGCAGCCAGAATAATATGAAATTGGATGTACTCTGTATGCTGCATGATTGTGAGTTTCAAGCTCCCAGTTGTCTGGGTAATGGGCCCCGACGTAAGTGGACTTCCGTCTACTCTTTCCACCTGTTGTCCTTACTTACGTTTCAATCTTCCTAGACCTTTTTCATTTGCCCAGATTGGGTCAATAAATTTCCCTGCGGCCCCGCAATCAAGGAGTGTGAGGGTCTCGATGGGTTTCTGGTTGACCCATAACTGGACCGTGACTACCATGAGACGGGAGTCCTCCTGGATATCGGTAGATGCCACTGTGATGGACACAATGTGTCTTGAACTGTAGTTGTACCCTCTGGAGCCCGTCCCCCCTAGGACCGAGGGCATCCATTTCCCGGACGACATGAAAGAATTTCTGTGCAGTTCCTAAGGATGTGTTTTTCAGAACCACAATAAGCACACAGACCCTTCTCTCTACGTCTTTTCCTCTCTTCCTGGGTGAGTGGAGCCCGTGTAGCGCCAATCTGCATTGGCTCTTCTTGTGACACAGAAGGAGAGGAGGTAGGGACAGCTGAGGAACTGCCGTAAGCAAAATGACCACTCTGTTTCCTTTTTCATTTCGCCGTGCTTGTATCCGCAATTCGATCTGGAGCACAGAAGAGAGGAGATCTGTGAAAGTTGGAGGTCGGGGGGGAGCGTGCTAGCTCATCTTTTATCTCCTCTCGAAGACCTCTGCGGAATATGGCGTATTGAGCCTGGTCCGGCCATCCGGCGTTTGAGCCTAACCTTTTGAAGGTACTAATGTAGGATAACGTATCCATGGAACCTTGATGTACATCGAGTATTTCCTCGCATGCAGAAAAGGTTATTTCGGGGTGTTTGAAAGTCTGTTTCACTAGGGTGATAAACCCCCCAAGATCTTGTAATATGGGATTTGCGATCGTGACTAAGGGTGTGGGCTAGGCTAGTGTATTCCCAGTCATGTTTGAGATCATATAACTCACTTTTGAGTGATCCGTAGCGAACAAGGTAGGTCTAAACTCGAAGTAGACATGGCAGGCATCAAGAAGTTACTTTACCCTCTTTGGGGCACCATCAAACTTCCCGGAAGGCAGTGCCATGGGAGGCAATTCCGCTTGCTGTGGTTCACGGGAGGTGATTAATTGTTTCAATACAGCGTTTTCATTCTTCAGTACTTGCATTTCCTGTGACAGGCTCTGCACGGCACCTAGCAGTTCCTGAATCTGCTCAGCGATTGCCATTTTTTCAGGTAGATGTTGGCGTTGCAATCTGTTATAATCAACCTCCTTCTTCCCCAAATTCAACCCTTCTCTTCCCTCCTCACCTGTGTCACAGAATTCAGATCCGTCCTCGAGATGCGGCACTGTGATGTATAGTCTTTCCCTTTCCTTTGACAATGGGTCCTATCTCAAGAGGAAGCTACAGTAACGGTTGGCTGAACGGCGGCCCTGTGACACCCTTCCCAACGCTGGATGGGAGCAGGGAAAAACTGCAATGGCACAATAAACCCTGAGTGTATTCGCCTGGTACCAGTAGTAGAGATCGAGAGAGAGTGTTTTGAAAGTCCTGGCAGCCATGATGAAAAAAGACTAGACCAACGCCAGGGAAACGGATGATAACGTGATGGGACGATTAATGGCGTCCCAGCCTCCATTTCTTCCATATCCTCCAGAAACATGTGTGCATGACACTTGAATCTTTACCTAGTACAGAAGAAGGTAGCAAAATTAGCAGTTGAAGGGCCGGTCGTGACTCAAACGTATTCAGCAGAGCAGAGAGTGGAGTGAACAGATGCAAGAATAGCAGCATTCTGACTAGGCGCAGGGCAATGGAACGGTGGGTCTCAGTCACAGTACCCTGAGTGGTACCAAGGGGGTCAGCAGTGAGGAAGAGGAGGGTTTCAAGGAGGAAGCGGGGCAGAGGTGGATTCCGAGGAAATAAACAAGTATTCTTTATGGTTGACACGGGTGCCACTAAATCATGTGTCCGTGAAGGAAACTTCCCGTTATCAGGTAAAACTCTCGACATGCAAGGCTTCTCTGGAGCTGTGGCAATGGTTCGTTTCACAGAAGAAACACCCATCAAAATAGAAGGCAGAGTGGTGCGTGCACTTTTAATATATTCGGAAACCTCCCCAGTAAATTTGTCAGGGCATGACATTTTGAGCAAACTTAATATGACCATCTCTTTTACAGATCAAGGACTAGTATGTGCTACCCCGGGAATGTGTGCTGTGAGAGCCATAATGATAATAAATGCTATAGGAGGGGAGGTGGTGATTTGTGGCATCCCAGTGCACCACAATATGTTTTTGCATAGGATTACAGTTTTACTTAATACAATGCTCCAGGTTGGAAAAGTCTGTTGGTGGATACCATCTTATTTTCTCTTTAGACGCGTTGTGTCCCTGGAGCTTGTGGCAGGAACAGTCATTTCACTGGACTTGGAAGGATTGGTGGTGTCAGAGAAGAGGATTGTGGGAATTGGGACTGATTCAGACTGGTGTGAGTGGTGCACTGTATTGTGCATCGAGCCAACAGTACCCTTGAAAGAAATAACAGATGCAGAATTGTTTGAGGACGGAGTTGATGATGGAGAAATAGTACTGGCTATTTGCATAAACTGTGAGATAATAGTGCAATACCGTAGAGTACAGTGTCCCATGATGGTCCTTGTAAAAACACCCTCTTTCACTCAAAATGACCTAGCACAGGTTCCTGAGAGGTTATGGACAACCAGGACCCAGGATGTAGGCCTCTTACAGGGAGTGGCACCCGTTTGAATCACACTCAAGCTTCCTTGTTGAGGAAGGGATAAGAGACACATTTTTCACACTCCTAAATCAAGGGATTACTGTGCCCTCCAGCTATCCATGCAACACAGCTATATACCTGATGAAAAAAGGCGAAGGAGTCAAGTTGGAGAATGATACAAGATCTCTGCCCCTTGAATGACATTGTGCAGGCAGAATGTCTGGTATTTCCCAATCCTGCAACCATTTTGTGCAGCATCCCAAAGCAAGCAACACATGTCACTGTTGTAGATCTAAAGAATGCCTTCCTTTCCATATCCCTACACCCAGATTCTCAATATCTCACCGCGTTTACGCACAGGGGAAAGCGGTACAAGCACACACACTCACCACAAGGGTATTGTGAATCCCCTAGAATCTTCAACAGAATACTAAATGCAGATTTGGGAAGCATACAGGTACCCAGCACTATCATTCGATATGTGGACGACTTGTTAGTATGCAGTGATAATGAACAACAGTGCCGAAGGGACTCTGTGTGCTAACAGCTATAAGAGCGTGACAAAGGGTACAAAGTGGATAAGGCGAAGTTACAGTACTGCCTCCAAGATGTTCTTTACTTGGGCCAATTAACATCCATCCATGGAAGAAAATAACTCCATAATGCGCTGCATCAGTGTGCAGTGCTCCCCAGCTAAAATGTTTCAAGGAAATGCAGAAGTTCCTCTGGCTGTGTGATTACCAGAGCGTGGATACTAGATTACGCTGCGTACACTAGGCCGTTGTTACAAGGTCTTAAAGAAGCACAAAAGACTGAAAATAAGATAACATGGACAGATGACATGCTCATGAGTTTTAACAAACTCAGAGGTAATTTCCACCACCCTAGTGTTGACAAGCCCTGACTACACTCAAGAGTTTTACTTGTTCTCCCATTCTGATGGTCAGATGATGACTGCAGTACTCACTCAAAAGAGCACTGTGGGCCACAAGCCATTGGCATATTACAGTTGAGGGCTAGACTCAGTAATGCAGGGGCAGTTCCCTTGCGAGCAAACGCTTGCCGCTGCCGTATTCACAATAGAACAAAGCTCCACAATCACCATGGGGCATTCAGTAACATGTGGAGCATGCAGTATTTGCCATACTAGAACGATCTAAAATCAACGCTAACCACATATCGGGCATCTGCATATGAGGTCATTTTATACAGGCCTATAATCCACATAGTGCGGTGCAAGCCAGTAAACTTTGCCACTTTCCTGACAGAACTGTGTACTGAGGAAGATACCGCTAGGCATGACTGTGTGACATTTGAGGGGGAAGAGGAAGACATACCATAATCAAAAGATAGCCCGCTTGGGGGTTGGGGGGTACTTTTTCTTGATGGTTAAGAAACCATTGATGAGATGACAGGCCTGAGACATACGGGAGCGGCAATTGTCCACCTAGTGGATGGTGAGCACGAAGTACTGGTACAAAAAAGGCTGCCCATCCATTATTCAGCCCAGGCAACAGAGCTAATGGCGCTTAGTGAAGCACTTCTAGCCTCCCAGGTGGATTCATACTCGGCCTATGTATCAACAATGGTGCATTCTGGGCTTGCGATGTGGAAAATGAGCGGGTTTAGGAGGGCTGACGGGCCCCCGGTCCAATATGCAGAATTGCTGGATAAACTGATTGAAGCCCTTTCTCAGCCCTCCATGATGGCAGTGGTGAAATGCACCACCCATACAAATAATACAGACAAAGTTTCACTCTGCAACACTACCGCAGATGTGGCGACCACACCGTGATGTTAGGCACTGAGGGATAGGCGGCCTGAGTATCCAGTAATAGCACAGGGACGAGAGCAGTGCCAGCACCATACACCTAATTTCTAATAGCAAAAATGATTGGGTTGCAAGGATGTGCCCCACAAGAGGAGAAGGAGTTATGGCAGAAAAGAGGGTGTACACAATCCCCCGCAGATTTATAATGGGGGCAAGGGAGTACGGGTAAAGTTATCATGCCGCACAAATTGTTGCTGGTTGCCTTCGACCAGTTGCATCAACCGCCTCGTTTGTCAAAACATATCGCTGCGGATATACAAGAGGAATGATTTGTCCCCAATCTGCAGGAAGTTCTTACTAAAATAGTGATACAAATTGCATCCCATTCCAGACCTACAGTACTCGCCATACCCTAAGAATGATACAAGGGGCATTACCTCGACTTAATGGGCCATTTCGGGAGCTCCATTTAGATTACGTTTATTCCGTATTACAGTAGTACTGCAGGCCCACGGACTTGAACTCCCTCGTAATCAATGTCATGTCATATCATACACAATGATCACAATGTCGATTGAACTGCATCTATGATTTTAAACATTGCAACACCAATATGCTCTAATTCGCACCTATACCTGCCTGAAATCGATCATTTAATTTTACATTTTACGAAGTATTTTAATCAGGATTGATCAATATGCTCATGTGACTCTTTGTATGGCGATATGTGCATGTACACAGGTACCACTGAATTGTTAGCATACCCAATCCTAATTGACTTCCACATTGACAATGCTGAACTAACAAGTATGTGTAGCTAAACACGCCATGGTCTCACAAATGTCAGGGAAACACTAACAAATTACAGGTCACTTAGCAGTGCCTCTTACCCCTAGTCACCGACTAGCTAAGATTAACGCACAACTATGGTCTAGTCCTTGGAGGTGGCACCTGACAGCCTTATGCCTAAGACGCATACTGTACTCAACCCCCTCGCTGTCAACTAGTATAAGATCACCCTAACTATGGCCATTCAACTACTGCAGACATACACTATACCACCTACAAGTTTTTTGACCACACTCCTACCCAACACCCCTACAGCCAATATAAAAAGGGACTACTCTCTATGCTAAATGCCCACTTACTCTGATCTAATAGACCTTTCAATATGCCTGTCCACCTACGCCTAACCAACCTTGCCCAGTAAATATCAGGAATAACAGCCTAGGATCCCGATTGCTGAAAGTAAAGTAAAGTATCCTCATACAAATAGGCATACTAACTTGAAGCGCTTAACTTCGAGTATTAAGAATTGGTATATAACAGCCAACGTGGACCACCACAACCTTGACAAACCTTGTAGTATAAATTTGCAAAACAGAGCCAAAGACGTTCTCAGCAAACTAAAAGATTTAGGTACACCTACAAATGTAAGGGTTAATCCTTCATCCAATTTACCCAGGACCTCTAACATACCTAATCTGGACACATCTATAATTAAGGGTGCCCTCATTAATGCTAGATCATTCTTAGCACATGCGCTAGACATTGTGGACCTTATCCTAACTAATAACTTGGACTTTCTAGCAATCACGGAAACCTGGCTACATGCTGCAGCAGGCCCAACCCTCTCACTAGCCATCACGGATAATTATACCATTCTCAGAATGGACAGAGACACAGTAAGGGGTGGAGGAGTAGCTTTCAATGCTAAAAATCTGCTTGGTCTGAGAGAACTCCAAAGTTGAGTATTTGCCTCTGGGGAACTACTGTCCATCAAACCGCCTCTTACTGCTTCCCGTACATTAACCATACACCTTATCTACAGACTCTCTGCGCCCATATAAGCATTCGAGGACGATGTCTTACAACTCCTCAATTGGAATGCGAAACCAGGATCCAAACTTCTGTTGCTGGGAGACTAAACGTAGGTTATGATGTCAAGGACGACAACGCCTTAGCCCTAGCCAACTCCATCTCTGAAGTAGGGGTTCTCGCACTGTATCGCAAACCCCACACACAACAAAGGTAGAACATTGGAATGGCTAGTCAACCTCAACTGTGAGACTAAGATTCTTTCCAATAACCCTTGTGCCTGGTCCGACCATCACATCATTACCTTTACCATTCAGGATACCCCACTCCTCGACACTGGTGCCACACTAGCTCCCCCAGCTGCCCACAGAAATAAACTAAACATTACAGTCGAGAGATTACTGCCTCTTCTGTACCGTATTACCAATCCCTGTAATCATGCCAACATGGACCCATCATTGATGGTTGAGCTCTATAATCACACACTACTACAAGTAGTAGACTAAGCAGCCCCACTAAAAATGTGTAAAGCTAAACCGATTGCACACCTTAATATGTGGTACACCACGAAACGTAAGACATTGCGTAGCTCCAAAAGAGTAGGTGAAATCCACTGGGAAAAAAACCCAACATTCATGAATAAAGAAATGTTCACGACTGCATCGAACATAAAAGTGCCATCATCCTGACTAAAAGTGCTAATTACAATGAAAGAATTACGAATGCCAACTCTGTGTCACTAAGCAACTGTTTGCCATCCTTCGTGAACTAGAATCACCGGCTTCACGGCTTCACCACAAGAATTGTGCACCAAAGATGAATCTTGGTGTACCAATATACAAAAAGCTTTGCTAGATAATATCACACTCTTGCAAACAAAAATTGAAAATAAAAAACGTAGCCCACCTCTGGACTCGCTACTATCAAAGCCAATAGATCTCCCGCAGAAACAGATCACTCCATTCGAGTTCAGTACTGTCTCAGTAACCGAAGTTAAAAACATAATCTCTAATCTTAAACTATGTAGATGTCAAGGTGACATTTACCCTGCCACAGTCATTAAGGAAGCAGTAGAAGAGCTTGCTCCCTTCATCACCACCCTAATAAATGCATCCTTCGAAACAAGCACTGTCCCTACAAACCTTAAAGACGCTTGGGATCATCCTCTACTAAATAAACCAGCTTTAGACCCTAATATCCCTACTAACTACTGGCCTATAGCCACAGTACCATTCTTACTTAAAATTCTGGACAGGGCGGTCTATATGCAAATGCAAAACCACCTTGAAGAGAACAATCTATTGGGCCTATGACAGTCAGGCTTTAGACCAGGCCATGGCACCAAGTCAGCCCTTCTAGATAAAAACATCCAAATGGATGAACTTAAACATAGAGGGAATTTCGCTCTCCTCCTTTAATTGGACTTATCCACAGCCTTTGATTTGGTCGACCATAAAATCCTGTGCAAACATCTCACATTAGTTGGTCAATTATCCGATAAAGCTACTCTATGGATACAATCCTTCTTGTCTAAAAGAACAATGAGGGTATTTGCCCCATCTCCAGCAGCTGAACCTGCCCCAGTATTGTGTGGAGTAGCTCATGGGTCCTGTGTTTCTCCGACACTATACAACATTTATACTAAGCTCTTGTTTGACCATCTGGACAAATTCGGTGTCACCTACACTAACTATGCAGATGACACCCCAATCCTCATTCCCATCTCCGATTCCTATGACACTGATACTAAACTACTCAATGCCATCTACCAATTCATCCAGGCATGGATAGCTATCCATGGCCAATGTCTCAGTGATGACAAAACAGAGCTACTCCTTATTGGATCTCAGAACAGACTTAACAAACTAGACCCCCAATTTAAATCTTTTAACTTCGACAATATCACCATAAATGTCTCCAAAGAAGTCAAAACATTAGGTATCTACCTTGACTCAGCCCTTACAAACAGAAGCCAAGTAAATGCTACTGCGTCGGCATACACCTCTAAACTTATCAATGCTGCTAGACCATTCCACTCTTCAGAAAGCTGCTTAACTCTAGCCAGAGCCCTCCTACTGTCCAGACTGGATTATTGTAACGCCCTGTATGCCGGCACTAACAATCGTAACTTAAAAAAATGACAGAGCATTATTTTGCAGTACCTGAGAGTAGCTCTCAACATCCCGAGATCCAGTAACACAACAGCTGCAAGGCAGAATGCCCATTGGCTCCCGGTGCAATATAGGATCACCTTCAAATCTTTATCACTTACCCATAAATGTCTTTCGGACTCAGCCCCAAAATACCTAACTAACAAATTCTGTAAAAACCAAAGTAAAAGACCTATCTGGTCCACACAAGCCCACCTCCTAACTATGCCAAGATTCAAACTACAAAAAGCAGGAGGCTGTAGCTTCCCAGTACAAGCGACAAAACGTTGGAATTCCCTGGCCCTGACTTTAAGAGAGGAACCATCCTATTGGATTTTTAGAAAACAGTTGAAAACCAGGTTGTTCGCCCAGGTGTAGTAATACACTTTGCTGCCCCGGACTAGGATTGTAATCCTACTGTCCATTTTTCTTTACTGTACTATGCTTCTTTACAAATCAATACTGTGTAATCCTATGTGTAACAAACTACGACATAAGAATGGCTTGTACTCATTTTGTCATTATGCTTTGAAACTGAATGTAACAAGATGGGCCCAGTTACCTACAGGTTGGGTGCGCTTTAAAAATAAATACAAAAATGAATAAATAAATGGGAGAGCAGTGCAAATGGTGTAGGTATATGATCATTGTAGTGTGTCCCTTCTCCAGGTGGGTTGAGCTAGGCCCTTGTGCACATCCAGACGCTAAATGTGCTGCCAAATTCTTAGTAAGAAGGATATTTCCTTGTTGGGGTGTTTGCGATGTGTTGCAGTCAGACAAAGGCACCCATTTTTTTTAACAAACTCTCTAAAAAAGTGACCGTGTTATTGGACATCAAACATCGGATGTGCACAATATATCTCCCCAGGCCAACAGGGTTTTGGAGCAGATCAATGGATTGCTAAATGCTAAATTATCTAAGTTGTGTGCTACCCTCAAGAGAAACTCGGTGGACTGTCTTCCTCTTGCGCTATTCAGTTTGCGCATGCAGCCCTGTAAGGATCATCATTTATTGCCACATGGGGTGGTAACAGGCCGGCGAATGACACGCCTCTATCTCCTGTACTGAAGGCCTTTGATGCTCACAGGGCAGCATATGTTCTGGGTGAGGAATTTAAGGATTATTTGACTATTTTGACTAGATCAATCAAATGTATTTCTCAACAGAGAGCACCACAGTGATCTGAAGAAATAACCAGCGCTGCATCTGCTTCTGCGATATCACAGCCTCTTCAATTGTCGTGGGGTGATCACATATTCATTAGGAACTTTGTCCGCAGGTGGAGTGAACCAAGATACAATTTTTATTTATTTACATTTATAAAGCGCACAACAGCCCTTGGGCATCGAGGGACTGTTACAGTAGTCTTACTTAGTTGCACCAGTGGCCCTTTTACCATTGTGTATGCCACTCCGTTTGCGGTGAAGGTCCGGGAGTTGCGATATTGGGTACACCTTTCTGATGTCGAAGGGTTCCTACTGCTGCACCCCCACTAAAGAACACAACAGTAGTACATGAGTAGTGCCTAATAAGAGTGAGCATACATTTGCAAAGTAATTAACAGATGTACATATGTATATGTACTACATACAGAGTTTACCAAATTATCTATTTTAACTGAATGTAGCATTGGTTTATGTTTTTACTTTATGCACTGGTATAGTCCCACTGTTTCGGGCAAATCATCTATTTTCCTTCCCTTTTTATGTAATAGTGAAATTACAATAACTTATTGGTGCGCTAATTACTACTGTACGACATGAAGCTAAGAAGAGACCTTCTAATAACGTGTTTTTCTCTGCATTTATGTGGGTGATGCATTTTACATTGAAAATATTTTTTATTTTTATGTTAGGTTTAGGAGTATATTTAGTATGTCATTCTATATGGTTGGAACATATAAAAGGTGGGGACATACAAGGGGAGGGGTACATATCACAATGGGGACAATAACACAATATTGGAAATTTACACTAGTATACCAATAAATGGGAAAGTGATGACATGAAAAATAAATATGAATATATTATCAGATGCAAAGTTGTATGTGCCATATGCAAGCATATTAAAGTGTTTCAGAAGGCAGACCAAGAACAAAAAGTATGATGAATACAGAGAATTAGGTTTTGACATAATCGAGGACGTGCACTACCCAGAGATGAGAAACAGGTGGTACGTGGACATGAGCTCTGTGGTGAAACAGAGGGTAGATGGGAGTTGTTATATTTGCTCTTTACTACCACACGCATCAGGAGCCCCCAAGATACTAATACCGCAAGAGGTGCCGCTCTTGGATGCTCAATGTCTTGTCCATCTAGCATTATCTAGTTTGCGAAGCCCGTTCCAAGCACACAGCATTCACCTTTTGATGATGGACCCAGATGAACAGCACTGTGCCCCTAATGCCAAAAGCCCACAGTGCTTACACAGACCATACATGCAGCTGGAAGGAGTAAAGTCTGTGGCCAATTGGTAGGGGCAGAGACTGTGATGAGCTGTTTGGCAGGAGTACTCATAGGATATAGAAAATAAGTGAATCAGAGGGTAAACCGGGCATGTCACGAGTACCTGGGGTAAGGATGTGGCAAAGCTAACATGGTGTGTTGCTCTCCCAAATGTCAATGCACAGATGGCTATATATTTTAATTTTTCCCCCTCAACACACTAAGAATGCAAAATATTGTAACAATTATGGCACTGATACCCAGCAGAGACCACTAACCTTGAATTCAGATTTGTCCTTGATGACAGGAAAATCTCCCTGGATGCCTCCCTCTGCCTGAAGTGTGATGGGAACCGGAGAGAAATAAACTACCCAGGCAAACCCTCTGGGGAAGAGAACCCTGGACAGGAATTGAGTGCGAAGGTGCTGAGTTCTTCTTTCCTTTGTGGATCACGCTCGGGCTGAAACTGGTTCAGAAGTCTTTATGGGCGGGTAGAGAACCTTGTCTACAGTAAAAGGGACAGTAAGTATCAAAGTGTTGGGACACAGAAGTATAAGAACTAGAGAGGGAATGGACCCCGCACCTGTTGTTGGCATAAGAATTTCCCCAGACAGAAGTTTACTCAGGACGATATGGCAACACTTCTTGCTCATGTATCAGGAAGGATCCCTGGAATCCAAAGAAGGAATGCGAGAGATCCCTAATCTAAATACTAAACCCGCCCTCTATGTCCAACTTACAGTGAGAAGAGCCGTAGACTTGACTGTTGGCTACTGTGCGGGATTCGAGCGCCGATGAATAGTTCCCCGAGTACGGGCACTGAAAGGAGAAACAGGATTGAAATACGCGGATATCGAGGAAATAATTTCTCCTCTGATATAGACTGCAGCCCTGACTCACTTCCAGAACAGCAGGCGGGGAAAGTCTGCCCTTCGGAGAAATCTTGGTAGAGTTGTCGTGGGCTTACTTACTGAGCGTCTTCTAAGGGAGTAGCGACGCAAGTCTAAACAGGAACTGCCGGTATGAGAAGTGTCACATGACCTATGGTAGGTGGGACATCAGAAAAGACTGGCGGGGATGCAAGCGGCCATGTTGGAATCCCCAATAGGTGCAGCAAAACGGCCACAGCGCCACCACGACCAGCGACCATAGAGAGATGTAACAAATATACTTGTGAATTGCAAGAATTCACTCACTCTCAGTGGTTCTAAAGCTAGCCCCCATATAGCCATTTGTTAGATCAAATACACATTACAAAATAAAATGCAGAGTTAGAAAAAAGGTTACATCACAGTTGGCATTGTTCGCACCACTTCATCCCCGCCAATAACTTCACTGGGCAGCTTCTCAAACTAACAATCTATATTTGAGTCAAAGACATTACATTTTCAAATGCGTTACATTCCACCCTTGGACATTTGACATGATATGATATGATAGTTTATTTATATAGCGCCTATACACAATGTGTTTCAAAGTGCTTCAAGGCAATGGAGGGAACAAGGGAAAATACAATGACATTCTTACAAGGCCAGGAACAAAAAGAATGTGAAATTAAGTATCGTACTCGGCCTGGCAACATTTCTGGTAGAGCTGGAATTTTACAAGAGGGGAGGAGAAAGGAGGGAAAGGAACAAAACAAGCGACTAACTTACTAGGCCTGATGACATTTCAGATAGTGCTGGAAGGGTGGGGAGAACAAGTATGGGAGAGCGGAAGAGACAGACAATTGTTGCTATCATACTAGGTCCAGGAACAATTCTAATAGAGTAAGTGCAAAGAAAAAAGTAAAGGAGGTTGGTAGGAGTGAGGAAGAAGGGGAGAGAACAGAGAATAAAACAGTGAAAAAGAGCAGAGAAGCAGAGGGGAGAGCGAATACAGTTGCAGATGTCAATGAAACACATAATGTTGCAGGGAACAGAAAATGTAGGCAAGGATTCAGGAAGACGATGGGCACAGCATGATTCAGGGCCAACCTGAGTATGAGATCCAGGGAGGTCCGGCATGAGAGTTGAGAAGGTGAAGCATCGAAGTCAATGTGTTCATAAAGTCAAATCCAAGCGTTTGCAACAGGTCGGAGATGGTTAAAACCTTAGTGAGTAAAGGAACTCCTGCAATGCATAGGTGTAGGGGGGTGGAAGAAGGGATGAGGGGGAAATGGGAAGCTGGAAAGGAGAGAGCTGGAAGCCTGGGGGGGGAAGGAGATAAGAGGGGCCAGAAAGGAGGTAAGAGGGGGCACAAGGATATCAGGGGGGACCAGAGAACGGTGTGGGTGGGGGCACAACATCCTGACAGGGACCATAGAGGGGGGCAGGGGCGGCACAACAACATAATAGGGGACCAGGGAGGGTGTGGGGGGCATAACAACCTCACGGGGGACCAGGGAGGGGGGTGGGTGGCACAACGATATCACAGGGGACCCGGGAGGAGGGCACAACAACATATCAGGGGACCCGGATGGGGGGGGCACAGCAACGTCATGGGGGACCAGGGAGGGGGGTGAGGGGCACTGCAACTTCACGGGGCACCAGGGACGGGGTGGGGGGCAACAAAGACATCATAGGGGCCCGGGGGGGGCAAAAAAGACATCATGGGGGATCAGGGAGGGGGCAACAAAGACATCACAGGAGACCAGGGAGGAGGGTGGGGGGCAAAAAAGACATCACAGGGGACAAGGGAGGGATGTGGGGGGCACAACATCATCACGGGGACCAGGGAGGGAGGTGGGGGGCACAACATCATGGGGGACCAGGGAGAGGGGTTGAGGGGGGCAGAGGGCAGCATTCTGGTGGCAGACGGGGGGCCTTCATTGTGGGCCTTAGGAGTATGGACTGGCTCCCGCCTACCAGTTGCACCTTTTGGTTTACAAGGACCAAGGCAACCAATGGGAGTGGGAGCAGGGCTGGCCCATGGCAGGTGATTCCAAAAACACAACAAAGGGCCATGTCGGAGGGCCTGGGGATCAATGAGGCATGAATAGCACAATCCGCCGAAGGATCGAAAACCCAAACGATGGGTGGTGCGCAGAGCGCACAATTCCATGCCACAGGATAGCATGTACACAGAATCAAAGTCGGCAGAATAGGCTTACCCCATCACAGCACAGGCACAGAGAAGGCAGTTCAGTCATGATGCGGGATGCAGGAGTGTAGAAAGAAGGGCTCCTTCAGGTGAAAGTCAGACTTCCATAGCCCAGTGGCATGACATTCGGCCTTTCCACAAAGCATTATAGCTAAGCTAAAAATACATTGCAAACAACTACAGAATAAAATCAAAGTAATTAAAATAATAAAATGCACTGCACATGGACCTCCAGAGATGTTAGCAGGAATGTAGATAAAGGTAGTATTCCCACACTAGAATAACCATCCTACCGGAAGTTTGATATGGTTCAAATGGCTAGCAGCTACAATTGTTTAGTTGCATGTCATGGGGTTGGTCATGTTGGTGCATTTGCTTGGGGCACGTGCACATAGTCTTTTTTCAAACACAGTACGGTTGATTTCTTTATTTATATTCAATATCTGACACTTGCCAACCTCCTCTGGCTTGCAGGTCATTAAAAAACAAGTATCTCCTTTAGCAAAATTATAGGTGTGGATTTTCGTTAGGTTTCCTGGCAGAACTTAAAGTATTCATACACAGAAAATAGCTGATGGACATCGTTATTCTCCACTGAAGAGTCGTTATGCATCACACTAAAAATGTGTCTCAAAGTTGTAACAGATGTTGGCACCACTAGCAGACAGGTTGTCAGTCGATCCATTCCGTTATGTGAGTTTGATCAACAAAAATAGGTAATATTAAACATTTCTCGAGCCAAATAGATCCAGATATTCTCTGTTTGGGCAAATTGTAATTCATCCTCAATGCTTTGCAAATCTGTTTCTTCGTGCCTGCTGGGGCTGGTTTGTCGGCGTTGACACTAAGTGACTCACAAACCTCATTCTCCAATCTCCTCACTTTCGTATTGATCCTTTGCACAAATGTGGCATTCTGAATTGGCTTCTCCATTATATGATCTGATCCTTCCAAATGGAGACCATTTATAAATACCTACACTAGCCTGGAACATAAGGTACAAAATATGTAAAACAAACCAAAAAAGGCATATCAGTGTTGATAATCATTCTCTTAAGTAACATTTTTCAGCAGTTATGCTCCCTCACTAACACAATTTGGCCTCTGCCTGATCATGGACAGTTTAACAGGTATGAAAATCAATTGGGCTATTCTGTCTCCTACATGGATAGGCAATATCTGATCTCTGCTGTTCATTTAAATTACTTTGATTTCTCCTTGATAGTCAGCATCTATCACTCCTCCCGTTATTTGGATGCCCTTGAATGCTAAGCCAGATCTAGGGGCAATCAATCCCATATGTTGTGAGGGAATTTGTAATCCAATCCCAGTCTAAATGACTATTATACCTCTGGGTTCTAATCGGATTCCTCTCTGAGCATGCAAATCTACTCCTGCAGATTCTGGAGTTGCTCGGTAAGGAGCTAGGCACCTGCCGTAAACTCCACAAGGTTTCTGTAGCTGAATTAGGTTACACCTGCACAGTAGGCGTCAACAAATGCGTCAAAGGTGTCTCTCACGCAGGGAATGGGAGCCTGGTAGGCCAGTGGGTGATTTACACAATTTATTATTCAGCAACCCATCCATTCTTTCAATCAGGGCCGCTCCTTGTGGATGATACGCGACATGGTAGATCCACTCAACATTGTTCTCTTGTCAATACACCTGAATTAACTTGCTGTTGAAATGTGCGCCATTGTCAATCTGAATTTTCAAGGGCACTCCATAATGCCAAATAATCTGGCCTAACAACTTAATGGTGTTCAATTGTATTGCCCTCTTGCATGGCAACACCATCAAATATCCAGAATAAGTATCCACAATGATGCATGCATATTGGCAGCCTTAACTGATTGGTATAGGACCGATATAATCGATCTGCCAGATTTGCCCCGGTAACTTGCCTCTTCTCAAATTGCCCTGGACAATATGAGGGATGGACCTATGCCGTTGTTGTTAACACATGGGGCACTGCAAAATAACTGTTTTCACTTCCTCTAAAGGTGTGCCCACCTGCGAGTAGCTTTTTCTCCAAGGTGCCCACATTTCTGGTGAGCCCACTAGGCCAGACCCTCCAAATCGTCCTCCTGAGCCTCTGATTCGACAGATGAAATCTTGGTGTGTTCATCTGCAACAGAATTAAACCAGCTTTCTAAAGGGTCAGTAGTACAGTGTGCATCCACATGATACTCACTTGGTGATAGCATTTCTCCAATATCTGGCCACAGTTGCTTTCCCCGCTATTCTTTTGAATGTATTTTCCATCCATTATGTTGCCATGTTGGCAGTCACACAGCTAGCCCTTTGGGTACTGACCATGAATCTGTGTACAAATGATATTGACTAGATGTTTCTTGTTTCAAAGCTTGATAGACTTATAGCGTTTTGCAAACTGACTGCTCTTCCCTTTTCCTGACGTTGTCAAGATCTTTCTTCCCTTGGGATTATATGACACTGCTTTCCAGTAGTGCTCAGTTCCTACATATTGAGCAGAGCAATCGGTAAACCAGGCATGCTCTCTATGCTCCACTGTCAGATCCCCATTAGGTACTCCCCATTTGCTTTCTTTTTTAAAAAATAATTTTTATTGTGATTATGTTTTTAAAAGAAAGAACCTTACACAATGACATACAATCATACACAATTAAAGTCTTCAACTTCACAGAAATTAGATTAATCATCCATCATTATATGTACATAGTAAGAAAAATATGAAAAACACATAAATAATAACTATTCAACAAGTTTCTGATAATTGATCCAATACATATACTAAAGAATTATTCAATGCTAAAATCAGTGACACATTTTCTCCCCACATTAATCCACATTAATCTACACCAAAACAGATTCTTTGTAAATTCAGAGTCACCATAGTCTTTGTTCTTAAAACAGCCAAGCCTACTTTTGTTAAAAAACATGCAGTCAATGACGCAATGCTTCATATCAATGTTATTGCAAAATCTAAAGTGCTCAGGACATGGGGAGTTTTCCAGCCTTTTCCTCTTTCCCTGGAATTAAATTGGTTTAAGCGAAAACATAGATATGTAGCCTGGACCTTACCACACAGGAAGCGTTGTAAATATTTTTCCAATACCATCTCCACCCAATCAAACTCAAACAATATTCTTTTTGCAACACCAGGTCTGTATATCAACTCATTTTACGAGCTCCCAATAAGAATTAGCGCATCATGAATCCGACCCTTAAATGAATTAATAGACAGAGTGATCTCTTCCATCATAATGCGATTCAGGTCCCCGTATGATGAGTTAGCTTCTGGATGCAGAATGTTCCTGTATGTTGACAAATGTCTCCACATAAGGCATGCCTTCAGGGAAATGAGACAGTTTGTGCCTAATAAGCAAATTGGGAACTGCCAAAGACAAGTTTAGTACTTCCTTCCATAGTTTGTCTTGAATGGTATTTCACATACCACCTACATCAAGTAGGCATATGTCCAGCACACAAAGCAAAATCGGTTTGACCATAGCCAAATAGTAGTATACAGCAGGCATAATGGAAAATGTACACAATCTGGTTAATAAGTATCTCATTTGGGGAGTTAAGATCCTAATTTTTCCGATAAGGGTATCCCTCCACATAGCCATAGAAGTGTTATTGCTCAGGGTATATCCCAAATATTTCATAGATTTTACCAGGCCTAGGCTTTCTGGGCCCATTACCCAATGCATGATCTTGGGTTTGCGGCCCCTGGAAAAACACCACTTTCGACTTAGTGCCGTTGGGCAGCATATTATTATCTAAGGCATACTTATAGAATTTATTGAACTTGCTTTGCACGCCCATGGCTGTTTGATCGAAAAGAATAAAATTGTCAGCAAAGGCTAGCCAGTCCTACCTAGGACTTCCAAGCCTAGCAGATGCAATAGCGCCCCCCTGCCACATCTTATCCAAATCACAGACATACAAATTAAAAAGGGTCAGAGCTAGAGTACACCCTTGCTTCAGTCCTACATAAGATCTAATAACCAAGGAAAGACAGTCATCTCGAGTAAGATGTATCTGCAGCGTGGTGCCTGTGTGCAGAAGAGAGAGCAGCTGAACCAGTTTTCTGGGGATATTCATCCAAAGAAGTTTAGACCACTACACTGACCTAACCACACAGTCAAATGCATTAGACATGTCAAGGGAGGCCATATAAACTGCCTCGACATTACTAGGGTGGACATTGTAGTGTAGATGTGCAAGCATGGTAGCATTAAGGTAAGTTCCCAGTTGCTTCCCAAATCCCACTTGAAATCTGGACAGAGCTTGGGACTAGCTGATGCTATAGTTTAGATCTTTGAGGAGCAATGAAGCAAATGCTTTACTAATTGCATCAGTTAGGGCAATAGACCTGTCATTTCTTGGTTCCAGGGAATCACCCTTTCTTAGTATGGGTATAATGATGGATTGTAGCCAAGACATAGGGATTACACGAGTCCTGAAGATTTGGTCGAACATTGGTTTAAGAAGGGCTGCCCAAACAGATGGAGAATCCTTCAAACAAATGGGGGAATACCATCCAGGCCTAGAGCCCTTGAAGGTTTCAGATGGTCAATGGCCCAGATTATATCATCAACCTCCCTGTTGTTCTGAGCAGAGACAGATTTTTACGTTTTTCTCTTAGACTCTTTAATTGTGACATCAAAGATGGGCCTAATCTCACCTCTACCCCATGATTGTTCCCAAATACAGTAGCTCTCAGATCCATATAAGATTATTATGGACTGTCTATGGCCCAATCTCCGGAGCACTCAATGTCATAGTCTCTGTTCCCAAGGCTAACAAGAGTGTTGGTCAGGCGTTCCGTATACATCCTAACCATTCTGCTATTCCACTTAAGAATCAGCCCACCCCTGGCTGGTATTATGCATGCACAATCTGGTCTCAGATCATAATTGTTCAGGACAAGTTCAAGGGGGAATGAGAATAGTAAATGATCCCCTAGACCTCGATCAGTAAGAGCTAATGGGCCACAGTTTGCTCTAAGGCCTGAGGATATATAAAAATGAATTGATCCTCGAGGTTCAAGGCCCTCTATGCCAGGTATATACTGGTGATTCATTATATGACTCAGATTCCAAATAGGTCATGTCCCAGTCTCCGAGGAAGTGATCCCAGCTAATCCCACTATGTATCTCACCACGAGTATCAGGTGGAATAAGCCCACCATTATTGTAGTCAAACCCTCCTCACAGTTGGCATTAAAGTCCCCTCCCAAGATAACAAGATTGTAATTTCCCCCAGTGAACCAATCCTCAAAAAGTATGGCCAGAGAATCCTGAATAGACTGTAAACTTACACTGTGTTCCATTGCATGTTAATTAGCAATATGGACGGTATGGTAGGAATAGGGGTTATCATGGCCAATACCCATTCTTAGTGTAATACAGCCAGCCCCCGCCCTATGACAACCCAATTCCCCTTCAACAGCTGGGCTCATAAAAGTGTCGTAACCCTCTAAATCAAAGTGGGAGGTTGCCATGGTCTCGTGAAAAATGTACATTTTGTGAACTCCCACCCAGGAAGGGTTCTCCCAGAATTTAAATAGATCCACCCTACCACAGACATTTCATGAGTTAAGCGCCACTGTAGTATTGCCAGGATTGGCCCAAAGCTTGTGTAAAAACCTCAAAGGTTTTGAGTGCAACTCCCACCCAAGACCAGTCCTATCCATTTCGGAGAAGACACATGATTATTGTGGTATGATCCCTCACCCCTTTCGAACCTTCCATAAGCCTCACCCAAGACCTTCACTCAGGTAGTATTGCACTTGAAGGCCAAAAGCACCATAGCAACATCAACTGATTTGAGGCAAAACAGATCATATCCCAACAATTTCAAATTCGCCTGCTGATCCCACACCTTATTTGATATGATCTCATAGTGGAAATAGCTCACCATCTGTTCAGTATTCACTAGAGGGAGGGAAATTCCATTAATATCTTCAGATGTAATTGACCTCAACTGTGGGATCTGTATGACAATGACAAGAACTTAAGTCCTGTTGAGGGGGCGTGGCTAACTGGCCATGGAATAGGACGTGCTGAGTGAGGAGCTCCTGATGATCCGACTCTATTTTTGCCAAATGTACCTACTGAAACTGCAACGAGCGCCTAGAACTTTGAGGATCAGGTGTCGGAAGCAGTGAAGTTCGCTGGAGAAGCTCATAGTCCCCGAGAATCGTGAGATATACATGGTTTTGTCGGTGCAATTGTATGGCTGCTTCGACACCAAGATGGCGGCTAACAAAGGAAAGGCCTCTGAGGAGAAACGAAACTGATTCTCCAGACCTGCGGGACACGGCTGCGGTAAATTGCCTGGAGAAGCAACACAATTGGGTGATATGGCAGAGTGGTCGAATCCATGAAAGCGCCCAGCCTGACATACACGAATGGAGCCTCAGCGATCTGACCGCAAGAGGAGATGACATTGGATGCTTGGGTGACGAGGCCTATGGAAGTTGCATGGGGAGTGGGAGGCCATAGCCCATCCGCAAGACAATTCGAAGTGCCATCTCGAATGTGCGTTTGGCGACCTGGAAGCCTGACCATTGTCGGACCGAGGACGGTGCGACAGCAGCACTAAAGCGGAGGCGCACAGGAACAGCGGGAAGCGCCATGTCGGCGAAAGGGTTGAGAGTTAAGACCAAGCAACCCACGATGGAGACTTTCACGAGAACGCAACGGACATCCTCAACATCAGTACAGAGTGCGGTCGAGACCCCCACGGAGGATGCCCCCAAAGGGGATAAGCACCAGATCCTAGAAGCTATAACGGGGCTAAGTCTAAATGGGACTTGGCAATGGCGGATCTACGCGCAGCTCTGGAGAATAAGATTGATGCTGTAGGTACAGAACTCACCCTGCTTCGTCAAGATGTTAGGGCACTTGCAGAAAGGACCAGCGGTTTGGAAAGTGGGGTGAAGATTAATACCGATGTTAGCACAAGCAAAGCTAAGGAGATTCATGTCTTAAAACAACAGGTCGCTAACTTGGAAAATCGTGTGGAAGAGGCGGAAGGAAGGGCGAGGAGAAACAACATTCGCGTGGTTGGCCTTCCGGAGGGAGAAGAAGGCCAAGATCCCACAAACTATGTTGAAAACATGATCCTGCAAGTGATCGGAGCTGGTAATCTTTCGCAGGGATTCACAGTGGAGAGGGCGCATCGCGCCCTGATGAGGAAACCCCGACCGGGGGCCCCGCCAAGACCGATCATCGCGAGGATCCTGAATTACAGAGATAGAGAAAAGATCCTCGAATACTTTCGTAAGGGCGGCACGATAGAGAGAGCATCCACCAACATCACAGCGTATCCGGACTACACAATGCTGGTACAGAGGCAGAGGTACAGCTATGTAGCCGTCAAAAGGAGGCTGAGGGCAGCAGGAATTAGATATATGCTTCTGTACCCGGCACGATTGAAAGTGCTACATAAGAACAAAGCGCTATTTTTCGATACCCCTGAGGATGTTGTCGCATGGCTGGACCTGCAGGGCTGCCCGGAACAAGAAGCGGATCGGGATCGGCAGGATCATACCAAATGAAGATTCAGTAAGAAAAAGGACCCTGATTGTAAGGAGAAACTGTGACTAACTGAACTTTGTACACGATCTGAGCCTGGTGCTCGATTCGGACTGGAATATAGTGAGTGTAACTGTAATCGGTAACGGTTTGGCAATTAAATGTGTAATGTTTTTTGTAAGGAGCAACAGAACGCGGACGACCTACCCCAATAGACTATTAGTTTCAGCGGCCATTAGGGCGGCTTTATCCTACTGAGCCCCGAGTAGAAGCTTGCGCTCGGCAGGGCTAGATGTGGGGGTGCCTGAGATCTAGGAATGGAGCTGGGCAACTGTTGGGGAGGGTATTGTTGGGGGAGGGGTGGGTGGGCAGAAAGTTGGGCGATGGGGAGTTGAGTGTGTGTGTGGTTATGGGGAGTTTAAGTTTTGTTTCGAGCCTATTTGGGAGAATCAGTTTGCAGCACTTGCGGTGCATGAAGGGTCGTAATCGATGGAGGATCGGGTGGGTGCTTATTGACGACCTATGGGGGACCTCAGGATAATAACGTGGAACTTCAGGGGCCTTAACAGCTACCTGAAAAGAAACAAGATCATGATGTATCTGAAAAGGCAGAAAATAGACATCGCATTACTACAAGAAACGTACTTGACGCGGGAGAAGTTGGACCTAGTTAAGAGAAAGTGGAAAGGGACCGTATTGGGCTCGCCATACTCTGCATATGCCCGGGGGGTGCTGATCTGGGTGGCAACGCATGTCCCGTTCAAATTGACACAAGAGGTGGTTGAAATGGATGGAAGGATGGCTATATTGCGAGGGCTGGTGGAGAGCAGGGAGGTATGCATAGTAAACACGTATGCCCCCAACCAAAACACAGGAGCATATTTCGGATCCCTGTCTACCAATCTTAGTGTGTGTATGGGGAGCGCGGGGATCTGGGGCGGGGACTTCAATTGTGTGTTGGATCCGGTGGTGGATAGGTCAGATGACAGGGTGGGTAAGCCTAGCCCAGCGGCGAGAGCGTTGCGGACACTGCTAACAGATTTTGGTTTTACAGATGCGTGGAGGATGAAAATTCCCACTGAGAGGCAATACTCACACTATTCGGCCCCGCACCAACTGCACACTAGGCTTGATTACGTCTTTGTCACAGCAGATGTGATGTCCCAGATTACTCAAACCGAATACAAGGTCAGGGTCCTCTCGGGTCATTCGCCCCTGATCCTCGGATGGCAATATTGCCCCCGAGGGCGAAAATCCCTACATGGCGCCTCCGAGCAGAGGTGCTCAAAGATCCAATCTTTAGAGAAGATGTAAGGGAGGAGATTACTAACTTTTTTGTGGAAAATACTGGAAGTGTTGACTCTGCGGGCACACTATGGGAAGCTTTTAAGGTGGTGATGCGGGGGCGGCCATTGCTAAGTCGAGAGGGTTACAGGGTGGGGTCTTGGCTTACCTACAGAGGGCGGAAACTGAGCTAGAGACAACGTTGAAGAGCGAAGAGGTAGACGGGGAGCTGGTACTCCAACTACAGCAACAATGTGCAGGGCACTGGGAAAGACTCTGCAATCTTAATTATAAGAAATATGTTGAGAGGCAGCACGCGGGGGGAGACAAGACAGGCCGCCTTTTGGACTGGCTATACAAAAGCGAGACCCCTTAGTCTCCGATTAGGACTATTATTAGGGAGGACGGAGAAGAGGTGGCCACGCAAGAGGGGGTTAACATAGAATTTGTGGAATATTACAAAGTGCTGTATGGAGATGATGGGATAGGCGACCAGCGCACGATAAACGAAACATTAGAAGACATAGGGCTGCCCAAGATCAGCGACGAAGAGAGGGAGGAGTTAGATGAGCCAATCACGTTGGAGGAATTAGAAGAGGTAGTAAAGCAGCTGCCCACCTGTAAGGCCCCAGGGGCAGATGGGTTCCCCAGCGAATTTTATAAGGTATACAAGGAGGAAATCCTCCCCCCAATCCTGGACATCTTGAATGAAGCGTTTGAGATAGGACGGTTACCTGAGTCACTTAGAGAGGCGATTATAATACCGCTGCCCAAGCCCAATAAACCGGAGCACAGATGTGGTTCCTACAGGCCCCTGTCGATGCTCAATCAAGACAGCAAGATTCTCACAGCTGTCCTTGCAAATCGATTGCGGAAAGTGATCGGCAGACTCATACAACCTGATCAGACGGGTTATGTCCCGAGCAGGAACATTACACACAACGATAGGCGACTTCATCGGGTGGTCGAATGGGGTGTTAAGAACAAGGGTGAGATGGCAATAGTGTCTCTAGATGCAGTCAAGGCTTTTGACTCGGTCAAGTGGTCATGGCTATTGGCTGCTTTGGAAGGGTATGGAATGGGGCCGTGCTATATCAGGTGGGCCAAGATGCTGTATAGTGAGCCGCTTGCCAGGGTCCGAACTGGAGCGGTGATATCCGAAGGATGGCAACTTGGCAGAGGCACAAGACAAGGGTGCCCCTGGTCCCCGATGCTTTACATCCTGGCCCTGGAGCCTTTGGCAATATGCCTTAGGGCACAGTATGAGACGATTGGCATTGAGGTGGGAGGGGAACGACACTTGATATCCTTGTACGCGGACAATCTGTTGCTGTACTTGCAATACCCAGAAGAAAACCTCTTATACATACTTGAAGTGATGGAAAGGTATGCAGAGTTGTGGGGCATCTCGGTGAACCCCCAAAAGTCTGTCATATTCCCTTTAGGTAGCTATAAGGGGATCCCTGCAGAAGGACTACCGGTGCTACAGGTACCGTGGGCAACAAGCTCTTTTCGCTATTTGGGCATAGATATATATCACACGGCGCAAGATGAACACAGACACAATACGGAAGTAGCCGTCGAGAAAATCAGAAACAGCATGCAGTTCTGGGCAAGATTGCCCTTGGCGATGATGGGGCGGGGGGCTATGCTCAAGATGGTAGTTCTGCCCAGGCTTTTGCATTACTTTAGTAATATCCCATACATAATACCCAAGAAGTTTTTTAGTAAATTGAACAGCATGTGTAGGGATTTCTTGTGGCACGGTACCTGAAATAGGGTGGCGTTCTGGAAACTGCAGAACTTTTATGAAAAAGGAGCTATTAGACTGCCCCATTTTGAGGTTTATTATTTGGCGGGACAGTTGCAATATGTGGCTAAGTGGCTTTCCGATGAAGTGACCCCTGAGCACAGGGTGCTTGGGCAGGACTGTGCCCCGTTTTATTTGAAAGTGGTGATTTGGCTGTCCGAAACTGAAATGAGGGGGCGCCCTGCGATGTTGAAGCTGGGGCGGAAAATTTGGCGTAGGGCTTGTCGCCTAATGGAAGTCCCATACCCGTGCCTCCCGTAGGTACCGTTGGTTGCTTTGACAGGAGGGGCTGATCAGCTAAGGGCGATTGTTAGGAACTACTGGGAATTGGTGGGGCTGGCAACGCTAGGCGATGTTTGGCAGGAGGGATCCATTAAGGAGTTTATAGAACTCAACAAAGAGGCGGGGCTACACACGGGGCAATATGTCACATACATTAGATTGGTGCGAATGATTAAGAGCACCTGGCCAGAAACAGTTTTGATAGAAGAACCAGATGCAGTTTTGGAAGCAATGTATGATATGTCTGAAGGGGGTCATGAGATCTCGAGACTGTACGAGATGGTGATGGCTAAGGTGGGTAAAAATTTGACGCATCTGAGACTGGACTGGGAGATGGAAGTGGGAGGACGGGATGTGGGAGCGTGCCCTGGGCTACCACAAAAAAGTATCTAGAAATGCCAGATTAAAATAAATTCAGCTGTATGTAACGCATAGGGCATACATGACCCCCTTGAGGATATCTAAGTTCCGAAACGCTGGCATACAAGTGTGTCCTAAATGTAACCTGGAAAACGCTGACATGACACATATGTTTTGGTCGTGCCCAATTATTAGATGCTACTGGAGTGATGTGGCGCAGAAACCGGCCGATAAAGGGGTTACTCTTGTCATAGACCTGGCTTGGGCCTGCTTACTGGGCGGGTTCCCTAGGCCACGGAAACTCAAACATATTGAGAAACTAAGAAATCTGGCGTATGTGCTAGCGAAACGTAGGATCGGCATGGGGTGGAAGAAATGTCACAAACCTAAGGTGGATGTATGGTGGAAGGACCTACAGAAATGGGCAGAGGCTGAAACGGTGGCATGGCAAGATGCGAGTAGCCGGGCTGATGAGGGGGAGGTGGGCACCCTATTGGCCTGGAAAACGCTAATAACAGAATTGTTTGGAGTAATATCAAACCCAAAAGACTCCGAAGAGGACGAAACTCTGCTGCATGTGCCAAACACTGAAAGAGATGGACAAATAGGCTCACGGGGGGAGGGAGGGATAATGGGAGCAGTGACTACGATCACTTGATGTGTAATTGAACCATTATGATTATGCTGCTTGTTTTGGTTTTCATTGTTTTGTTTGTATAAAATCAATAAAAGAAATTAAAAAAAAAAAAACTTAAGTCCTGTTGAGTATAGATGAATCGTTACTTTGGTTTGTTGACTCCCACCTCAATATTTTTGAAGGGCACCATACTTAGCCGTCCACACACTGAGTATTGACGGGAGATTGCATTGTCACCAAGCTTTCCTCACAGCCTGGTTTATCAGTAGCCCTAAGCAGAACAGTTGTATTAATCCCTCTGCAGTGGCGGCATGGGTTCATTCAAGGCCCTGTAGGCCCAGTTCCCCCACTGTCCAATTCTGTGGTCTGACTAGCCGCAGTCACCCGAGCATATGATCTGTTTGTGATCTTCCCAAATGAGGTGATCTTAGTTTTAGTGTGAGGCTGATCCAGGGATCTATCATAACATGTGTCACATGGCCCAGGGCCACTACCAACTCACAGATTAAAATCACAAGCGGCTTGTACGGATGCAGGAGATTCCCCATGGGTACCTATGCCAAGTGCAATGTGGCCATAAACATTCCAGACCTCAAGAAAGGGATAGCAGCAGTGATGGATATGTACTGCGTTTGTGGCCAGCAGGCGTTCCTGCACCTCTCACCATCATGGAGGTGCATATGCTCGCTGGCCACACTGCACTTGGCTCTCCTTATGGTCCGTACAGCTAAACACGAGAACAGGCAGCTTGGTTACCCCCACGCCACCAACAGGGCCAACTACCACCTTATTGCCACTGCAGCCCCCTGTCTTCTGGATCTTGCCTGGGAAACATACTTTTAAAAAGGAAAAAGAGATCTAAAATCTTTCTAAAAAAACTCAGCTCAATTGCTTCAAGAAATACCCAATCAATATAGACTATAATAACAAGAGACATTTTTCGCTTCTCTGTTAGTGCCAGGCATACAAACGCTGGCCAATGCCAAATGACTACAGAAGGTTAGATGGGAACTGATTCACTGAAGTAACATCCACCAGATGTATGTTCACATGAATTCACAAGGAATCAATGCAATCAAGGTTGAACTGACAGCCATCCGGTTGATGACGTTGCAGAACTGGTATGTGCTCGATCTGCTCATGGCCATGGAAGGGGCGTCTGTAAAATAAATAGGAGAATCCTGCTGCACTTACGCACCCCCAAACGATTCCACAAATGGTTCCCTCACACAGATAATAGACCGTACACACCCTCGGATAACATATGCAGACAGAAGCAGGGATTCATAAGAGTGATTGGTTCGATGATCTCTTCTCGTGGGCAACATCGTGGATGGAGGCAGTGGTAAAGATACTAGTGTCAGTGGTGGTGTTTGTGCTAGTGATCTTCTGCACTTACCAGTTAGGGATCGATTTAGCACAGCATCGAAGTCCCAATAGTGTGATGATTATGGTCTTAATTGGGGTAAGCAGTGCACCTTGTGGTACAAAAGATGGGCAGGTACAAAGGTATGACCCAAACATGCCCTGTATTATGAGAATAGAGCAAAGAATTGACCCCCCTGGAACAGTTACTATGGCGCCACCTGATCGCGAAAACACTGAGGAGCACTGGGTTGACTTAGGAGGTGGGGGCTGTATATATCTTACTTGCACCGCAGAGCAGTATGGTCAGATGGGAGGAAGTTTGCGTTCAGTATGTAGAGTGTGGGTGCCCAAGATAGGAATATGGAGGTATGAGGAGGATGAGAGGATGGCAAGGGAGAGCAGGGGCAGAAGTCCTGGGCACGTCGATGATTTAGGATGAGCTGATTGTAGATGCAGATGTTGTAGGGGATCTGGGAGAATAGAAGGGGAAAGAGGCCCACCCATAGAATCTGGATTTCTGGTATTAATAGCACATGTGTAATGAGTCTCCATTTTAGAAGTTAGACGCCATCTTGAAATTGAGGCCTTTTGCCATAGGTATGCCAGTATGCCTAATCCCGTCCCGAGGGATAGAATGGTGTGCGTGCATCTTCTGCTTACAGCCCTGGCAGCCCTGCAGAAGGTTAATTCACTACAGACTCACAGTTCTCCATTGTGTCTTATCATTCGTGCATGTGCCCTTGAAGGAATGTGCCCTGCAAGACCAAGAGATTTCCGGGAATTGATATTTGAAGAGCTATCCCATGAGAAGGGGTTGAGGGGTTTAGGCATTTGCCAGTCCAGATCTTTAAGTTATAGCAGCCAGGGACCCCCGAGCTGAGGCCACAAGCATTTGAGGGCACTGACCAGCCCAAGACCCCTAGCCATAAAACTGTAAAGTGGCCAAACAATCAGGAAGATCAGAGAGAGCGGTAACGTGCTGCCCCCACCATCGTTTCATGTGATTTGTGCTGCTGAGGTGCAAGGGGAGAAGCTAACAAATTAAGGCTTTGGGGTGGGAAAGTTGTGGAGATTCCGGCATGTCTGGGATGGAGCAAGGGTTCACGTAGTTCTGAGAAGTTATCATGACCTCGAAAGTATCCGCATCGCTCATGTCCTCGTTAGATGCACCGCAGAGATGTGAAATAATGAACTGTGTAACTAAATGGCCAATTAGAGTCTTTGTACCCAATGTCGGAAGATGATGAATCCCCCACTTGGAAGGAGGTGCGCAGAAGATGCTGGGACCAATCGCCTGGCATCCTGTATGGAGCAGGCTATATGTATTTAGGATCGCACCAACCAGCTACATGAATTTGTAACCTATGTAATGTATGTCACTTGTGATGTTATGTATCTTTAAAACCCATTGCTTACGCTGTTTTTGGCAGAGCGCTCCGTGGCAGCAGAGTTCTTTGCTGGCACGTACTTGTATTTTTGCAAGATTATACATTGTTCTCCTTGCAAGAGGTGTGCTGGATATTTTCTCCTAGTGGGCTGTATTTTTTCTGGTTTGTGCGTTGAAGGGCTACTATACAGTAGACTCTGGAGCTAATTGATCTGCATTGCAGATGGATGCATTATCTGAAGAAACAGAAACTGGATGAATAATTGTGGTATTGGAGATACCTTCACTGAGTGTCTCACTGTCACCATGGGGGCCATAACAAACAAGCATGCATTCCCCTTGAGCCTAATGTCACCCCCAAACTTACTTAGTTTGCGTAACAGATCCCATCTGAGGTGCAGCATATACAGCACTTTTAATGGAGTGTTTTTGAGTGTGCCGTCTAAAGGTGCTAAGGCTGTCATGACAGCCCTCCGAGAGGAACAAGGGGAAACGCCTGAAGAAGAGGGAGGCAGTGACTTACTGGCTCTAATTGACTCCATACCCAGCTGTTTGCGGTCCACCCATGACAATTAGTTAGGGTACATATGATCATCTTAACCAGTAATAAAGATCTGCCCCTTCAAGAAATTGCCCTGTATTCTCCACTACCCCTTGAAACCAGAGTCTGAATCACATGTTATCGAATCACTCTTAATCCATTTTGCAAATGAAGAAGCTAGGAAAGTTGGTTTATCATTTTGTACAAGACCTAAGGGCTGTTATTGCAGTAGTAATACCCTCATTTCCGGTGGTTCCAAATCCAGCCACCATACTGTCCTGCATCCCGCAACTCACTTCACTGTAGTTGGATTATGCTCTGCTTTTTGTCAGTGCCCATACACAAAGATAGTCAGTTCCTATTTGCATTTTCACATGACGGAGTCCGGAAAACGTGGATCTGTTTGCCTTAGGTCTATACAGAGTCCACTACCCTCTTCTCACAACAGCTCAAAATAGATTTAGACAACATCAAGTTACCTTGGAAATCCGTCTTGGCATAATATGTTGATGATTTGTTGATCGCATCACCTTCCTATGAGGCCTGTAAGGTAGGCATTCAAGTGCTATTAATATCATTAGCAGAGAAGGGGCATACATTCTCCATGAGTAAGCTCAGTAGGATCCACTAACTGGAACATGACATTGTGGAAGCATATCGGCTGATATCCTCTTTGTAAAATGAGACTGTTTACAAAATCCCTAAAACCTCAGACTATAATCCAAATGAGAGGGTTTCTACGTATAGTTGGTTATTGCCGCAAGTGGATCTTAGGCTATTCAGACATAGTGAAGCCACTTCAATGCCTGAACACCATAGAGCCCCTACATTGGACACCGGAAGCAGTGGAGGCTTTTTCTAAAACAAAAACCTGTCGGGTTGTGGCACCAGCTCTGGGCTTCCTGGATTATAGAAAGGGATTTGCCTTATCCTGTCATGAAAGAAACGAGATTACACTGACATACTTAATGGGTGGTTCTTGTTTTACGGATCAAACTGGGAAAATGGTCGCAGGATATGCAGAGTGTGCCGAGGGGGTGGTGGGAAACCAGAAAGTCGCCTCAGGTAACAACCCACAGGTGAATGAACTAGTGGCCCTTACTAGGGCTTGCCGGCTGGCTGTTCAACAATCATTTACAGGGTAATTCATAGAATTTTGCACAAAAGTGGCGCACAGTGTGCGCGTGCGAATGTCTGCGCCAGCCGCGTGCGCTAAAATCTATTTCTGCGCACAGCGTATTCATGGATTTTAGCCTCCATAACCAGCCGTGGCGCAGAGTGGCGCAGCGACCCTGCAGCAGCACCAGTTACGCCCCCAAGAACGCCCTCGTGCAAGGAAAAGCCATCAAAATTCCCAATTCAGCGCAAAGGGCTGCGCTAACCCTGGACCAGTTTACAGGGCTGCCAAACAGCAAACGCCAAGCGGGGAACATGTATTACTGGGGTGCGCATGACGTTTCACACGCGAAAGGGCCTGTGCGAGTGGGGTACGTGTATTACTGGGGTTCGCGGGAAGTTTCACACGCGATTTCAGCAGGGTACGTGTATTACGGGGTTCGCGGGAACTTTAACACGCGAAAGGGCCCGTGCGAGTGGGGTACGTGTATTACGGGGGTGCACGGGTAGTTTCACACGCGATTGGCCTGGGTGCGTGTATTTCAGGGGTGTGCGGGAAGTTTCACACGCGATTGGCCTGGGTACGTGTATTTCAGGGGTACGCGGGAAGTTTCCCACGCGATTGGGCTTGGTACATGTATTTCAGGGGTGCGCGGGAAGTTTCACACACGATTGGCCTGGGTACGTGTATTTCGGGGGTGCTCGGGAAGTTTCACACGCAATTGGGCTTGGTAGTGTATTTCAAGGGTGCGCGGGAAGTTTCACACGCAATTGGGCTGGGTACGTGTATTTCAGGGGTGCGCGAGAAGTTTCACACGTGATTGGGCTGGGTATGTGTATTTCAGGGGTGCGCGGGAAGTTTCACACGCGTTTGGGCTGGGTATGTGTATTTCAGGGGTGCGCGGGAAGTTTCTCACGCGATTGGGCTTGGTACGTGTATTTCAGGGGTGCGTGGGAAGTTTCACACGCGATTGGCCTGGGTACGTGTATTTCGGGGGTGCGCGGGGAGTCCTACACGTTAATTGGCAGTTTGGGACTTCCCAGGTGTCCCCTCTACCCCATCCATGGCCCCTGCAGGCAGCCCACACCACAGGGGACTACCCTACACCCCTGGTCATGTCCCGCAGGCAGCCGATCCACCATGGGCATGCCCCCCAGCCAAGCCACATGTCACGTTGCAATATGATCACCAACTCATGTCTCCCAGCACTGCAGGGCACCTGCCAGCAGGCCCCCACTCATGTCCCACACATGTCCCCCTGCACACCCAGCAGTCAGGGGCACCTGCCAGCAGGCCACCACACATGTCCCCCAGCACTCCCACCCCGCAGCAGTCAGGGGCACCTGCCAGCAGGCCCCCACTCATGTCCCACACATGTCCCCCAGCACCCCCACCCCCCAGCAGTCAGGGGCACCTGCCAGCAGGCCCCCACTCATGTCTCACACATGTCCCCCTGCACCCCCACCCCCCAGCAGTGCAGGACACCTGCCAGCAGGCCCCCACACATGTCCCCCAGCACCCCCACCCCCCAGCAGTCAGGGGCACCTGCCAGCAGGCCCCCACACATGTCCCCCTGCACCCCACCTCCAGCAGTGCAGGGCACCTGCCAGCAGGCCCCCACTCATGTCCCACACATGTCCCCCTGCACCGCCACCCCCCAGCAGTCAGGGGCACCTGCCAGCAGGCCACCACACATGTCCCCCAGCACCCCCACCCCCCAGCAGTCAGGGGCACCTGCCAGCAGACCCCCACTCATGTCCCACACATGTCCCCCAGCACCCCCACCCCCCAGCAGTCAGGGGCACCTGCCAGCAGATCCCCACTCATGTCCCACACATGTCCCCCAGCACCCCCACCCCCCAGCAGTCAGGGGCACCTGCCAGCAGGCCCCCACTCATGTCCCACACATGTCCCCCTGTACCCCCATCCCCCAGCAGTGCAGGGCACCTGCCAGGAGACCCCCACTCATGTCCCACACATGTCCCCCTGCACCCCCATCCCCAGCAGTGCAGGGCACCTGCCAACAGGCCCCCACACATGTCCCCCAGCACCCCCACCCCCCAGCAGTCAGGGGCACCTGCCAGCAGGCCCCCACACATGTCCCCCTACACCTCCACCCCCAGCAGTGCAGGGCACCTGCCAGCAGGCCCCCACACATGTCCCCCAGCACCCCCACACCCCTGCAGTCAGGGGCACCTGCCAGCAGGCCCCCACACATGTCCCCCAGCACCCCCAGCAGTCAGGGGCACCTGCCAGCAGGCCCCCACACATGTCCCACACATGTCCCCCTGCACCCCCACCCCCCCATCATTGACAGGCACCTGCCAGCAGGCCTTGACACATGTCCCCCAGCCAACACGTCATCACAATCCAGATCCCTGGCTCTTATGGCCACACAAATCCCACCCTACAGCACCCCAGTCCAAACACCCAAACAAGCTTTACATCCACTCCAAATTGAAATCCCCATTACATGATAGATCACAAATAAGCAGTATGCGCATGAGTACAAGTCTGTCCGACCCACACAATGGCAACACATGAATGAGAAAACCCACATTGTGACATGCATGAAACCAATGAGAGAAGAACACACATTGAAGTAAGAAACAAAAATGTAATCAAGTCAAAATGAAGTGAATGAAATAAAAATACACAATAATGCCAATAATAATGAAAATGTAGCATGTCCCAAAAAATGATAAATAAAAAAAATGAGAATCCAAATTAATCCAAATGAAAATGTGTCCAAAATCACCGTCCAACAAAGCAAATCCAAAGGGAAAGAAAAGCGTAATATCCATTGCTCCATGGTGAAGAAAAATAAAGATGGAGAAGAATCCACTGTAAAACTATGTAAAAATAGCAAATCCAGGGTCCATGAGCCCAACAACATAAAAGAAACCTACAATGAAACCTACCTAATTACTAACTATATACAAAAATGTGGGACATAGTCCATGCGCCCCAAATGAAAGAAAAAAGAAATGAAACTTAACACTAATGAACTATATACAATGGCGGCGGGCAAGTCCAACGGCTCACTTGTTGATGTCATGGGCCAGGGCATCATCGAACTCCTGTTCAATGTCTTGGAGGTGGGCCTGTTCTCTGGCCCCGAGGTCTCGCAGGGATAACGCCATGTCCACCTCCAACTCCCTGCGAATTCCCTCGAGGCACTCAGCCCGCCTCAGCGCCCTGCGCATGGAGTTCTCCGCCCTGACCATCGTGAGCCGTGCCTCCTCCGCCCGCCGCCGCTCCGCACCTATCTGCTGGCCCAACCGCTGCCACACGGAAGACACTCCCATTCTCCAGCATGGGGTCTGGCATGGATTCACATGCTCATGAATATTCCCTGTCAGGCTGGGAATCCTCGGTATAGAAAAAAATCAGTATCAGTTTCGTTTTTGATCTGTCTTTCTTAGTAGTAACCAATCACTGGTCTCTGGGTCATACTGCCCCCAGCCAATGACTGCCCTCTCCCTAAACCCGGCTTCTGGCAGCCATCCTCAGATTTTTACCGGCACGTTCAAGTGTTGGGAGTCCTCGTGCTGTAGCTCTCGAGCTTTTGCTGCGTTTTCGCGCTTTTTTCAGGAGATTTTTCTCATTTTTCGGTTAAACAGAGCCTCAAGCTCCACCGTTTCTACATCCGATCAACCGGGATCCGTTTCGGAGTTTTCTACGCCCCTCAACGGTGAATATTTCGTCGAGTTACGCTTTTGGAGGATTCCAGAAGTTCCGAGGCCTACCCCGGACATGGCCCAGGAGAAAGGAAGCTCGACGCCCGGGAAGCTCTTCAGGACCTGCCCTGGATGCCAGCTTCAGAATGTTTTCAAGGAGGACGAGCATTCATTATGCCTCTACTGTCTCCATGAGGACAAGACGCACACGGAGAAAGACTGTGCGTTTTGTGGGAACATGTCGGAGCAGACCATGAAGGATCGCCACCTCCGTCTCGCCAACTGGCTGGAAGGGAAGAGCCCGTCAGGCGAGAAGAAGAAAAGAAGTCTGAGCGGTCTTCTAAGTCCTGTGAGGGCGCCCCGGCGACGGGGGCCCAACAAAAGGCTAAGCACCGCGAGTCCGCGGGCACTGGGAGCGCCGAACGGTCGGGCTCCTTGGCTACCAGGCAGTGCGCATCCTCCCCGGCGCCATCAACCACGAGCCAACGCTCTGGCTCGGGTAAGAGGAAGTCCGAGAACCCGACGAAGCTTCTGCAGAGGCCCCAGTCGATCTCGAAGATTCCGGCAGAGGGGGAGCGAGGCTCGGACCCTCCCCCCCAAGGTGAAGGCCCCAGGCGTACAGAAGGTGACGATGCTAAGACCTCGATTGAGGATGTCGTGTCGGCCCTGGCTCAGCCTGTGGAGGCTACACCAGTGGAGGTGACCTCAGGACCCAGAGTCTCCCTGCCACCGCAGAGGGAGTTGTCTTTCAGGCCTATTGAGAAGACCCCCACGAAGTCCTCGTTGGAAAAGGTGGGGGAGGGGCTGGTGGCCATTGTGGATACGGACACGACCTCTGAAGAAGAGCTCATTGAAGTCGTGGAAGAGGCCCAGCCCATCGGGAGGGATCCCGACGAGGGCGACGACGAGAGCGACGGTGTCGCTGACGAGGCTCCTCAAGAGCCCTCGCGCCCGTCGTTTCCAGCACCGCAGGACACTTCGGCGGCCATTTTGTCAGCGATTCAGTCCTTATGCTCGGAGATAAGGACAAGGTTGCCCCTCCCCCCAACGGAGGTACCAGAGCCAGACCCGACGGGGGAACCGGAGCCACGACCTTCAGAAAGTCCACCGCTTAAGAGGAGGAGGACGCATCCCACGCCACCTCTGCCACCTCTGCGGCCTGCTCTGCCTTCCCCCCGGTCTACTACCCACGGAGATGATACAGGTACGGACACGGCTACGACAGGTACAGATGACGACGGGCGTCCCCGCCCGACGAGATTGGATGCTTTCATGCCATGATTTCCAGGGCATCCGAGCTCTTCCAGCTCTGCCCAGAAGAGAAGAAGAAGGAAGGGTTCCTTTACCAACGGCGCGAGGCTAAAAGGAAGACGGTCCTCGCCGTACCCCTTCATGATGACATCTGGGATGAGGGGCTCGCCCTCCTCAAGAACCCTGCCACGGCGCCAGCAAAGAGGGACCGGTACGAGAAGAAGTACCGGGTCCCCGACGCTGTCCCCTTGTGCCTTTGGGTGCAACCTACCCCGGATTCGGTCGTCTCGGCGGCGGCAAAGAAAAAAGCAGGGGGCATCGGCCTCGACATCAACTTCCCCGCCGGACGGCGAGGGCAGGAAGCTGGACATGATGGGACGATGGATCATCTCATCCGCAGCGACGACTATCAAGGCGGCCAACGCCCTGGCTATCGTAGCCCACTACGACAGGGAGTTGTGGTTCAAAATCGTCCCTCTGTTGGACTTCCGGACGCCAAAAGGGCTGAGGCCCTTGAAATCCTACAGGAAGGTGAGATTGCTTCGGACCACGCCATCACGGTGGCAACGGACATTGCCGACACCGTTTTCCGTCAGTTGGGCAACAGCGCTTGCTTGAGACGACGAGGATGGCTCAAGGCCACGGATTTCCGCCAGGACGTACAAACCAAGGTTTTGGACATGCCCTTCGATGGGAACAACCTGTTTGGGAAGGCGGTTGATGAGTCCCTCAGGCCATCAACACAGACACAGAGACTGCCCGGGCACTGGGAGTGCTCCAACAACGACGGCCGTCCTTTCGGAGCTCCGGAGGCAGACAAGGTGCCTCCAAGGGATCCGGCAGTGGCTCTTCCACGTACCGCCAAGCGGCAAGATCTTCATCCCAGGAAGCCTACAGGGGACGCGGCAAGTCAGGTGGTGCCTGTTGTCGTCGACAGGGAGGTCAAGGAGGCAAGGCGGCCTCCAAACAAGATTGAACCGACCGTGGGGTCGGGCCCCCGCTGAAGCACCCCGGTGGGAGGCCGGCTGGCGAAGTTTGTCAGCGTGTTGGAGTCCATCTCCACCGACCGTTGGGTGCTGGACGCCCTGGCCCAAGGGCACGCCCTCGAGTTTCAGAAGAAGTGCGCTCGCGTTCCACGCGTGGCCAGGAAGGAAAATCACGTCCCTCAGCTACTGTTGGAAGTAAGGGCGATGCTCAAGAAAGGTGCCATCGAGCTTGTCCCAAAGAGGCTTCGGGGCTCCGGAGTTTACTCAAGGTACTTCCTCGTAAAAAAGAAGACAGGAGGATGGCGCCCCATCCTGGTCCTGCGACGACTGAACAAGTACATCAAGGCACAGAAGTTCCGTATGGTCACCCTCCAGCACATGCTGGGACAGCTGTAGGAGGGCGATTTCCTGTCGTCGTTGGACTTGGAGGATGCGTACTTCCACATCCCCATTCTAAAAAGACACCGAAAGTTCCTCAGATTCGTGGTCCAAGGGCGGCACTACCAGTTCAAGGCACTCCCGTTCGGATTGAAGTCAGCACCCAGGGTGTTCACCAAGTGCCTCGCACCGGTGGCGGCGCGGCTGCGCCTACAGGGGATCCACGTCTACTCCTACCTGGACGACTGGCTCATCCGGGCAAGGATAAGGGAGCTCACCGTGGGGCACACTGCGAAGACCGTCCAGCTGCTCATGGACATGGGATTCTCCATCAACTTTCCAAAATCCCACCTGGTTCCGTTGCAAGTCGCCCTGTTTCTGGGAGCCAAGCTCGACACAGTGGCGCAGCTGGCCTTGCCGTCGGAGGAAAGGACCAGGACCATTCTGGGCAAGGTGCAGCGTCTGCTGGCCATGGAAATGGCCAGGGTAAGATCTATCAAGTCCCTCCTCGGGATGATGTCCTCCTGCATTTATCTGGTGCGCCTTTGCAGGCTTTGGATGCGCCCCTTACAAGAGTTCCTCGACGCCCGCTGGGTCCAGTCGATTGGCAGCTTCGAGGACAGGATCCCTCTTGACGAGACGTTCCGTCAGGAGATCCGGTGGTGGGGTACCCGCTCCCATCTGTCGGCGGGCACGGACTTTCAGACCCCAGCTCACCAGGTGACGGTGACGACGGACGCCTCCCTGGAAGGTTGGGGAGCGCACTCCGGAGATCTTCACGCGAGAGGCCTTTGGCTCCCGGAGGAGAAGTCACTCCACATCAACAAATTGGAGCTCCGCGCAGTGTTCTGGGCCCTGAGGTCCTTTCTTCCGTCCCTCAAGGGCAAGGTGGTGAGGATCTTCACCGACAACACCACCACGATATTCTACATCCGGAAGCAGGGCGGAACAAGGTCCCCGGCCCTATCCAAGGAAGCCCAGGATCTGTGGCATTGGGCCGTCGCCCAAGGGATGTTTCTGATGCCTCTTCATCTGGCAGGAATAAAAAACACGATTGCCGACTCACTCAGCAGGGAGCTGCGCTCGTGCCACGAGTGGGAACTACGCCAGGATCAAGTGGATCGACTTTTCTGACGATGGGGCGAACTCCAAATCGATCTCTTCGCGACGGCGACGAATTCAAAGTACCGGAGGTTCACGAGCAGGTTCCCCCAGCCGAGGAGCATGGGTGATGCTTTCTCGTTCCCCTGGGACGGCCTATTTCTTTATGCGTTCCCTCCGCTGCCATTGCTGCTCCGGCTCATCAACCAGCTCAAAAGGTCCCGGTGCAGAATGATCCTCGTCGCACCGGCGTGGCCGAGACACATCTGGTTCCCGGACCTTCTGGACTTGTCAACGTCCACACCAGTCAAGCTGCTGACGGACGCAGACCTTCTCTCCAGAGAAGGAGGCGCCATTCTTCACCACAACCCGGAGTCGCTGAACTTGCAGGCCTGGCTCCTGCAGTACTAGAGTTTGGAGGATACGACATCCCGGCCGACTGCAGAGAGGTTCTTGCAAAGGCCAGGGCGTCCTCAACTCTCAAGTGCTACGGACATAAATGGAAGAGGTTCTCTGGTGCCGTGCACAGAAGATTAACTCTGTGGATTACGGCCCCTCAAGTACTGCCGTACCTACTGTCGCTGGCCAAAGCTGGACTGGCTCACGCCTCCATCAAAATACATCTGGCTGCAATCTCCCGATATGCCAGGACTACGGGACGGGCATCCTTGTAGTCTCATCGCATGGTGAAAGAATTCATGAAGGGACTATACTGATCATTCCCGCCGGTGAAGGCTCCTGCTCCGGCGTGGGAGCTTAATGTGGTGCTGACCAGGCTCATGGGGGCCCCATTCGAGCCTATGCATTCGGCGCCTTTGAAGTTCCTGTTATGCAAGACAGGTTTCCTCGCGGCCATCACCTCCGCACGACGAGTGGGAGAGATCCAGGCCCTATCTGGCAAGCCTCCATACTTGACTTTTCATGACATGTGGTTGGTGCTGAGGACGCACCCCTCCTTTATGCCCAAGGTGCCGTCAGACTTCACCTCAACGAGCCCTTGGTGTTGCCAGTTTTCTTCCCGTCGCTTTCGTTGCCGGCCGAGAGGACTTTGCACTCGCTGGATGTAGCTAGAGCACTGAAGTTCTACGTGGACCGCACGAAGAGTTTTCGGAAGACGTCACAGCTGTTTGTGAACTTTGGGACTGTGAATCAAGGGAAGGCTCTCTCGAAGACTTCTATTTCCAGATGGCTCTTCGGCTGCATCATGCACTGTCACTGTTTGGCAAACCGACCGCTGCCCGGCCGTCCGAGAGCCCATTCGACCAGAGCGATCGCTGCTACCACGGCGTTCCTGTCTGGTGTGCCCCTGCTGGACATCTGCAGGGCTGCGATGTGGAGGTCGACGCACACCTTCACAAGATTCTACTTCGTCGATTGGGACCCCAGGGAGGAGTCCAGGGTCGGCCAAGCAGTGCTGCGCAACCTGTTCCCCTAAGGTGAGCCTGGTGAGGAGGTAAGAGATGCTTAATGTTGAGCTGTTGTATTGCTTAATGTTGAGCCTGTTGCCACCTCCTGTGGTTGTGCATGTGTGTACTGCTATGTATTCTCTTATTCATGCAAAAACAAAGAGATGATGGCTGGAAGGTTTAGAATGAATCTTAACCACTGGCATTGCTCTGGGCACCCTCCAGACCATCGTTCTTCGCCTGCCAAGCCATTACAGAAGGGGAAAGACCATATGCAAATCAGGCATGGTCCCACCCCAAAAGGGGCAGTCCAGCCCGAACTGCTAGGTCACATCCCTTCTGCACGAGACCACAAGCATCCCCAAACATGTTTCGGCCTTGTTGGGCCTCATCAGTGAGGAGTAGCTTGGGTCTCTAGGCCCAGCAGGCACGGGACCCACGTCTGGGCATACCCGTCCCACTCGGGGTGACAAAGCAAAAACAAAGAGATGATGGCTGGAAGGTTTAGAATGAATCTTAACCACTGGTCTCGTGCAGAAGGGATGTGACCTAGCAGTTCGGGCTGGACTGCCCCTTTTGGGGTGGGGCCAAGCCTGATTTGCATACGGTCTTTCCCCTTCTGTAATGGCTTGGCAGGCGAAGAACGATGGTCTGGAGGGTTGCCCCGAGCAATGCCAGTGGTTAAGATTCAGTCTAAACCTTCCAGCCATCACCTCTTTGTTTTTGCTTTGTCACCCCGAGTGGGACGGGTATGCCCAGACGTGGGTCCCGTGCCTGCTGGGCCTAGAGACCCAAGCTACTCCTCACTGATGAGCCCCAACAAGGGTGAAACATGTTTGGGGATGCTTGTGGTCTCGTGCAGAAGGGATGTGACCTAGCAGTTCGGGCTGGACTGCCCCTTTTGGGGTGGGGCCAAGCCTGATTTGCATACGGTCTTTCCCCTTCTGTAATGGCTTGGCAGGCGAAGAACGATGGTCTGGAGGGTTGCCCCGAGCAATGCCAGTGGTTAAGATTCAGTCTAAACCTTCCAGCCATCACCTCTTTGTTTTTGCTTTGTCACCCCGAGTGGGACGGGTATGCCCAGACGTGGGTCCCGTGCCTGCTGGGCCTAGAGACCCAAGCTACTCCTCACTGATGAGCCCCAACAAGGGTGAAACATGTTTGGGGATGCTTGTGGTCTCGTGCAGAAGGGATGTGACCTAGCAGTTCGGGCTGGACTGCCCCTTTTGGGGTGGGGCCAAGCCTGATTTGCATACGGTCTTTCCCCTTCTGTAATGGCTTGGCAGGCGAAGAACGATGGTCTGGAGGGTTGCCCCGAGCAATGCCAGTGGTTAAGATTCAGTCTAAACCTTCCAGCCATCACCTCTTTGTTTTTGCTTTCTCTTATTCATGAGCATGTGAATCCATGCCAGTGTCACGAGTGCGACGCAGAATTGGTCTGTGTGGCGCCGTTGGCGGTATGTACAAGGGGTGCGAAGTTATCCTTCCAAAATGGCGCCCAGTCCTTCGTGCGCAGGTCCAGTCTTTCGATCAGATCAGGAGGGTGTGACTCCTCCCCGTCAGCACGGAAGAGTATTTCCCACATCAACACCGATGGACCAGCGCGTTGCTACGACTATCGTGAGCCACGCTCCGTGAGTAATTTAGGATTCATTTGGATATCCCAGACCGCTCTACGTAACCTCTTCTTTTCCTACTTTGCTTGCTTAATCCCTTTTTTCTTGTTCCGCTAGTTGCCTCCTTGCGGACCAATTCACAGGCCAGCCATTCCCGACACCCAACTCTTACTTAGTCATTTCGGCACTTGCCTCCCAGTAAGTAAGCTCATCGATTCTCACAACTCTCCCCTTCTCAGTTGAACCCGCAGTTAACCTTTTTTCTCTCCCACTCTGTATTAGCAAAGGCAGACACATTCCACCTCTTGAACTACAGTACCCAAACTCCTCCTCTTCCATGGAAGTCACGACTTCTCACAGAAGGAATTATATGCTAGGGTAGGTACGCTACTTATCTCCCGCTCTCTTAGATCAGTCAAATAGTACTCGTTACTTATCTTTACCTTGTATATCTTCAGAACGAATTCCAGTAATCCCTTCTCAGACTGCCGAACGCCAGCCAGCTTGTTACCAACACCTGAAACCTTTTAGAATTCCTCCCAAGGTACGAGATTCCTTTCCTCCCCACTTTTTGAGTATCTTTTACCATAAAAGACAGAACACTTACCTTTCTGGTTTGTATCAACAGTCAGAGGCAAAAACACGGACACCGACATCCTCGACTCCTTCGTACCTCCGGGGATTGTCTCCCGACGCTCACGAGCCACGACAGTCCTCGTCGGGAACTCTCAACGATCCCCAGCTACAAGGGTTTTTCCCGACCAAGGGTTTCCCTGACGCCTCCACTCCACGCCTGTTTCCTTAGGCTGGGAGAGGGGGACTCAGGTGTTTCCCTAATATCCACATTGAGTTTGAAGACAAGGTAAGAGAGTTTGCTGTTATTCTGATTGTCTACCTTTACCGAGATTACCTTTGCCTTAAAGTTAGAAAAACCAACTTCTTTGATCGTTTGTTTGGAGCTAGAAAGATAACAGCCAGACCCCATGCTGGAGAAGGAACAAGTTACATACCTGTAACTGTTGTTCTCCAGCATGGGTCTGGCATGGATTCACATGCGAACCCTCCCGCCTACCCCTCTGAGGATCTTCACTTGGTCATACTGCCACTTTACGTGCTACCAAATCTGAGGATGGCTGCCAGAGGCGAGGCTTAGGGAGAGGGCAGTCATTGGCTGGGGGCAGTATGACCCAGAGACCAGTGATTGGTTACTACTAAGAAAGACAGATCAGAAATGAAACTGATACTGATTTTTTTCTATACCGAGGATTCCCGGCCTGTCGACTGGGAATATTCATGAGCATGTGAATCCATGCCAGACCCATGCTGGAGAACAACAGTTGCAGGTAAGTAACTTGTTCCTTCCAGGGTCCTCCTGCCCTCCGGCCGATGCCTGCCCCTCTGATGTAGATTGCCCCGAGCCATGATGCCTCCCACGTTGAGCCTGCCGCTGCCTCCGACGCAACTGCCTCTGCCAGCACAACGGCATCCAGGCTGATGGAATCCACCGACGCCGTTGTGCACGTGCCCTGCTCGATGATGCCGGCACATCCTTCATCTGCTGGGGTCCAGTTGCTGTGTTGTCCACCCCTGCTGGACCTCCGACTCTCGGCTGTGGCAGGGATGGGATCCCCACAGAGCTGGCTGCATTGGTCAAGGCAGGTCCACAGGGGGCCCTGGTGGCATCTGGGCCAGAAGACGGCATGGAAAATGACTGACGCATAGTCTCCACAGAGGAGGAGAGGGCTGCCAGAGTGGCCGACACATATACAAAACCCCCAACCATGGACACTCCCAACTGGGCCACGTCGGCACGCTGCTCTTCGTGATGACATGCATGCTCCCCCCGGGAAGCACACACGTACGTCATCACGAATGTCACGCGTGTGCAACGCGACACCAATCAGGACCTTCTCCATACGGCCAGGGGTCCCCTCGTCCGCAGGTAGAGGAGTGTCAGATGACATGGACATCCCCCCTACCTGCGGACGGGCCTGGGATGGGGCATCCCTGCTGGTGCATGGTGGTGCAGTCACAGGGTCAGGGACAGCGACATGCACAGGCCCCTCCGCGGTGACCTGTGCTGCCTCCTGCCCCTGGCCCTGGACTGCACCACTTGCACCAGTATTACCACCCCCACCAGGCCCCATGTGCGGCTCAGTAGCGGCCTCCTGCTCCTCCTCCTCCTCGGTGGAAACCACCAACCTGGATGGCTCCACACCATCTCTGCCGTTGCAAGCCCCTGTGGGGGATCACCCACCCCTTCCACTGCAGCCGTAGTGGCAGACGCAGCACCAGTCCCCTCACTCCCAGACGATGGTAAATTCTGGGAGGGTGACTGGGCCTTGCGTCGCCGGCCGGTGGGGGCATCCCTGCCGCTTTCTTCTACAGCGCCGTCCCCGCCCTCTTCATCACTTGCCGCTGTGTAGAGGGAGACATAGAACACATGGAGACTTCTGTTCGAGCAGGGGTGGTCACAGCAGCTGCACCCCTGCAGATGGCTGATGTGCAGGCACCAAATAACAGGGCACGTGGGCAGCAAGCAGGCAGGCAGGCAGCAGCAGATGGCAGGTGGCAGGTGGGAGCATGCTCGGTGCTCTTTGGGTCAGGAAAATGCCCTTCAGGGCAGGAGCGTGGTCTTCAGTGTGTTTTCGCGTGGCCAGCTTGATACAGAGTGATTTGGCACGTGAAAACATTGCACGTCAGCGTCTAATTCGAGGAAAGGCCCTTAGCGCGTCAGCGCACGCACGCGATTCCATTGGACCAAAGCCCCGAGCACACTCCCACCTGCCATCTGCTGCTGCCTGCCTGCCTGCTGCCCACGTGCCCTGCTATTTGCTGCCTGCACATCAGCCATCTGCAGGGGTGCAGATGCTGTGACCACCCCTGCTGGAACTGAAGACTCCCAACTGGGATACCATCGCTCCACAGCCCAGCCCCAGGACCCGGTTGCTCACTCACGCCTGCCTCTGGGGTTGCCATTTCGGGCACACCACCATCTGAGACCACTGGCAACCCCCAGCCAGAGAGGCAGAGGGCCACCAGCTTCACTGCTACCGAAGTTGGTGTCCTGGTGGAGCAAGTCCTGGGGCAGTATGATGACCTCTTCGGAAGTTTGCGCGCCGACAAGGAAGGACAGACCAGGATCTGGACGGACATCGTGACTGCCGTCAACGCGAAGGGGGTGGCAGTCCGAAGATTCCAACATGTCAAGAAGCGCTGGGAGGACTTCAGGTCCAGTACCCTCAACAAGGCCCGGCGCCTCTTTAAGGCAGCGGATGCTAAGGGGGGGCTAGGGCCACCTGTCGGAACATCAAATGAGGGTCCTGGAACGCATATCCCCAGTGCTCCACTTCCAGGTCCTTAAGAGGCAGACCCGTCTGGAGTCGAGCGGTAAGTGTACATGCATACTGATTGTAAACTGTGCGTGTGGTGGTGTGCCAGTAGTGTGCAGGTTGCACATGTGGTTTTGTAGGGGCATGTATGGATGTGTATGTACAAGGCCGTGAGGCTAACACATGCGAGTCCTCTCATGTGTGAGACACATGGATGGTGCATGTGTGTGTAAGCTTGCATGCCAAATGCAGATGTGTGAGCACACATGCTTGAATGACTGTGTATGTAAGTTGGCATGGTTTTAGTTTCACACATGGATGTCGGTTCCAGCGGCATGTATCTGCACCGTATACATGTGCATGTGTGTGTATTTTACAAGGGTGCAACAGTGATAGAACATGGATGCTTGGGACACTGATATGTAGAAGACTCATTGCCAGATGTGACATGGATGCCGATCTCATCACTGCGACAGTTGGTGGAGGTGTACACATGCATGCAAGTGTGGTGGCGTGTGTGCATGTCTAGTGCACTCCCTGTGTTTCATGTGATGTCTGGCTCATCTTTGGCTGCTCCTGCTGTTGTATGTGTATGGATGGTGCTGGCTGTTGCCATACGGCTGTGGAATTGCTCAGGTGTGTGAGTTGGCATGCCATGTGTGTTGGGGATTGTGATGCCATGTCTGAAGTTTGACACTGCCACTCATGTGCAACTGGCTGTAACGCTCACCTGGTTCCCATGGAGGCGCGGCGTCGAAGGCGCAGAACTCTGAAGATGGACAGGAAGGGCCCCTCTATTCTGGCTTCCCTGGCTCGTTGGATACCCTCCTGTGCGTGAAAAGGGAGTATTACCAACTGTGGAACAATGCTCAAGCCTCCCACTCCCTTCCAACCCTCCACGATACCTCCTCCACGATTCCCCGTGAAGCCTCACCTTAGGGTTTGGAAGGATGAGCTCTCCATCCTGCTTCTGATGCAGGGGCGCGTTGAAACCCAGTTACTTCACTGGATTGAGGATTGATGGGAGTTCAGGTAAGCTTGACTGTTCAGGTAAGGCGCTGTAAAAGTTCTGTTCAAAAGTTCAAGCTTAATAATAATGTTCATTGTCTAATTGTAGCAAGCGCTAATGCTTATGTCTTTTTCCCCTTAGGGGCCGGGGTTAGGAGTGCTGGAGATATGGCGCCGACCCGAAGTGAAACAGTTCTGGATGAGCGCTCAGGTAATGTCTTTGCATTCGCTCATTCAATGTCTTTGTCTTTTTTCCCCATAGGGGCCGGGGTCCGGAGATGCCAGGAAGCGGCAGGACCCGAAATGCAGTGGGAATAATCCAACAGGTAAGACTTAAAAGGAAACTGAGCTTTCCTTATTCCTTTTCTCCCTCTCACCTTTGTTCTTGTCTTTTTTCCTCTAGGCGCCGGGGCGTAGCTGAATCCGGAAGATCACTGCTGAAGATGGAAGCGCCTTGCAAAGGTGAGTAAAATGCAGCGCAGCAGCGATCGAAACAAAATGCCTTTAAAATGATGTCTTCCTTTTCAGGGCCATTGGAGAAATGACTCCGGGATGCAGATTTAGCAGGTAAGGGCTTTTCTTCTCCTATTCTCTTCCTTTCTCCCCTTGCAGGTGTTCCAGGGTGCTGGCAGGCGTGGCTGAAGTCAGGATGCAGGAGCTGACACGGTGAGCGTCCAGCTGCTAGGTGCAGAACAACGCGAAGCATGTGTGGCTGTTTGGGTGGGGTTTAAATAGCCTTGGAAGAAGTTCCTGGTATGTATCCTTCCACCAATCGGGTATGTATCCTTCCCCGACCACACCCGGGTGGTGAAGTAGTCCTACAGGTAAAGTAGTCCCATTCAGGCCTCAAGAGGGCCTGGATGAAGCAGCAAGGTCTGCATCAGGTAAGTGTGCACCCAAGCACTTAAACACATATCCTCTTCTATGAGCCTGGCGCCTAAGGCGCCAGGACTGGGGTCCGCTATGAGCCTGGCGCCTAAGGCGCCAGGACTGAGTCCAAAGGGCCCCGACTTGGGCCCGCTGAGACTTCCCTGGGGAAAATGATGTCTGCCTCTGGGGTTGCTGGGCCCGACCTGGCTCCTTGGAGGTAGGCATCATGACACTGGCATGTGTGTATCAGTACATTGTACAGTGTCCGGATGCCTGTCTCCTATCTCGCCCTGTCTGCAGCGTCAACTGATGAAGAGGGCGGAGAGGGTGCTGTGGAGCACAGCGGCGGGGATCACACCACCAGCTGGAGACGCAAGTCCCGGCTCCCCTCCCAGGTTGTGATCTCGTCAGGGAGTGAGGAGTCCGGTGCCGCGTCCCAGGCCGCAGCTGCCGAGGGTAGGTCCAAGAGGCAGAGGTCGGAGTTGGACTCCTCGGCAGCAGAAGGGGCAGCTGAAACCCCACAGGGTCCGACGAAGGAAGATGGCACGGAGTTATCCAGGTTGGTGGGGGGTTTGGTGGAGGAGGAGGCCGCGCAAGGGACAGAGACGGGGTCTGGAGGTGGGGATTCCACTGGTGCCAGTGGTGCAGTGACAGAAGGCAGCACAGGCCGCCGCGGAGGTGCCTGTGTGTAATCCTGTCCCCGGTCCTGTGACTGCATCATCCCGCACCAGCAGGGATGCCTACGTCCAGACCCGTTTTCAGGGAGGGGATCCGCTTACGACAACTGGCCTTCCTCTCCCTGTGGACGTGGCTATCCGGGACCGGGTTGAGCCTGTCCTGGTTCGGGTGGCGTTGTGTCAATGGGACATGCGAGGTGACCTGCAGTCTTTTCATGGGGAGACTGCACATCATCTCGAATGGCTCGTTGACCACGTCAGCCTACTGGGACAGGTCACCCAGGCCGGATTCCTCCGTTTGCTGAACCTTGCTTCGACCCCCTCCTCACCTGAACCCCCTATGCGCCAGTCGTCTTCCGTGCCATCTTCCCACCCATGTATCACCGGGGTACCCTGTGGAGCTGCCTCTGACCGTGCGGCCAGGCTGGTGGAGGACACATCCATGCCACAGTCGGGAGTCGGATGTCCAGCAGGGGTGGCCACCTCAACAACTGCACCCCAGTCAGAGGAGGATGTGCAGGCAGCAGGAGCCAGGGCACGGGCACAGGCACAGCAGCAGCAGCAACAAGGTGGGAGCCATGATGGCTTGGGGGCCTCCGACATCGGAGGGGCAGGCATCGGTTGGAGGGCAGGAGGACGGGAAATGTCTTCCGTGTGGCAGCGGTTAGGCCATGCTATAGTTGCGGAGCGGCAGCGGGTGGAAGAGGGGGATCACTATGGTCAGGGCAGAGAACTACATGCAAAGGGCTCTGAGGCGGGTCGAGTGCTTCGAGGCAATTCGCAGGGACCTGGAGGTCTGGATGTCATTGTCCCTGCGAACCCTCGCGGCCTCAGAAGAGGACCGCCTCCGGGACATCAGCAGGAGTTCGATGATGCCCTGGCCCGGGAAATCAGGAAGTGAGCCGTCGGACTAGCCCGCTGCCATTGTATATAGTTAGTGTTAGGCTTCCTTTTGGTTTTCATTTCATTTGGGGCGCTTGGACAATGCCCCACCTTTTTGTTTATAGTTGTTCATTAGGTAGGGTTTTTGTAGGTTTCCTTTCAATGGTTGGGCTCATTGACCCTGGATTTGTACTTTGTATATAGTTCTACACTGGATTTCACTTCATTTAAGTTTCTTTTTTACCATGGATCAATGGATGTGTCTTATTTTTACACTTTGGATTTGGTTGGACGGACATACTCTTTGGACCCATTTGCTTTTGGATTGATTTGGATTCTGGTTTCACACATTTTTTTTTTGAATATTTTGGACATGCAGTTTTTTCTTCATTTTTTTCCATTATTGTGTGATTATTTTTTTTTTAATTCATTTGGTTAATTATTGAATACACATTTATCATATACTTTACTGATGTGGTCTTATCTCATTTGTTTTGTGCATGTCACAATGTTGATCTTTTCACAGTCATGTGTCACCATTGCGTGGGTCTGAGGGACATTGATTCACGGCCATGCTGGTTATGTATTTTCTATCATGACTTTGGGAATTCAACGTGGGGTGTTTGGACTGGGGTGGGAATTGGGTGGCCATGAGGGGCATGGGTCTGGAGTGTGATGACCTGTCGGGGGGGGACATGTGTGAGGGCCTGCTGGCAGGTGCCCCTGACTGCTGGGGGTATGGGTGCAGGAGGACATGTGTGGGACATTTGTGGGGGCCTGCTGGCAGGTGCCCCTGACTGCTGGGGGACATGAGTGGGACATGAGTGGGTGCCTGCTGGCAGGTGCCCTGCACTGCTGGGGGTGGGGGTGCAGGGGGTCATGTGTGGGGGCCTGCTGGCAGGTGCCACTGACTGCTGGGGGGTGGGGGTGCTGGGGGACATGAGTGGGACATGAGTGGGGGCCTGGTGGCAGGTGCCCCTGACTGCTGGGGGGTGGGGGTGCTGGGGAACATGTGTGGGGGCCTGCTGACAGGTGCCCCTGACTGCTGGGGGTGGGGGTGCAGGGGGACATGAGTGGGGGCCTGCTAGTAGGTGCACCTGACTGCTGGGGGGTGGTGGTGCTGGGGGACATGTGTGGGGGCCTGCTGGCAGGTGCCCCTGACTTCTGGGGGGTGGGGGTGCAGGGGGACATGTGTGAGACATGTGTGGGGGCCTGCTGGCAGGTGCCCCTGACTGCTGGGAGGTGGGGGTACTGGGGGACATGTGTGGGGCCTGCTGGCAGGTGCCCCTGACTGCCGGGGGGTGGGGGTGCAGGGGGACATGTGTGGGACGAGTGGGGGCCTGCTGGCAGGTGCCCCTGACTGCTGGGGGTGGGGGTGCTGGGGGACATGAGTGGGGGCCTGCTGGCAGGTGCCCCTGACTGCTGGGAGTGCAGGGGGACATGTGTGGGACATGAGTGGGGGCCTGCTGCAGGTGCCCTGCACTGCTGGGGGGTGGGGGTGCAGGGGGTCATGTGTGGGGGCCTGCTGGCAGGTGCCCCTGACTGCTGGGGGGTGGGGGTGCTGGGGGACATGTGTGGGGGCCTGCTGGCAGGTGCCCCTGACTGCCCGGGGGTGGGGGTGCAGGGGGACATGTGTGTGACGAGTGGGGGCCTGCTGGCAGGTGCCTCTGACTGCTGGGGGGTGGGGGTGCTGGGGGACATGAGTGGGGGCCTGCTGGCATGTGCCCTTGACTGCTGGGGGTGCAGGGGACATGTGTGGGACATGAGTGGGGGCCTGCTGGCAGGTGCCCCTGACTGCTGGGGGGTGGGGGTGCTGGGGTACATGAGTGGGACATGAGTGGGGGCCTGCTGGCAGGTGCCCCGGACTGCTGGGGGGTGGGGGTGCTGGGGGACATGTATGGGCCTGCTGGCAGGTGCCCTGACTGCTGGGGGGTGGGTGTGCCGGGGGACATGAGTGGGGGCCTTCTGGCAGGTGCCCCTGACTGCTGGGGGGTGGGGGTGCTGGGGGACATGAGTGGGACATGTGTGGGGGCCTGCTGGGGGTCCTGGGGGACATGTGTGGGGACCTGCTGGCAGGTCCCCCTGACTGCTGGGGGGTGGGGGTGCAGGGGGACATGTGTGGGGGCCTGCTGGCAGGTGCCCCTGACTGCTGGGGGGTGGGGTGCTGGGGGACATGTGTGGGGCCTGCTGGCAGGTGCCCTGACTGCTGGGGGGTGGGTGTGCCGGGGGACACGTTTGGGGCCTGCTGGCAGGTGCCCTGCACTGCTTTGGGGTGGGGGTGCTGGGGGACATGAGTGGGACATGTGTGGGGGCCTGCTGGCAGGTGCCCCTGACTGCTGGGGGTCTTGGGGGACATGTGTGGGGGCCTGCTGGCAGGTGCCCCTGACTGCTGGGGGGGTGGGGGTGCAGGGGGACATGTGTGGGGCCTGCTGGCAGGTGCCCTGCACTGCTGTGGGGTGGGGGTGCTGGGGGACATGTGTGGGGGCCTGCTGGCAGGTGCCCCTGACTGCTGGGGGGTGGGGGTGCAGGGGGACATGTGTGGGACATGTGTGGGGGCCTGCTGGCAGGTGCCCCTGACTGCTGGGGGGTGGGGGTGCAGGGGGACATGTGTGGGACATGTGTGGGGGCCTGCTGGCAGGTGCCCCTGACTGCTGGGGGGTGGGGGTGCTGGGGGACATGTGTGGGGGCTTGCTGGCAGGTGCCCCTGACTGCCGGGGGGTGGGGGTGCAGGGGGACATGTGTGGGATGAGTGGGGGCCTGCTGGCAGGTGCCCCTGACTGCTGGGGGGTGGGGGTGCTGGGGGACATGAGTGGGACATGAGTGGGGGCCTGCTGGCAGGTGCCCCTAACTGCTGGGGGTGCAGGGGGACATGTGTGGGACATGAGTGGGGGCCTGCTGGCAGGTGCCCCTGACTGCTGGGGGTGGGGTTGCTGGGGTACATGAGTGGGACATGAGTGGGGGCCTGTTGGCAGGTGCCCCTGACTGCTCGGGGGTGGGGGTGCAAGGGGACATGAGTGGGACATGAGTGGGGGCCTGCTGGCAGGTGCCCCTGACTGCTGGGGGGTGGGGGTGCTGGGGGACATGAGTGGGGGCCTGCTGGCAGGTGCCCTGTACTGCTGGGGGGTGGGGGTGCAGGGGGACATGTGTTGGGGCCAGCTGGCAGGTGCCCCTGACGGGTGGGGGTACAGGGGGACATTTGTAGGACATGTGTGGGGGCCTGCTGGCAGGTGCCCCTGACTGCTGGGGGGTGGGGGTGCTGGTTGACATGTGTGGGGCCTGCTGGCAGGTGCCCAGCACTGCTGGGGGGTGGGGGTTCTGGGGGACCTGTGTGGGGACCTGCTGGCAGGTGCCCCTGACTGCCGTGGGGTGGGGGTGCAGGGGGACATGTGTGGGACATGTGTGGGGGCCTGCTGGCAGGTGCCCCTGACTGCTGGGGTGTGGGGGTGCTGGGGGACATGAGTGGGGGCCTGCTGGCAGGTGCCCCTGACTGGTGGGGGGTGATGGGGGACATGTGTGGGACATGTGTGGGGGCCTGCTGGCAGGTGCCCTTGACTACTGGGGGGTGGTGGTGCTGGGGGACATGTGTGGGGGCCTGCTGGTAGGTGCCCTGCACTGCTGGGGGGTGGGGGTGCTGGGGGACATGTGTGGGGGGCCTGCTGGCAGGTGCCCCTGACTGCTGGGGGTGCCGGGGGGACATGAGTGGGGGCCTGCTGGCAGGTGCCCCTGACTGCTGGGGGGTGGGGGTGCCGGGGGACATGAGTGGGGTCCTGCTGGCAGATGCCCCTGACTGCTGGGGGGTGGGGGTGCAGAGGGTCATGCTTCGTGATCAGTAGTGCAAGGTGACATGTGGCTTGGCTGGGGGGCATGCCCATGGTGGATGGGCTGCCTGCGGGACATGACCAGGGGTGCAGGGTAGTCCCCTGTGGTGTGGGCTGCCTGCAGGGGCCGTGGAGGGTGTAGAGGGAACACCTGGGAGGACCCACACTGCCAATTCACGTGTAGGACTCCCGGCACCCCCGAAATACACGTACCCTGATGAAATTCCGTGTGAGACTTCCCCGAACCCCAAGAATACACATACCCCACTCGCACAGGGCCTATCGCGTGTGTAGCTCCACGCGTACCCCAGAAATACACGTACCCCACTGGCACAGGCCCTTTCGCGTGTGAAACTTCCAGCGCACCCCAGAAATACACGTACCCCACTGGCACAGGCCCTTTCGCATGTGAAACTTCCCGCGCACCCCAGACATACACGTACCCGGATCCAATCGCGTATGAAACTCCACGCGAACCCCAGTTATACACGTACCCCACTCGCCCAAGGCCTATCGCGTGTGAAACTTTCCAGGGGAATCAACGCACACACTATTTTTCACACAGCGGGTGTCCGTGTTTGTTGCGTACCCCTTTGCACGGCATTTGTCCTAGAGGGACACAGTATGGGACATTCATCATAGCTGTATGTATGTGATTTTTGTTAGCGCACATTTTTTTCATGCGCAGGGACGCTACCGCCTGCCTTCGTGTGGCGGACGTGTTAAGGCCTGTGCGCGTCTTTGCCCGTTCGCTGGTTTGCCCTATTCAATTCCATGAATACGTGTTGTAGGCAAGCATGTGGGCGTTCCGCGCACTTGCCTCCTGTACTTCCCCCGTGACGCCCACATTTTCACGAGTTGTTCCCCATTCCGTGTGTCATGCCCCCTGTTCCTCCTACTTTTGTTGTGTGCGCAGCGCTATGTGCGATTTCGCTGTGCGCTTAGCGCACGCTGCTTGGAGACGCAGAATTTTGGCGCACATCCTGGAATTTCCTCGCGCACGGACTTCCATGAATCGCTGTGCGCGGGTTTCGCTACGATTTTCGCACTGGCACTGCGATTGGCACGCTTTTGCATGCTTGCGGTGAAAATTTCAGCGCACATTAATCCCATGAATCGGCTCCTATATATCTATACCGATTCCTGTTAAACCTTTGGTGTGGCCCACGACTTTGACCAACTCTAGAAACAGAGAGGCTTCATGATCTTAACCAGTGCCGCCATTAAGAGTAGTGAATATGTAACGCTTGGTTGGATGCCATGATGCTGCTCAAGCAGAAAGTGATTATGAAGTGTGCCACGCACCAGTCCTTGGATGACTGGATTAGTTGTGGCAACAATTTTTCCTAACAAGGTGGTGAAACTGCTAACTACCTTAGAGGAAGTCGATGCTTACATTCTGCCTGTTAAAACCGCGCTGAGCCAGTACCGTATAAAACGATGGAGGTATTGCCCTTATGCAGGAAAATGCCCTATAGAGTGAAAAATATAATTGGATTAAGAAGTGCTGCCAGTTGAATGAGGACTCCCTGTGGAGAGAGGAGCAAGGTCGGTTGGCGGCTATCAGGATGCTAGTGTCACATCTTGTTAGAGTGAACCATGGTCCTACACATGTGGGTCAAGAAGGATGGTAAGGTTGATGAGTTATTCATGGTTTGCGCCTGATTTTACAACCATGACCCAAGAATACTGCCAGATATGGCATTTGTTTGCAGAATAATGTAGGTGAAACCTTACAAATTAGACCCGGTGCACACCAGCTCCTATACTGGCCATTTGTAGGATTTCAGATTGATTTCCTGGAGTTGCTGTTGTGTAACCAGTGGCAGCACCTCCTAGTTATTGTAGACTTGATTTCTTGCTGGGTAGAAGAAGCCTACCCTTGTAGAAAGGCACATGTGGTATAATAATTGCGAAAATTCTGACTTAAGAGTTTGTCTCTAGATTTGAAATACCTGTGTGTAATAATTGTGATCGAGGCACACACTTTGTGAATAATATTATGAAAACGCTATGTCTACCTTAAAGATCCAACCTAACCTCCTCTGCCTCCTCCGTTGCCAGTCAGCAGGGGTGGTATAGAGACAGAATGGGGTTTTGAAAAACAAGCTGGCTAAGCTATGTCAGGAAACAGAACCAATGTAAGGGCCTCTGGCCACTTCAGTCCTGCTTAGTCTGAATCTCCTACTTAAGGTGCTTCTCATGCTACTAAAACCATGTAAAAATCTCGATGGGTGGCCAATGCTGTATCATCTCCTGTAAAGACTATGCCTGATAATGTGCAGCTGTCTGATGACTGACCATAGAGATTATGGTCTGCACATACTCTAGCAGGCAGTCTCATTCACAATTCGGTCTAAGCCGCTATGCCATGAGACCCAGCTATGCCAGGCCATTTGCTACAATCCAGTTACAGCGCACTCACGAATGTTCACCAAAGGAAAACGTCCTTAGCGCTTAGGTAGAAGGGGCCATTCTTTGTCCTCCTCTTTTCTAATTCAGCAGTTAAGGTGGGAGGGCACCCAGAATGATGTTTGTTTGTACTGACCTGAACTAACTTTGCCTTTGCTGAACATGATAGCATTGTTCAGACCATAGTAGCAATACGTAATCTCACTAATATAACTTCTTCGGATATAAGGTCATGGCTGTGGTATAAGAAATTGTGCAATTCGACACACCTTTTCAACTCTCAAAATCTAATTGGCGCTCTGTGGGGAACTGTTCCTGCCATGTACCCACCTCTGTGCTTATTATTACCTTGTTGTTCCCCTTCACATTTCCTAAAGCTAGACACATTGGGACCACTGTCACAATTCCCTTGTCCATAAAAACCTATATAGTAGCTGCGTTGCCAAACCTGGCTTGGGTAAATATCACCCTAATATTTGGTAAACAAAATAATCTAAAGGAAAGTTGTTTGAAGGAAGAATTATAGCACGAAGTTGGTCAGGAATAGGAAACATATGATCTAGATCATTAATATGGTTTTGGAATCAACCAAGCTGATAGAATATGAAGAGGCATGCTGATTAAATAACAACAAATATTAGCGAAAATTAATTTAGGTTTTTAGGTGGAGATTATGTCTATCTCTGTTAAGCCTTGAAAAAGCTCAGGAGGGTGACCACGTGTTGGTGGCGGAATATATATGTAGATGCTTTGTACAATTATTTTTAAGCTTTGCCAGTGGAAGTACTTGCACTGGAATTCCACCCTCTAAATGTTAGAATGCCACCTTGAACAAAGCCTTGCCATAATGGACTATTGCATGGCACCCTGGGAAGACAAGGCATTGGGTGGCACTGCTCTCTACGCAAGCTAGGGGCACTTGTTTTGCATTGTCTGCAAGGTACTTCGGCCATTTGAGGAGGCAACTGTGAGGGTCAGTCGCAAGGTAGCGGGCCTGCATGACATCTTTCCACTCATTGTTCTTCATAATAGAGGAGTCTGGTTAACATGCGGCATTGGTGCACCGTGCAAGACAATGCAAAGCATGAGGAACTGAGGATGCTGCCATCTTTAGACCCATAGATTTGTGCAACTAAATAATAATTGCTTATACGTAAGTGACTCTTATTGGACATCTTTGTCGGAAGCGTGTTTGTGTTCTTTTCCCTCGTGAGTAGCCTGCTTCCATACTTGCCAGGTGTACAAATGCACTTGAAGACAAATTAAGCAAAGCCTTCCCCAAAACAGGCAGTCGTCCCGCCTTGGCTGTCGAGGGTGATGGACGGTCTGCCTGTGGGGGTGAATGCAGGAACCTTTTATGCTATTTCCACCTAACGAGTATGGGACTCTTTGAGGATTTGTCTCATGTTGATGACAGCCCTCGTGCCAAGGCATCAGACACTGTCATAGCATATGTGCAAGAATCTATGTACTGAGGTGAACCCCTACACTACTGGGAATGAATGAGGGACGTGTGACCCTAACTGCCATGAATTGCTGCTGAAATCCATATTGCCTCCCCAGAAAGTGTCAAATTAGAGCATGTTTTCAGTGCTACTGAGGGGATAGTGACATATAAGAGGACCTGCTTGTCTAAAGCTAATGTTCAAAGACTGGTATGTCTAAAAATGACCAAGACCCGCATACCCAAATCCCATTTTCTTCCAGCAACCCCCCTTCAAGATGCATATGCAAGTATTGATGGCGAGGATGGGTTGCAGTGGTGAATAAGGCTGTGTATTGTTTTTTTTAATTCCTTTCTTTTGTTTGACCGATTTACTTCTCAAACCAGTGTACTCCTCCTTGCCTTATCTTCACTTACCTTTAAAAACTACAGTTTTCTATCGAATGGTAAAGTGTTCGAAGTAAATGTGTGCATGTTAGAATGTAAAAACGCAGGTAAGTAACTAGACATTTACACTACTAATACATTTAGGTATATTTCTACACATTTTGTGGTTTTATGTTATTGGACAAAAGACAAAGTGGAGGACTGGTGGTCTTGTTGTCATCTCCTAGAGGGGCCCTCTTTCTGCTCTCATGGGGGAGGAACAAGACACAGTGGTAGTTAGTTGGGAATATTTGTGTGTGTGAGAGACAGAAACAAAGGGAGAGATTGGCAAAAAACAGTCAAGAGGTATTTATCCTTTACTTTTGTGCAAGTCTGCATGGGCTTTGTGTGTGTGTGGGTGTGTGTATGCATTGAGTATTCTTTAGTCCCAAACCAAACAGTAAGTAACATGTGGTTTGACCACTGGATGAATTGCTACATTGTATGGATTTGCCTGTTGTATTATGACTCCTTGGTCTAACTATTGGTCTGCTATAGCTTTTCTGTAAGGTATAGCTTGTGCTTGAATGGGATATTGTTTCTGAGGATGAGGTGTTGAGTACACCAGTATTGTGTGTGGTGGTTGTTAGGCAGAAACCTGTGCAGTTCCCTTAGGCACCACTGCAAAAGATTTAGGACTACAGGTGGTTGGCAGTAAACCCAATTGGTAGCAGTCTGTACCACCCAGATTTACCTGGTAGCTGTGGCTGAGCAGTCAGACTTCTCTCAAGATGAGTTAGGCAGTATATAGAGTATACACAATAGGTGCAGAGATACAGTAGCACAAGCAAACACTGACCAGAGCTTTGGTGTAAAAGTATATAATTATTTATTTAAAGACACACTTGTAAATTACACTAGCATAGAGAGGTAAGTAAATTCAACACACAGTCACTGTTATGTATATACAACCCTAATTACTTATTAGACAAGTCTTGATGAGAAACACCACTTATTTTCAGACAGAGGTGAGCGCTTAACATAAGATGGCACTCTAATAAGTTATTAAAAAGGGAGGGAAAAAGGCAGAGTTATGAAGCTCACAAATTTCAATACTTTTCAAAGAACCACAGTGAGGGAGGTTAGGCAAGGTCTACTGGATTGCAAGGAAGTTCAAATGCCAGGCCCACTCTTAGAGAGAGCGCAAGCGAAATGTGTCCAGGATCACACAGTGGGGTTATGCCCAAAGAGTCTTTGTAGAAAGTTCACAAAAGATTGAGATCAAGTCAGGAAAAGTTAGTTAACAGGTCCCAGGCTAACCCAGGTTAGAAAGTCGAGGATTTACTGTCACCCCGAACGATCTGTCACAAGGGAAGCCAGGCGGGACACAGTACCTGAAAGTGGGAAGAATGCTTCAGCGGGGGCAGTTGTTCCTGGCAGCGGGTGCAAGTCGGTGTTTCGTCCAGAGGAAGAGGAGGTCTCGACGTGGAGGAAAGCTGAAGGTCGTTGTGCTGCCAGGGAAGAAACCAGCCGCAGAGTTTTCTAGTTACATGGTACCACCTTTTTCTTCGCGGTAGTGGCAAACCGTGGTATTCCGGTTGCCGGGGTGCTTGGCACGGACAAGGCGGACACGAGATGGTCCAGGAAGGCGAAAAGACGGGCAAACTGGTTATCCCCATCAGTCACCGGGCTGGAGATCTCCTCTGTCGTCGTGAAAAGTGCTGAGACGGTTCAGCAGGGCTCCACCGGTGGTGTCGTCGTTGCAGGTCGGCTCGGCTTCTCCCTTCTCGGATTCTTTAGGTCCTGTGGCGACTTCTGAAGTTCCAGTCCCCAAAGCCCTGCTTTTATGCAGAAAACCCCCATTCGTTCAGCCTAGCTGTTAATCAAACATGCTAAGTGGTGAGCCGGGCGGCTCACCACTTGGGCCAATCACACAAGAGTGCGACTTGAGTTGCCGAGGCAACTCAGTCCAGGGTGCCTAAACCCCCTCCCACACCCCATGTGGTACCCAGACAGAGTGGCACCACTTTTGGAGGCTTCTGTGGAGAAGCCCGCCAAAAAGTGGAACAAAGGGCTCGACTTGGGTTGGAGTCACAGAAGCGAACACAAACGCCATTTTGGAACCAAGTTTCTGCAAAAAATGCCAACCGGTCAATTTATATTAATTTAATAAACCGGCGGTATGTTCGAGGCTACATTAAAAAGTGGTAGCCTCGAACAATGGGAAAATCAGATAGGAATATATTCGCGGTCGAATATAAAAAGTAGTACCCACTGCCACCAGCCAAAACTCTGTCAGGGGGGACTGGGCAGTGCCCCCTCGAACAACAGACGCCGGGGCAATCGAATTGCCCCGACCAGTACGTCCACAATAGGATGGTTTGTACTGGTTCTGTTCACAATTTGAGACTAGTAAAGTCAATAGTGACTTTACATGCCCTGGAAGACAGTAGTCAGTCCCAGGGTATGGAGTCTATGTTGGGGGGTCGCTACAACACACCTGGGTTACGGCACGGAGGGTGCTGTGTAACCCACATACCAAAAACACATGAAGCCCTATGGGGTAAAGAACCCCATAGACCATAGAACACATTCAAAGTCAAAGGAACCCTCAAATCATGTCTAAGAGTGGCAGTAAAAGAGTCTCACTCTTAGCAGGAGAGAAAAAAAGAAACCCCAAAAATACAGCAAAGCTGTTGGGGGACTCACAAAAGAAACCCCAAAAATCCAGCAAAGCTGCTGGGGGACTCACTAGGTTTGGGAAATTAGCCTTTACAGAGAATTCTCCCTAACACTTGACATTCAATGTGATGACCAGTTTGGATCTTGAATAATTGAACTTTTTCTTGAACTGGACAAGATTTAGCATATGCATTTATTAAGAGTTCCTCCATTTCTTTTGAAAACACTTGTTAAATACTATCTTCTCCGCTAGGATGCTCGCTATTGTAGAGTGGTGGCCAGAATGTCTCCAGTGTTTGATTAAAGAGCTGCTTTCTGCTTTTTCTCTCCCTTATTGTCTTGCTTTCTCATAGGTTTCCTCTCTCTTTGAGTCATGTTGTTTATCTTTCTGCGGTTAAGAGAAAATATTCTCTTCATCTCTGCACCTTTGTGGTTCAGTGATTTGTCTTCTATCTTTGATATTATAGGCAATTGTGACTCCTTTATTTTCCCCCTTATCCCTTTTCCTTATTTAATGCTAAAATTGTAGCTGTCAGAGAAGATTTCTATGTCACAGTCGGTCCCATGAGCCATATAATCTTCTTCTGCTATAATGGTTAAGGTTGATGTGAGGTGTCTACCCCCTTTCCCTTCAATTGAGAAAGTAGTTCTGGTTTTGGAAAACCTAATATGGGATATCACAGCCATTTTATCCTCACATCTAAATACTTTGGTTGTGAATAGGAGGACTGTTTAAGATTAAGGGGCCATGGTTGAAGTGACAAGGGGAAAAATGTAAGAAGATTGCGGCAAGCTCAAACTAGGAGCCAAATATTTACAATGTAAAGCTGAGTTGGGCTTGATACCGTTACCCCACTGTATGCCTGTAAATTGTTCATGAGTTTTAGGTTGGGGACATTTAGGGTTGGAGCATTCACAAAGTTATGGAATAATACTGACTTGATTAATTTCCCTATGTGTGGCCTAATCGATCGAAGAGACCATGATCCACTTCATGCTTTTGTGCCCCATTTTAACATCGTTGAGAAAGTGTTATTTGGCCCCTATGTTGCGTGCCGTCGGGTGTCTCACGACAGTTCACACACTGGCTTTATGCAAGAATACGGTCAAAAGGGATGTTGTTCCCTTGATTGCAAAGTACATCCACCAGAGTAGTTTGTTAGGGAAAAAACATTCGGTGCCCGACCTGTATGGACGTTCTTTGCGATAGGTGAACCTATTTCTACATGCTTGTTGGATTTGCACTGAATAAGAAGTAGTACAAGTGCCATAGGGTCTATTGTCTTGATCGGCAATCTTCTTTCTGTAAAAAGAAGTTGGACATATTGTTCAGGGCTGTGAGATTACTCTCCACACCTTCTCTTGTTTTATTGATTGATACTTACATGATTTTAAATGAAACGATCTATATATGCAAAAGTCAAAATGTGTCTGTTTATGAAGGGATTTTTGGCGAAGCGTTGTTCCTTAAACAATTCCAAACCGTTTCACCAATCTGCACCAAATGTTGCATAGTTGCCAGCTAGGACCTTCCAGACATTACTGGCTACATGACATTTAGACACGCCACCCCTTTCCCTGAATTTCAGCAAACGTAAAAATGTGTTTGTGGGTATGTGGCAAAGTGTTGTTCATTATACAGTCCCACACTGTTTCACCAATCTGCACCAAATTTTGCATAGTTACCTCTCCGGACCCTCCAGACATTACCGGCTACATGACCTTTGGTCACCCCACCCCGTTCCCCGGATTTCAGCACAATTCATTATATATTTCAAAAAAGGTAGTAGGCGCTCCTCTCCAGAAAGAACATGGCATGATAACCTGTTCTGAGATGAGTTTGCAGCACATACTTTTTGCTCACTGTACCTTTCACAGTCAACATATATTTGTGGGTTTGTGGCTTGGCCAGGCATTGTTCCTTATACAATTCCACACTGTTTCACCCATCTGCACCACATTTTGCATAGTCACCTGTTAGGACCCTCCGGACATTACTAGCTACATTACATTTGGACACCCCACCCCTTTCTGCAGATTTTACCACCTTCACACATGAGATGGTTGCCTGAAATCGTCGAAATATCAATGTGGTCATAAAAGGACCGGTCCCGACACGAGGAATTTTCAGTACAGTTTACTTCAGGGTGCAAAGCAAATCAAGCGAAAAGCAAATTGTAGCAGCGACCTACAGGATCAATACTATCATGTCTGTCTACAGAACCTGTTGGGAGAACGGGTACTTCTGCTAGTTTTATTATAAAAATGTTGCAAATATGAGGTGCTCTCGTATCATAAAAGAACTTTAAACTTGGAATTCTAATCATAGGGGTTGCAAGATCACTCTGCCCACTTTTTTATTTTTCGTCCTTTGGACCTAGATTAATAGTTTTTAGTATATTGATATTTTAAGTAGTACAAAGTAATGCTTGAACCTATCTCAGACCATAGTTACATGTTACATCTACTATGCTATTTTTTGTATTGTTTTTATTGGTATCTTTTATGGCTTATTGCCAGATAAAAGCGAACTGAACTGTATGAAAAATAATTGACATGGCTATTGTAAGTTTTGATACTGTGCTTTGTTCTGTAAGTGCAACATTCTTAGTATTACTACACTATGTACTGGAAGTGATCATTAGAAATATACATTTACAATATTATACAAATTAAATAGCATCCTTTTTAATAGCTGCTTTTGCAAAAATACACAGCCTACTCCTCAAGATATCGGTTTTCCTCTCACGCAACTGCTGTCAGCAAAGGCTAGCTCTAGCAAACCTGCACCTAACTATAGGACTCCCATCCACATAAAAAGAGGCAGAGACATGGGCTTAATTATGAGTCTGCCAGTAAGCCGCTGGTGCTCCTGCAGACTCTCCTTTCCATTACTGGCACCCGATATCCTGGTGTTACCAGGATATTAGGGGCGCTGGCAACAGCGGTTCCCATTCCATGGAGTCCAGTAGGACTCCATGGAATGGGAACTACTGAATCACTGGCACCATTGCAAACGGTGCCGGTGATTCAGTGAATTCTCTGCAGGTAGGGGCCTGAACTCCCGGCAGGTCGGGCCTGCCGGTAGTTCACTGCCCCTACTGGCAGACATGGAGTATGCCGGTCCTGGAAAAATGTCAGAGCCGGTAGTATCAGCCATATTACTGTCATTTTTCCAAGACTGCCTTACTCCTAATGACCCCCATCAAGTGAGAAAGAGAGAGGGGGGCAAAGAGAGAGACATAGAAATATAGAAGAAAGAGAGCAAGGAGAGATAGTGAGGGAGAAAGAGATGGTGAGAGGAGACAGAGACAGCAATGGATCAGCATATGATATGTCTTGTACAGCTAATAATAATATTTTGCTGTTATATAGCACTTAATGTGAATCCAATTCTAAGTGGTCCTACAATTGGTGTCACTATTTTCACCCACTCATTAGACAGTTTATTGGCCTCTGGAGGATGGAGGGTTGAGAAGAGGGTATTCAACCCATGTTGCATGGCATTGTACTGTTCCCACGGGTAGCGAGTTCACTGGAGTTATCTGCCTGGCTTTTTGATCTGCCTGCATCTCTAAGCACAGGACGAGTAAATTAAACAAACTCCAGAGCCCTGTATTAATGGAATCTGAGTCATAGCCTTACTCACTACCTGTTCTATACCCTGCTTCCCATTCCTTACCAATTTTCCTCATCCTAGTGTTTCTTTTTATCGTCATCATCCCAGTCCTAGTCCCTGTTCTTGGCATCATTCCTCTTCCCCCTTCTTCCCCCTTCTTCCTTGTCCTAGTGTCATGACCCTTGCCCCTGGCCCTCACTGGTAAATCAGCCTTCCAGTTTGGGCCAGGCCAGGTCAAAGGCCTTAAAACCTCATCCAAGACTCGCTTGGAGTCAGACTCAGAACCATCATGAAGACCAACAATAGAATGGGACTATTTACTTGGGACTATTTAACTTGGGGGGGGGGGTGGGGCGGGGGGATTCAGCCAACATGGAGGCACACACATAGCTCAGTTACAAGGAACTGAGCTATGCGGTCTAGTCTTTTGGGTGTGGCAGGCCTGGGACTATTTTACCTGAACTACTTTACCTGAGACTATTTAAACCGCACCCAAACAGCAGAACATGCTTTGCGTTATTCTGCTGTGGGCAGCGTAACGCTCACCATGTCCAGTTATTTGATGCCAGTTTACCTGAAACCAAAGACCTGCAGAGAGAGAAAAAACACTAAGAAACTTACTTGGAACAGTATCCTGTCTTCAATCCATTGCCGACTTCATTTCCACTCACCTGAAGGTACGAACTCCATCATCCGGCACTGCATGCATCCTGGAATACCATAACCTGGAAAGAGGAGAAAGAAAGACAGCATTAGTAAGCGTTTACTCACGTTTCCCCCCGAATGAAGAAAGCCACACAATTCTTGCCTGGGTAGTCCTCTCCCGGTCAGTATCATTGCTAGAAAATTATGGTGCTCAGCGAGGAACATTGCAACGTGCAAGGAGAGAAAAGACACAGGTTAGCAATATAAAAGGCGAAACAGCGCCACGCATTGCGCATTACTCACCGGACAGCATTGAACACACCGCGCTTTCGCCTACCGGCCCATGTTCATCTTCAAACTCTATCACAACACCAAAATACCTTTCCATACCTAAAAGGAAAGAAGACATTATTATTTGGACTAAGAGGAACATAAGAATTGCATATAAAGACTGTAAAGCAGCAAACCTACAGAGTCGCAGCAGGCCTGGATTCCCACAGGGGGGCTTGCACCAGTGAAGTAACTTGGTCGCTGCTCGCCCCCTACATCTACGCGCCCCAGCCACGAGGAGCAGGACAGAGAATCCACCTTTTACAATATTAAGGTGAGGAGAGGGCCCAAGGGGGAGGAAGTAGTTGAGGCCAAAGGAGGTGGGAAAACATAAAGACAATCTGGTATTGAATTCAGCTCTCCTATATTGCAGACCCATCTTTAACCAGAGGCCTTACCAAGGGACCAGGATAGGGTTCGAGAGTGCAAATCATCCAACCAGTGCTGGGTGGCGTCCCCTTGGATACCAGGTGAGCGTAACAGCTAATTCCTTTCCTCATCCCTTTTCCCACTTCCTTGTCCTGGTCTCACTTCCTCTTTCAAGTGTCTCTTCCTCTTCCTTGTCCTAGACCATCTTCTCTTCCTTGTCCCTCAAACTCTTAGTCATCCTTGTCCCAATCCTCATCCTACTTCGTCTTCATGATACTAGCACCTCTTCCTCGTCACTCCTCCTAGTCCCTTGTCGTCCTTCCTATTCCTTGCCCATCATCTCCATCCCTGCCCCTCTTCCTTGCCCTAGACCCTCTTTTATTCCTCACCCCTCTTCAAGTACCTAGTCATCCATGTCCTTTTTCTTCATCCTACCCTCTCTTACTCGCCCAGGTACAGCTTCCTCATTTATCTTCTTGCTTAGTTCCTCTTCCTCATCCTATTCCCCATTCCTCTTCCGTGTCCATATTCCTCGTCCAGCTTTCTCTTCCATGTCCTCTTCCTCCTTGTTGTAATATCTCATCCTCTTCCTCAACCCTTATTCTAGTCCCTCTTCCTTTCCCTGTTCTGGTACCTCTTCCTAGTTCCACTTCCTTGTCCTAGTCCCTCTTGCTCTTCCTCTTCCCAATCCCTTGCCATCAGCCAAACCTTCTTCTTCCTTCCTTGTCCAGGTTCCTTTTCCTCATCCTAGTCCTCTCTCCCTCATCCTAGTTGACTATCCCCATCCAACCCCCTTGGCCTAGCCCCACTTTCACCTCCTTTTACTCACCTCTCTTCCTCATCCCTATTCCTAGTTCTAGTCTCTCTTCCTTATTGTACTCCCTCTTCCTCACCTTAGCCCCTCTTCCTCACCTTGGCCCCTTTTCCACATTTATCCACTTTTTCCTAGTTTATGATCCTCGTCCTAGTCACTCTTAATTGTCCTGTTCCCTCTTCCTCATCCGTCTTCCTTGCCCTGCTTTTGCCTTTGCATGTTCCTTCTTCCTCATCCCTCTTCCTTTTTCCTCTTTCTCCTTGTCCTAATACCTCTTCCTTGACCCTTATCTAAATCCTTCTTCTGCTTCTTGATTTAGTCCCTTCTCCTAGTGTCTCTTCCTTTTTCTCGTCCTTGTCCCTCTTGAGAGTCTCTCTTGCTCATCCTTTTTCGTTCATCCTAGTACCTCTTATTCTTCTACTTCTTCCTACTACTTCTACCTCGTCCTATTCCCTCTTCCTAATCTTACTCCTTCTTCGTCCTCCAAATCCTTGTTCCCGATCCTAGTCCATCTGGAGGCCCCCAACAATGTTTACCTCCCCTCGTGAGTAGAAGTAAAAATTGGTTGTGTTTTGAAGCAGGATTTTACTCTGCACTCTGACTCACCCTGATGTTGTACTGATGTGGGTCAAGTAGGGGCTTGGTTTTCTGCGTAGGGGCTTGGTTTTCTGCTGTCCGAACTGCTAGGTTCTTCGTCCGCTTAGCCCTCTCTCTCTCTCTCTCTCTCTCTCTCTCTCTGGACTCGGTTGCTTGCCACTGTGACACAGCCATGGCTGCTGACACTTGAAGTCCTATGAAACAAAGAGAAAGAGAATGGCCAGAATTGTGCTCTGCAGGCATGGGGTGATAGATCAGGGAACTTTTCTCAATCGTGCAGGCACAGGCGAAGGCAGAGGGACTGGAGCACTCCCACACCCCGCCTCTGTGATAGGACTGGCTCAAGTGCCAAGCTAAGAGGGATCCAAATCCCCACCCGCCCTGGTAGGGACAGATAGCTCTCTGGCCCTTTCACATACCCTAGACCCACCCTGCATAATTAACTTCTGAATATCATCCAAAGATGGAGCCCACATTCGTCAAACATCAATTATCCAAAATGTAGCTCAATGACACTTCAGTCAGAAAAAACGTATTTAAGAATTGTACTGCTAATCATCCTTTACAATAATGCGCATAGAAAGATATATAGTATTACCAAGTAAAGTATTTAATGCAAAAATCAAATTGGGCATTTTTGGAATTTGTATCCATAACCCTATGAAACTACTAAACAAGTATGCAGAAATATTTCTGCCTGCAAAGCCGCCGGACCGCTACTGGGATTCGTGATCATCGCCCACTAGCGCTTTAGTTGAACCTTTATTATTGCTGTAACTGATAAACATCAGTCAAGCTGCCTCATTAATCGGAGGCGAAGCAGCCATATATATTTAACTTTTGCATTGAGTGCATTCTTATCAGACATTCCAGTTTTGTGCCTGCTAAGAATTGGTGCTGCTGGACGTATTTTCTCTTTGAATTCTTATTGAGATCAGCTGCGAATAAACAGCCATAATCCATTGTTGTTCATTGGTTCATTGCTATCTAATATAGGTTAGGGACACATTTTCTTGATATGAACAACTAGATGACCATTCGGTCACAATCCTGACTGTGTACCAGTTGACCACCATATGATTGGGTGATGAATGAACAGACTTGAAAAAGACCATAGAGTGTTCCAAACATGTGTCGGCTGATGCTTTGCTTTGAAGGCAGACGGATTTCTGCATGCTTGTTTAGTAGTTTCATTGGACATTTCTGAGTTTGTATCCATACCCCTATTTGATTTTTGTTTTGAATACTTTACTTGGTAATACTATAAATCTTTCCATGTGCATGTGTGATTAGCGTTCCAGTTCTTAAAGACAGTTTTTGTTGACTGAAATGACATTGAGCTACATTTTGGATAATTGATGTTTGAAGGTTGTCAGAAAATGTGGGCTCTCTCTTTGGAAGATTTTCATAAATTAATGATGCAGGGTGGGTCTAGTGTGTGTGACAGGGCCATAGATTTTATTTATTTTATGTATTGTTCGCTTGTTAGGCGCTTATATAGTAAGTCAATTCTGTTTCAAAGCACCCACAGGGCAACAGGGTGTGAACATGTGATTCAAACATTAAATACAGTGGACGGAAAAAAGGATGAACCTAATATGCCTTGTGAGTATTCAGAACGTGCAAGTGCAGCAAGGAAGAAGGGAGTGGGGGTAGCTGCTGAGGTGTCCGTGCTTGTGGGTGAGCAGCAGATTAAGTGCATGGTATGGTGAGTGCTAAATGGCCTGGAGCCACCTCGGGTGGACCAAGTGTGAGCCTCCAGGACGCAGGCCAGAGGGTGCTGAGGCAAGTGCTGAAAGGTAGACAGAAGCTGGGGCGATTGGGTGTGGAATATCAAGGACCCAGAGGATGCATATGGACCCTCGACACCAATCGCATCAACTGTGAGATTAGCAGAGGAGGGGAAAAGAGAAGGAGGAGGTAAAGAGGAAAGTCTTGAGGAGCTTCCGGAATTTGAGAAAGTCCTGCTCAAGACACAGAAGGAAGGGGAGGTTGTTCCAAAGAAGAGAGCCTGCTGAGGAAAGCGATCGGCCTCCTGCCCTCTGTTTAGCTAAACGCTTTTGTTAGGGTAGTTGATATGGGTCCCACGTGTAAAGAGAAGTTTGAACTGCGCGTGCCATATTGGTGGCTGGGGTGACAGCGATGTTGAAATAATGTGGCAATTTAGCATGAATCTAGTGTAGCTAATTTCAATGAGATATGCGTTATTTTTTGTATTGTTTGTGTTTTAGTTGCTAAATTTTGGAATTGCATGTGTGCAGCCTGATAAATATCAAAACTGCTGATACACCTATATTGCGTCAGGCCACATAGCCCTTAACAACCAGGCAGCAAGGATTAGAGGTAGGAGATTTGCAAAGAGAAAATCAGTGTGAGGGGATGCAGTAGTCCTGAACATACATGTATAGGTACACATGCATGGGGGTCTCTAGAGAAATATGCTTTGGACAGCATGAATATACAGATCTGGTTTGTTGCAGAGTTCTCTGATAAGTTAGGAATTTTGCTGGCTGAAAACCTGCTTGGGCAATTGAACTCTGTGCCACTGAGAAATTTGTTTTACAAGGTTGGGGAAAGACAGCAGCAACTGCGATGAATATCAGATGGTCATTTTCTAACAGACCTGTTTTATGGCGTAGGCGCATTGTGAAGGGGAGATGCAATCTCTTTAAGTATATAGGAGGCTGTTATTGAATCGTGGGAGGATTCCGGCCACCTGCTGGGGCTGGGTTTAGAGCCGGACAATTAAACCAGATGCGGATTGCTTGCGGGGAAAGGAGCACCGATAGATCATGTATTTTCAATAGAGCTGCCAAAGTGTGGGTTGGGACCATGTGGGCTGGAATGGTAAGTCGCATAGTTTAGAAAGAAATGTGGGCACCAACATGTTTGGGCGATAAAACCAACAACAATAGATCAAAAGGAAATGTGTTTACTCTCCTCCTCTTTACATCAATGGTACTTTCATAGAATAACTGTGTGCGTCACAAGAAGGGGTAAAGGTTTCTAACCAGATGGAACCTGTGATAATTTAAATTGTTTGTAAATTGTGTAAACTGTAACTAGGAGATGAGGCTAAAAGCAAATATGGAAAGGCCCCAGAGAGGGGTGAGGTGTAAATAAGAAACATGCAATTATAAGTTATAGAGCATGGTGCTTAAATGAATGTGTCAAACCCTGATTGTATAAAAATACCTAAATTCCCTAGGCATCTTCTGGGTAGGAGGCAGAGAACACCTGTTTCCTCAATAGAATTGATCAGATTAGAGCGAATATTGACGGCCAACTTGACTTTAACTCCACTTTTAATTGAGTCTGACCCTGTAGTTGTCAAAAAGTCACCTCTTTTGGAATTTAACTTCTCACCGGTGGGGAAAAAAAAATTGAAAAACTTCTTTCTCTCCTGAAACTTACCAAACTCACATATGACTGAATTCGAGCATACTTGGCAAAGCAACATGCACAGGTACTGAGTGCACCCATTCAGATGTTTGTAAATGCCTTACTTGATGAAGGTTTTTTGCCAGAGGAACTAAAGAAAGCATATCTCACACCACTGCTGAAAAAAACTACCCTGGATCATAATGTTTTCGCCAATGATCACCCTATTGCAGTGCTATTATGGCTAAAATCCTCGAGAAAATTGTAACAATGCAATTCCGAGGCCATCTAGAAGCTAATAACATCCTAGATCCATATCAGTCTGGGTTTAGGCCAGGCCATGGGATGCAGACTGCATTACTAAAAGACTCAGATGATCTACTCGAAAATGCTGACAAGGGGGACATCAGTATGCTGGTCATGCGTGACTTGTCGGCAGCTATTGACACAGTAGATTTTATGATACTTAGTTCCAGAATAACTTCTCTGGCACAGGTTTCTGAAAAAGCATTGAGACTCAGCAAGTGAAGATGGGCCATTGCTTTCGGATATGATGTCAATACCTTGTGGAGTGCCACAGAGTTCATTCCTGTTGCCCGTATTGTTCAATCTTTATTTCGAATGGATTGTATCCTCCCACTTATTCCTCATCTTTGATATTTGTATCTTGCCAGCTTCACTGCTTCGGAAAAATATTTCTCGGCAGAAGGCGCTGTGTACGATGTCGTGGCGTCGATGTCCCTCGAAGGCCGCCGTGTCTGCAGGTCCTGTCAGTGTATGACTGAAAAAGCTCTCCAGGAATGCAGAGGTAAACTGGCGATGGTGAGGGAAGCTTTGAAGGCTGCTTCGTAGAGGTATAAAAAGGATGAGGGGTCTAGGGACTCCACTCATCGTAAACATTCGAAGAGGTCCCAGTTGATGAGTCAGTCGAGACAATCTTCATCATCTTCTTTGAAGAAGACGAAGAAGAGACACCATAGGTCTCCCTCTTCGTCATCGGATACCTCTACAGAGGTCATAAGATTCTCGACTAGGTTAGATTCCCCCAGTAAGTGGAATGCCTTTAGGGTAGAGATGATGCAGATCTTTGAGAATGTGGCCTCGACCCCCTCAAAAGAGTCACGCAAGTGCCAACCCCTGGTTGCTCCTTTGGACGACTAAGGGAGGTCAAAAACGACTTCGGCAAAGACAAGTAGTAAATCAGAGACTTGAGATACTCGACCCGACAAAAAGGCGTCGAAGGTATCGACTCATGAGTGGAGTCCATCTCTGATACTGGCGAAGAAGCTAAAAATGTCAAAACCGTCGACGAGTTTGTCGAAGCCATTGGCGATTGCTTCGACATCAAAATCAAGGGATACATCTACCCCTTTATCGAAGCCGTCTTTGACTCTGTCGACAGAATCTTCGATTCCATCGAAGCACATACCGGTTCAGGAGAAAATATTCAAACCTGTACCGAAGAAAGACTTTTTTAAGTCAATGTCCTCAATTTATAAAGAGGAAAGTGCTTCAGATGAGATCTGGCACTAGAGAGGTACCTGAAGAACCAATTGACCCTGAGTCAAGGATGAAGGACCTCTGTGACTCCCTCCACTCTGCTAGTAGTCTGGATACTTCACCAGAGTTGGAGTTTGGTAAACCTGTCCCATCAGACCATCCTGATTCAGGTTATAGAAACCTTATGAACAGGGTCACTGAATACATGGGTTGGAGTAGGGATTCACCAACCTTTGAACAGGATGACATGACGGACATCCTGGACCAGGGTCGCCAGAAGGACCCAATTTTACCTTTTCATAAGGCCCTTCAGAGGAAGGTGGTAGCCAATTGGGAAGCTCCAGAATCTGGTCCTGCTGTGAAAAGGAACTTCTTTAGGAAATATAGACCCTCGAACAGTGACCCTGACTATCTCTGTAAACATCCTATGCCTGAGAGTTTGGTAGGCCAGGCTGCTACTTCGACCAAACAGTCTGCTTATCCCTCTATTCCCTGAATAGACACGATAAAAAAGTGGATGCATTGGCTCGCAAGGTCTTTACCTCAGGCAGTACGGTCCTGAAGTCTACTAATGTTACCTGTACCCTGGATAGGTTTACCTATACCCTGTGGGACTGTGGTAGCATGGCGGTTGTTCACATTCCGTTAGGCAGGAAAGGGATGGCTTTCTGAACTTAGTTATCGATGGCAAGGAGGCGATGTGAGAGTATCTTCTATCAGGACTGGATACTACTGACAGCATCAGCAGATCCATGGCTGCAAGCGCTGTACTGCACAGATGTGCGTGGTTGAGAAAGTCGCGGTTTGCACCGGACGTGCAGGCCAGGCTGCTCAACATGCCCTTCGACGGCTGGAGGTTGTTCTGCATCAAGGGAGATGTGAGTCTGGAGAAGCTGCAGACCTCCAAGTCGGCGGCTAAGTCCCTTAGCTCCTCCATTCGACAACCTCAACAACCTTATTCAGGCACATCTTCCGGGAGAGGTCTTTCTTTTCGCTTCTATTTCTCAGTTGGTAGAAGAAGAGGACAGACCGGACAAGGAGGGCAAAGAAGATTCCCTTGTGGTGGACGAGGAAGGGGTGCTAATTCAGCCCCAGCAGATGCATATTTACCCTCAGCCGCTGCTGCAGCTGCCTCTAAGCCACTCTGAGACCTTGACCCACAAGACCCCGGTGGGAGGTAGAATCTCTCAGCATCTGAACGAATGGTGGGACATAACTTCATATGCTTGGTCACTGGAAACAGTATCTCAAGGTTACTGCCTTCCTTTTCTAAAAAAGGCCTCGGGATCATCCACCGGGAACCAACTAAGTCAAAATTCCAGATCCGCTCCTTGTGCAGGAAATCTTAATCCTGTTAGAGAAAGGTGCAATAGAAAAGGTACCTGTAGCAGAGAGGAACATGGTATTACCCTTATTTTCTTATTCCCAAAAAAGCACGGAGGATTGAGACCCATCTTGGACGTAAGAAACTTGAACAAGTTCCTCAGGATGGACAAGTTCAAGATGGTTACCCTTTCTCAGATCCTTCAGGCTCTCCAGCTCCAAAATTGGTTGGTATCATTGGAGCTACAGGATGCTTACTTTCATGTGCCAATCCATCTCAAGCACAGAAGGTACCCGAGGTTCGCGGTTGGCGGTTCTCACTATCAGTTTCGAGTTCTGCCATTTGGGCTGACCTCCGCCCAAGGGTTTTTACCAAGCTGATGGCGGTAATGGCAGCAAGTCTCAGGAGAGGGAGGATTCACGTCTACCCCTACCTGGAAGACTGGTTGATCAGGGCTCGTTCACCCTAGCAAGCCCAGGAGCATCTCAGTATCACCTGCCACTTCCTACACAGACTGGGTTTCTCCCTCAATTACAAGAAGTCCCATATGATACCAATCAATCAACATAACTTTATTCGGCTATATAGCCATGAAAGTATACACAGTAAGCACACATTTCCGATACAAAACATATCCAACATTTGAAAACAGACAAGATAAGTGAGAGTATGTGCGGAATGATCGGAAGGAGCCAAGATCCTCCAAAGGCCCCTTTAGCTAAACAGACAATTTTAAACATAACCCCCCTGTTAGTCAGTTATGGTTACGGAAGGGCATATTAAGCCTTTTTCCCCCCAGAGGGATGGTATTTCCCCCAGTCAGTAGTGGCCGCGAGGGTCCAAGGCCCTCGGGGTGCAGACACAGTTCTATAACACTGTTCGGGGGTGGGGTGCGAGACTTATAGGCTTTCAGTATATTCCAGACCACTTCATTGTTACAGAAATGTAGTTCGACAGAGTCAGCTTCCCCCCATTTGGACCTTCTGGCACAATTCACAATGTGGTCCTTAGTCAAGAATGGGCACCCCCCATGGTTCTCAACCAGTGTAGGCTTTTGTTGAGAATTGCCTCCCTCGGTTCTGGACGACTTGAGAATGGTTTCGGAACTCCTTGGAGTGAAATAGTTCTAGAGTCCAGTGGCCTCCCTTGCTTGGCTGAGGAGAGATGAAAGTTTAGGGGTGTGATCAGCGCTGGGGCCTTGGAAAATTGGCGCCCCTTGTGCACTTGATTGGGCAGTAGGAGCTTAATCGTGACCCCTTGTTGATTTTTGCTTGCGCGTGATTAGGCTCCGTGTTTGCTTCCATGACGATGGGCAGGGGGCAATGGGCACCCGTATCAGCGTATAGAAGATGGGGAGAGGGGGCACAGACCCGGTCGGCTCCAGTGTGTGAGTCACCCCCTTCTTTACCCTGTTTATATATTAATTCCCTTGTAGCTGTAGCTGCTGCGGCAAGGGTCATCAGTAAAGATTTAATCTGAGATAGCTCAGCCAAAACTTGGTTGCAGTTACAGCAACAAACAGGATGGCCCACGTTACCATCCACTCTCCTCTCGAGTGTAGAGATGTCCATTGGGATAAGCGTTGAGGTAGTGGTAGGCCCAGGCGTGCTGGACAGAGAGGGAGTAGCACCGCGCAGGAGAGGGGATGCGGGCTCAGCTTCAGGTTTGCCCTCGCTCTCCATGAGCGTGTGGACTTCAATGGGGTCTGTGGCAGGGAGGGGCCCTTCCAGAGGCTGTACAGATTGTACAGATTGTGTAGCAAGGCCGACAGCAGTTGAGCAAATGGGATTGTCCAGCCGGGGCCCGGGGGGTAAAACAACCATGCTCAGTGCGGGTAAGGGGGAGGGCTCTACCCTTGGACTACCCAAAAAATGACAGATCTCATTGATCATAAGGTGGGCATCCCCAAAAGCTATAGGTGCTGTGACCTCATGGGTGGTTCGTGGTGCACAATGTGTTGTCGAAGCAGCTATGGGGCCCGCTTTCAGTTTCCTCTTTAGCTGTTTGATTTTCCTCATTGCTCCGGGACGGGGGGCCTGGGCCAAGCTCAGGTCCAATGAGCACAAGGGGTACAGGGGCTGGGGTCCACCCAGTGTCTTGAACAGGCAGTTCCAGCATAATGGCCCCAAAAAATGGTTTCTAAAATAGGACAGAATGACACCGTGAACGATATGTCACCTGGGTTACCTCCTTTGCAGACAGCATACATCAGCAAACTCCATACGGTGTGCAGCGGCTTCAAACTCCAACCTCCCACTATTCAATGTTGGCGTGTCATCTTGGCAGGCATACCTGGAGTGCAACGCTTCCCCTCTGCGGCCCGCGAAGACCCCTGCGGGACGCAAACACCCCGCGCCCTTTCCCCGCGGGCTTCACCCGGCGGGCTGCAAAGTCCAGGAGAAGTAGTGGAGGGGGCGTGGCCAAGGTAAGGAGGCTCTCCTGGGCCAAAACGAAGTCCCCCTGCGGGACGCAAACACCCTGCGCCCTTTCCCCGCGGGCTTCATAGAGGTATACCATTTCAAAGACTCCGGTTCATCAGAACAGTCTTGGATACTGCATCAGGGAAAGCCTCACCTCCCTTCAGCAGATGATATTAAAATTCCAGAATGCCCAACATCTTCCGGCCTTCCATTTTTTTGTGGTTGCTCAGTCTCATTCCATCCTGCATTTTCCTGGTGCCAGAGGCCCGATTGAGAGTGAGATCCCTTCAATAGTTTCTCAGAATTCTGTGGTCCCAATTTTCAGGGACTATGTCGGATCAACTGCAAGTTCCGAACAGAGTTGCTCACAACCTAATTGGGTGGGCTTGTGAGGACAACATTCTCAAGGGAGAATCCTTTTGGCAACCATGGCTCGAGACGGACGCCTGACTCACGGGGTGGGGAGCCCACACCAACGAACTGGCAATTAGCAGTCGTTGGTCTCCATCAACCTTTTGGAGCTGAGGGCAATCAGACTAGCGCTGAAGGCCTTCATGCCCTCTGTACGAGGAAAGAATGTCCTGATAATGATGGACAACACAGTGGCCATTTACTACCTAAACAAGAGAGGACGCATAGGATCACTACCACTGTGCAGAGAGGAAATGCAGCTCTGGTTCTGGGCAATACAAGAAGGAATCTCTCTGTCGGCAGTTCACCTAGCCGGAGAACAGAACACCGCGGCGGACATTCTGAGCAGGGAGAGCACAGTCTCCCACGAGTGGGAACAAGCTCAGGAAGTTCTTCAAGAGATCTTCACCTTTTGGGGAACTCCTCAAGTGGATCTGTTCGCGACCAGTGTCCACCGGAAGTGCGATCAGTACTGCTGAAGGGAATTTCCTCCAAGAGGAGCTCTAGGGGGCGCGTTCGTAGTGGACTGGGAATTTCCACTCCTTTACGCGTTTCCCCCAGTCCCTGTGACTCCTCATGTAATCAGGAGGTTGAAAAATTTCAGGACAACCATGATTCTAATTGCTCCAGATTGGGCCAGGAGGACGTTGTACCCGTACCTTCTGGACATGTCCATCTGCGCTCCAATACGCCTTCCACAAAGAGAGGATCTTCTCTCGCAAGAGGAAGGTCGGGTTCTCCATCCAGAGGTCAGTCAAGACACTCAGAAACCATGCGGGAAGGCTGAGAGGCTGAGATATAAGGATTGGGACCTCCCAGATGACGTAATGGAGATTTTGCTTTCGACCAGAAGGCCAGCAACCAAATCCTTTTACCGGTTTCGTTGAATAAATTCAGTAACTGATGCAAGGACAAGAATGTGTATCCTTTTCATTGTGGCACTCCTATGGTGCTCTCTTTTCTGTTACACCTGGCCAATCTGGAGCTCCAGTTTGGAACGATAAAAGGATACCTGGCAGCGATTTCCATTTTCAAGCACTCCTCTGAAGAGGCTTCCTATTTCAAGATACCATTAATTGTCCAATTTTTGAAGGGACTCACTAACTTGTACCCTCCAGTCCCATTTCATTTCCCTGCTTGGGATTTAAATCTTGTGTTAAAGTTTCGAACATGTACACCCTTTGATCCTTTACATTCCTGCCCGTCAAGGCTCTTAACTCTGAAAACTGCACTTTAACATCAGCCCGCAGGGTAAGTGAGTTGCAGGCTCTTTCATGCAAGCCTCCTCATACTACGTTTCATGAGGATAAGGTAGTCCTTAGAGTCAAACCATCATTCTTGCCGAAAGTAGTTTCTGACTTTCATCTCTCACAAAAGATAACACTCCCAACTTTCTTCCATCCTCCTCATTTGGGCAAAGAGGAAGCGATCCCTTTTTAGGTCCAGTCTACGCAACCTGAGTTTTTACAATGTGAGAATGGGAAAACTTCCCACGATGACCAACTTTTTGCGGGTTATACCGGTCCTAAATTAGGACTATCAGTAACAAAACAAACTATATCCCGGTAGATTGCACTGGCTATTGGAGAGTGTTACAGACTTGTTGGAAAGGATCCACAGGTAGGGCTTCAAGCTCATTCCACAAGGGGCATGGCAACTTCTCCGGCTCTTCAAATGGTGTCCCTGTAATTGACATCATCTCAGCGGCAACTTGGGTGTCAATTTATACCTTTGTTAAGCATTAGTGCTTAGACTCCTCTTCTTCTCAAGAAGGCCTTTTTGTCAAGGCAGTCCATTCCATTCACGATAAATCTAAGTAGTACTCCCTCCTCCAAATTGTCACTGCTTTGGGAGTCTATCAAAGATGAGGAATACATGGGAGGACACAATCCATTCGAAGAACAAGTTACTTACCAACTTGTAACGTTCTTTCGACTGGATGTTCCTCCCACGTATTCCATATCGCCCCTGCCAGCCTACCCCGCCTTACAATTTACATAAATTACACTCTGCGTTTTCTGAGCTTACGGTCTGAGGTGTACCTAACTATTTCCTCGATTTATGGAACGAAAAAATAGAACTGAAGCCAACGGTGCGGCACAAGCTACTTATATTACTTGTGATGTCAACACGCCACAGCGGCCTTCGAGGGACATCAACGCCACCACATTGTGCACAGCACCCTCTGCTGAGAATGTTTTTTTTCCGAAGCAGCGATGCTGGCGAGATACAAATATCAAAGATGAGGAATACGTGGAAGGAAAATCCAGTCGAAAGAACGTTACCAGTTGGTAAGTAACTTGTTCATCTGCTCGTTATTGAAAATCAAACTGAGCAAATATTTTTAACATCACTCTTATGCGGATGATACACAGATCTATGTCAGCCTAAGTCAACCTGTGGAGGTATTAGAGCATATTCTGAAGTGTGCGGAACACATCTGATTGTGAATGCTTGAGAACAAACTGCAGCTGAATCCAACCAAGATGGAAATCATTGAATTTGGGTAAAAAAATAAATTGGCAAATTTTCCAATAATTCCATGTACCACATTGATTGGATTTGCCTCCAAATACACAGATTCCCTAGAAAACGTACAATGTATCTGGCAATCTAATTTGGGGTGGGATCTGCATGTGAATCAGATCATTAAAGCTGTATATTTTCAATTGAAGATGCTCAAACCCCTTCTGCCTCTTTTACCAGAGGATCGATTGACAGTGGTAGGTAGTATTGTAAATTCCAGGCTGGACTACTGCAATGTGCTCCTCGTAGGTAGTCCAAAATATCTGTTGCAGTGCCTTGCAGTAGTGCAAAATTCTCCCTACCTTTGAAAACGTCAGTCTCTGTGTTTCGTAGAAACCTTCACTTATTGCCGTTTCAGGAGCAGATTCAGTTCAAGCTACTGTGTCTTGTATTTAGATGCAAACGTGGCTTAGTTCCAACATACTTAATCTCTAGAATCAAGACCTATAATCCCACACGCTCATTAGGATCCATGGTTCAAGACCTTTTAGTTATTCTCCCGTCTAAAACTATCCGTTGGGGGGGGACAGATGGTTCTCGGTCGCCGGCCCTTGGGTCTGAAATTCACTCCCATCAGACCTGTGAAAACTCAAATCCCTGACTGTGTTTAGGAAACAACTCAAAACACACATTTGTGTAATTTGAATCACTGACGCTCTGTGTTCTTTCTACCTTCTATAGATAAAATCTGCACCTAGATGCAGCTTGCTGCTCGGTTCCCCAGGTATATGCGCAATATAAGTGTCAAATCAATAAGAAGTGTAGGAACTAAAGGGAATATGGTTACATTGTATAGGTTTAACCAATCATGTGTGGGGGTTGACTCTTTGACAAAACCTTTGGGAGTGTTTTAACTGTTGCAAATTGTATAGAAAGCGTGTTCTTTGTGTGGTTAGTGGAGACGGGTTAGTTTGACTCTTTGATGTGTTCTAACCCCTCCCGGCGGGTTGTACAATAAACTTACTTTACGGACAAAGGCCCTCATCACAAGTTGGGTGGTAATGCCAGCGCTATTACCACCGGCGCTATTAGCCCTACTGCCAAACCCCCTGGTGCTATTAGCGCCGGATCACGGGTTTGGTGGAACGGTTAGTGCCCATTCCCCATTGGGCCCATTCGGGAATTCCTCATTCCCCATTGGGCCCAATGGGGAAAATTAGCGCTATTACCGCTGGCGGAAATGAGCTGAAAATCGGCTAATTTGCCGCAGATTTCCCCGCAGCTCAGAGCTGGGGGGAAATCTACCAAGGCAATGATCTGGCGGACCCTTAAATGCAGCTACCTCCACATTTAAAGGTTACCGTCAGACTCGTGGTGAGCCCTCAAGTGTGTATGTACTCTTTAAGGGTGGGCCTGCTTTTGGTTACAGTGATCAAAAGGCCTACTCCTGCACTTTACACACACAGAGTTGGTGCCAGAAGAACGTAGAGGTCTCGAAGGAGAGTATTTAGTAAGAGAGAGTTGCAGATAGCGTGGTCCCTGGCCCCAGACGGCTTTGTGGATGATGAAGAAAGATTTGAATTTAATCTGTTCAGCAACTGGGATCCAGTGAAGACCTTTTAGGGCAGGAGAGAGGCTGTCCCTGGACTTAAAGCCAAGGTTATGCCATGCTGCCCTATTTTGGATTGGCTGGAGGGGTTGCAAAGTGGAAGAAGGTAGATTCTGGAGTAGGCTACTTCAATAGTTAAGCCTAGATAGAACCAGTGCTCGGGTAACATTGAGCTTCTGGGGGAAAGTGAGAAAAGGGAGAATTCCTATTAGGAGCATGAGTTGAAAGTGGGACTTCTTGGCAGTGTCCTGAGTGTGAGGGAGGAAGGAGAGAGAGGAGTCGAAGCTGACTCCAAGGTTTCTGGCTTCAGATGAAGGAGCAGAGGGAGAGCCCATAGATGAAGGCCAGAGTGATATGTATCTGTCCCTATCGGGTGGATGGGGTATTGGGATCCCTTTCAGTCTGGAGGTTGGCGCCAGAGCCAGTCCTATCCCTGAGGCAGGGTGTAGGAGTTGGAAGGGCCCCAATCCCTCTGCCTTTCCCTTTGCCCCCATGATTGAGAGGAGTTCCATTATCTATCACCCCATGCCTGCAGAGCGCCATTCTGGCCAATCTTTCTCTTTGTTTCATAGAACTGCAAGTGCCAGAAACCATGGAAGTGGAACAGTAGCAAGCAACCATGGCCCAGAGAGAGTGAGAGAGAGAGTGAGAGACAGGGCTAAGCTGATGAAGTACCGAGCAGTCCAGGCAGCAGCAAACCAAGCCCCTATTTGACCCACATCAGTACTGTAACGCTCACCTGAGTCCCGCAGAGGAGCCGATCTGTTCTGGACTGCTATGACCTCTTCTAAGGTGATTCGCAGGACTCGGAAGACGGACTGGACTGGACCCCCAAACCTTGCCTGTCTGGCCCGTAGAAGAATCCTGTAGATGGAAAAGGGGATTAACTGTCTGCTGGATAATGTCGGATCCCCCCCCCCTTCCCCCTCTCACACTCCTCGAACCCCCTCTGCGATTCCCCATAGAGTCTCACCTTAGAGTCTGAAAGGACGACCTCTGCATCCTGCTTCCGATGCAGGGGAGCGTTGATATCCAGTTACTTCACTGGATCTCGGGTTTGGTGAGAATTCAACTCCGCTTGACTTATCCGATATGAGGCCGTAAGTATTCAGTTGCAAAAGTTCAAGCCTTAATTATCCTTTGTCCTTTTCTCTATTTCAGATGTAGGATGAAGAATCCGCGTAGAGGAATGGATTCGCCGAAGGTAACTCTGGTGAGTCTTTTTGATGGATGGTTCCCTTAGTGATCTTGCTTTCACCCACTAATGCGTGTATTTTTTTCCCCTTAGGGGCCGGGGTACGGAAGTGCCAAAGAAGCGGCGCCTACCCGAGGTGAGGAAAGATTGTCCCAACAATAATCAGGTAAGTCTTAAGGTGGAAGAATCAGGCCTTCCTCAATCTGTTCTTTCGGTTACCTTTGTTTTGTCTCTTTTTCTCCCTAGGCGCTGAAAGGCGACGGATGGTGCCAATGGTGGCTGAAGAGCCCGAGGGCGCCTCATGAAGGTGAGTGGAACGCGGCGCTGCAGCGAGCGATGCGATGCGCTTCTAAAAATAATGTCTTTTCTCAGGATCGTCGGAGTGATGGTTCTGGACTCCGGCTGGAGGTAGGTAAAGTTCAGTTTTTCACCTTTCTCTCCTTTCTCCAGCATGGGGTCTGGCATGGATTCACATGCTCATGAATATTCCCCGTCGTCAGGCTGGGAATCCTCGGTAAAGAAAAAAACCAGTATCAGTTTCGTTTCTGATCTGTCTTTCGTTTTAATAACCAATCACTGGTCTCTGCGTCATACTGACCACAGCCAATGACTGCCCTCTACCTAAGCACCGCCTCTGGCAGCCATCTTCAGATTTTTACCGCACGTTCATGTGTTGGGATCCTCGTGCTATTGCTCTCGAGCGTTAGTGCTATTTTTTCACGTTTTTCTCAAAAACTTTGGTTTTTTCGGTCAAAAGAGCCTCAAGCTCCACCGACTCTCCATCCGATCAACGGGGACCCGTGTCGGATTCGTCTGCGCCCCTCAAGGGTGAAGATTTCATCGAGCTACGCTTTTGGAGGACTCCAGAAGTTTCTCAGGCCCGGACATGGCCCAGGAGAAGGGAAGCTCGACGCCCGGAAAGCTGTTCAGGATCTGCCCTGGATGCCAGCTGCAGAACGTCTTTAAGGAGGACGAACACTCCTTTTGTCTCTACTGCTTACATGAGGACAAGGCGCACGTGGAGAAGGACTGTGCGTTTTGCGGCAACATGTCGGAGCGGACCATGAAGGACCGCCATCAACGTCTCGCCAACTGGCTGGAAGGGAAGAGCCCGTCAGGCGAGAAGAAGAGGAAGAAATCCGAGCGGTCTTCTAAGACCTTTGAGGACGCCCCGGCGACGGGGGTCCAACACAAGGCCAAGCACCGCGAGTCCGCTGGCACCGGGAGCGCCGAACGGTCGGGCTCTACGGGCGCCAGGCAGGGCGCACCCTCCCCGGCACCTTCAGCCACGAGCCAACGCTCTGGGTCGGGTAAGAGGAAGGGCGAGCACCCGGCGAAGCTCCTGGAGAGGCCCCGGTCGAGCTCGAAGGCCCCATCGGAGGGGGAGCGAGGCAGTGTCCCCCCCCCTCAAGGATAAGGCGGTGAGCGCACCTAAGGTGGTGAAGGCCTTAATCCATCCGGCCAAGCCCTCTATCGATACTGTCGCGGCGGCCCTGGCTCAGCCTGTGGAGGCTACACCAGTGGTGGCGACCTCGGGGCTCAGAGTCTCCCTGCCACCTCGGAGGGAGTCCTCTTTTGTGCCCATCGATAGGACCCCTGTGAAATCCCCGGCGGGGAAGAAAAAGGGGGGGCAGGGCGTCGTCGTAGATTCGGCCTCAACCTCAGAGGAAGAGCTGATTGAGGTCTTAAGCCACGGCCTTGGCGTGGAAGAAGACCAGCCCGTCGGGATGGATCCCGACGCAGGCGACGACGACATCGTCGAGGGTGCCGACGGGGCCCCGGATCGCCCGTCGGATTCCCCTCTGCCAGTGCCGCAAGACAACTCGGCGGCCATTTTGTTGGCTATACAGTCCTTATGTTCAGAGATAAGGATGAGACTGCCGTTGCCGACGGAGGAACCTCTCCCGTCGGGGGATCCTGAACCGGGACCTTCTGGTGCTCCCCCGCCCAAGAAAAGAAAGATTCACCCTCCACCTCCTTTTCAGCCGTCGCGACCCGTCCAGCCCTCCTCCCCGTCCACCCGAGGGGATGATACGGGGACTGACACGGCAGCGACGGGTACGGACGACGAGGTATACGACGAGGATCTACCGTCGTCACCTCCCACCAGGGCTTCCCCGCCCGACGAGATTGGATCGTTCCACTCCATGATCGCCAGGGCATCCGAGCTTTTCCAGCTCTGCCCTGAGGAGAAGAAAAAGGAAGGATTCCTTTATCAACGGCGCGAGGCCAAGAGGAAGACGGTCCTCGCGGTGCCTCTACTGGACGACATTTGGGATGAGGGCCTCGCCCTCCTCAAAAACCCTTCCACGACGCCAGCTAGAAGAGACCGGTACGAGAAGAAGTACTGGGTCCCGGACGCGGCCCCCCTGTGCCTCCGGGCGCAGCCTACCCCGGACTCCGTCGTCTCCGCGGCGGCCAGGAAGAAAGCGGGGGGGGGGGGTGCGGCCTCCACATCGACTTCCCCACCAGACGGCGAGGGAAAGAAATTGGACGCTATGGGACGCAGGGTCATCTCGTCGGCAGCGACGACGATTAAAGCGGCCAACGCCTTGGCTATCGTGGCCCGCTACGACAGAGAGTTATGGTACAAACTGGCTCCCCTGCTGGACTTCCTACCGGACGACAAGAGGGCGGATGCCCTGGAGATCCTACAGGAAGGCGAGGTGGCGTCGGACCACGCCATCACTATTGCGACGGACATCGCCGACACTGGGTTTCGCCAGTTGGGCAACGGCGTGTGCCTTAGGCGGCGTGGATGGCTCAAGGCTATGGACTTCCGTCAAGACGTACAGACCAGAGTCCTGGACATGCCGTTCGATGGGAACAACCTGTTTGGGAAAACAGTGGACGATTCCCTCCAGGCCATTAAAGCGGACACTGAGACGGCCCGGGCCCTTGGGGTTCTGCAGCAACGACGGACGCCCTTTCGGAGCAGCGGAGGCAAGGGCGCCTCCAAAGGTTCCGGCGGCGGTTTCTCCACCTACCGTCAAGCGGCCCGCTCGTCGTCTCAGGAGGCCTACAGAGGGCAAGGCAAGTCTGGCGGACCCTGCCGTCGTCGCCAAGGAGGTCAAGGCGGCAAAGCCTCGTCGAAACAGGATTGAACCGGCCGTGGGGTCGGGCCCCCACCGAAGCACCCCGGTGGGAGGCCGGCTGGCGAGCTTCGTCAGTGTGTGGGAGTCCATCTCCACCGACCGTTGGGTGCTGGACGCCTTAGCCCGGGGCCATGCGCTCGAGTTTCAAAGAAGGTGCCCGCTCGTCCCCCCCGTGGCCAGGAAAGAGCTTCACGTCCCTCAGCTTCTCCTGGAGGTAAAGGCGATGCTCAGGAAGGGCGTCATCGAACCCGTCCCAAAGAGGCTTCGGGGCTCCGGAGTTTACTCGAGATACTTCCTCGTGAAGAAGAAGACGGGAGGATGGCGCTCCATCCTAGACCTGCGACGGCTGAACAAGTTCATCAAGGCGCAGAAGTTCCGGATGGTTACCCTCCAGCACGTCCTGGGGCAGCTGGAGGAAGGAGACTTCCTGTCGTTGTTGGATTTGGAGGATGCCTACTTCCATATTCCCATCCTAAAGGGGCACCGAAAATTCCTCAGGTTTGTGGTCCAAGGGCGTCACTACCAGTTCAAAGCCCTCCCCTTCGGACTACGGTCGGCACCCAGGGTATTCACCAAGTGCCTTGCACCGGTGGCGGCGCAGCTGCGCCGCGAGGGGATCCACGTCTACCCCTACCTGGACGACTGGCTCATCCGAGCCAAGACGAGGGAGCTCGCCTTGGAGCACACGGCAAGGACCGTCCAACTTCTCTCGGACCTGGGATTCTCCGTGAACTACGCCAAGTCCCACCTGGTACCCGCGCAAAACGCACTGTTTCTGGTAGCGAAGCTCGACACAGTGTCCCTTCTGGCCTCCCCGTCGAAGGAAAGGACCAGGTCCATCCTGGGCAAGGTACAGCGGATGTTGGCTTCCGACGCGGCCAAGGTGAGGTCCATCAAGTCCCTCCTCGGAATGATGTCTTCTTGCATCTACCTCATTCCCATGTGCAGGCTCCGGATGCGCCTGTTGCAGGAGTTCCTGGACGCGCGCTGGATCCAAACGACGGGCGGCTTCGAGGAGAGGATCACACTCGACGAGAGTTTCCGCCGAGCGGTCCGGTGGTGGGGCACCCGCGTGCATCTGACGGCGGGCATGGACTTCCGGACCCCAGACCACCAGGAGACAGTGACCACGGATGCCTCCCTGGAAGGGTGGGGAGCGCACACCGAAAATCTGCACGCGAGAGGCCTCTGGCTCCCGACGGAGAAGTCCCTCCATATCAACGTCCTGGAGCTCCGTGCAGTGTTCTGGGCCCTCAGGTCCTTCCTTCCGTCCCTCAAGGGCAAGGTGGTGAGGATCTTCACCGACAACACCACCACCATGTTTTACATCAGGAAACAGGGCGGAACCAGGTCCCCAGCACTGTCCAAGGAAGCGCAGGACCTGTGGCATTGGGCCGTCGCCCAAAGGATGTTTCTGGTGCCGTTTCATCTGGCAGGGATAAAAAACACCATCGCCGACTCACTCAGCAGGGAGCTGCGCTCGTGCCACGAGTGGGAACTATGGCAGGATCTAGTGGATCGCCTCTTCCGACGGTGGGGCACACCCCAGATCGACCTGTTCGCGATGGCGACGAACTCCAAGTGCCGGAGATTCGCCAGCAGGTTTCCCCAGGCGAGGAGCATTGGCGATGCTTTCTCGTTCCCCTGGGAGGGCCTGTTACTCTACGCGTTCCCTCCTTTGCCACTGCTAATCCGGCTCGTCAACCAGCTCAAGAGGTCACGGTGCAGGATGATCCTCGTCGCACCTGCGTGGCCGAGGCAGATATGGTTCCCGGACCTTCTGGACTTGTCAACGTCCCCGCCAATCAAGCTGCCGGTGGACGCGGATCTATTCTCCAGGGAAGGAGGCGCCATCCTCCACCACGATCCGAAATCGCTGAACTTGCAGGCCTGGCTCCTGCAGCGCTAGAGTTTGGAGGATACGACATACCGGCCGACTGCAGAGAGGTTCCTGCAAAGGCCAGGGCGTCCTCGACTCTTAAATGCTACGGACACGAATGGAAGAGGTTCTCTGTCTGGTGCCACGCACAGAAGATTAACCCTCTACGGATTACGGCTCCCCAGGTACTGCCGTACCTGCTGACGCTGGCCAAAGCTGGACTGGCACACGCGTCCATCAAGATTCATCTTGCTGCGATCTCCCGATACACCAGAACCACGGGGCGGACGTCCCTGTGGTCTCATCGTCTGGTGAAAGAGTTCATGAAGGGACTGTTCAGATCGTTCCCGCCGGTGAAGGCTCCGGCCCCGGCGTGGGAGCTCAACGTGGTGCTGACCAAGCTCATGGGACCTCCGTTCGAGCCTCTGCACTCGGCCCCGTTGAAGTTTCTGTCGTGGAAAACAGCGTTTCTTGTGGCCATCGCCTCCGCACGACGGGTGGGAGAGATCCAGGCCCTTTCCTGCAAGGCCCCATACTTGACTTTTCACGATACGAGGGTAGTGCTCAGGACACACTCCTCCTTCATGCCCAAGCTACCGTCGGACTTCCATCTCAACGAACCCTTGGTGCTGCCTGTGTTCTTCCCGTCGCCTTCGTCGCCGGCTGAGAGGACTTTGCACTCGCTGGATGTGGCTAGAGCGCTGAAGTTCTACGTGGACCGCACGAAGTGTTTTCGGAAGACGTCACAACTCTTTGTGAACTTTGGACCTGTCAATCAGGGGAAGGCTCTCTCGAAGGCTTCCATTTCCAGATGGCTCTCCGGCTGTATCATGTACTGTCATCGGTTGGCAAACCGACCGCTGCCTGGCCGTCCGAGAGCCCATTCCACCAGAGCGATCGCAGCTACCACAGTGTTCCTTTCTGGTGTGCCCCTGCTGGACATATGCAGGGCTGCTACGTGGAGGTCGACGCACACCTTCACGAAATTCTACTGCATCGATCGGGATTCCAGGGAGGAGTCCAGGGTCGGCCAAGCAGTGCTGCGCAACCTGTTCGCCTGAGGTGAGCCTGGTGAGGAGGTAAGATGCTTAATGTTGAGTTTGATGTAATGCTTAATGTTGAGCCTTTGCCACCTCCCGTGGTTGTGCATGTGTGTACTGCTATGTATTCTTTATTCATGAGCATGTGAATCCATGCCAGACCCCATGCTGGAGAAGGAACAAGTTACTTACCTGTAACTGTTGTTCTCCAGCATGGGTCTGGCATGGATTCACATGCGAACCCTCCCACCTACCCCTCTGCGGCTCTTCACTTGGTCATACTGCCACTTCACGTGCTTCCAAATCTGAAGATGGCTGCCAGAGGCGGTGCTTAGGTAGAGGGCAGTCATTGGCTGTGGTCAGTATGACGCAGAGACCAGTGATTGGTTATTACTACGAAAGACAGATCAGAAACGAAACTGATACTGGTTTTTTTCTTTACCGAGGATTCCCAGCCTGACGACGGGGAATATTCATGAGCATGTGAATCCATGCCAGACCCATGCTGGAGAACAACAGTTACAGGTAAGTAACTTGTTCCTTCCTTCCTTTTCAGGTGTTCCAGGTTGCAGGCGGGCGTGGCTGGAGCCAGGATGCAGGAGCAGACACGGTGAGCGTCCAGATGCTAGATGCAGAACAACGCAAAGCGTCAGCTGCTGTCTGGGCGTGGTTTAAATAGCCCCCAAAGTAGTTCCAGGTAAGTATTCTTCCTCAGCCACGCCCAAGTGGTAAAATAGTCCCATAGGTAAAATAGTCCCTTTCAGACCTCAAGGAGGTCTGGATCCGGCAGCATGGTCTGCATCAGGTAAGTCCATCCAAGCACTCCCATAATGAGCCTGGCGCCTATGGTGCCAGGACTGATGCCTTCTATGAGCCTGGCGCCAAAGGCGCCAGGACAATGTCCAAAGAGCCCCTATAAGGGGTTGCTGGGTCCCTCCCTGGGGACATGTCTGCTTTCGGGGACGCTGGCCCTGAACTGGCTTCCCGGGAGTAGGCATCATGACAAGTACAACGCTAGGGCAAGTCAGGGCGCAGAGTAAAATCCTGCTTAAAAAACGCAACCAATTTTTACTTCTACTCACAAGGAGAGTTAAAATTGTTGGGACCTCCAAATGGACTAGGATGAGGAACAAGGATATGGAGGATGATGAGGGAGTAAGATTAGGAAGAGGGAATAGGACAAGGGAGAAGGACTAGGAAGAAGAAAAGGAAGAGGTGCTAGGATGAAGGAAAAGGATGAGCAAGAGAGACTCAGAAGAGGAACATGGACGAGTAAAGGTAAGAGAGACTAGGAGGATGGACTAAGACAAGAAGCAGAAGAAGGACTAAGATAAGGGTCAAGAAAGAGGTATTAGGAAAAGGAGAAAGAGGAACAAGGATAGATAGATGTGTGCGTTATAGAAAATATACTTATTGGATAGATAGGGCCATGGTGGTAGCAATTAAGATAATTCTCAGAATCTGGAAGAAGAGGAAAAAGCATACTGTCGAGGAGTGGTTAACGGAGTTGCATATTTTATCACAGTATGTTAAGGTTTCATTGAAAAATAAAGATAAAGGTGAGGAAAACATGAAGTTATGGGGCCCATTTTTAGCTCTTTATGATTGATGTGACAGTGGAGCTGATCTGGTGGATATGTCATCTGAGGAAGAAAGGGGGATAAGGCAGAGGGTGAAGGGGGGTGTTTTTATTTTAATTTTATTTTTTCGCTGTCTCTTGTGTATACTTGTCAGTTTGCTATTATGTTTCACAGGATAAAGTTATTATGACGGATTGACGATGTATGATGCTTATATTGTTATGCAAATGAAGCGTGACGCTTTACTGTGAGACATTGTTTACTTTATTGGCAATTGTTATTGCTCATTGCAACTTAATAAGGTGTTTTTTTTTTTTAAAAAAAAGAGGTATTAGGACAAGTATGCGATGATCAAAAATCCTGGTAGCAGTCCGATGGCTTTGCTTTGAAGGCACAAGGATTTCTGCATATTTGTTTAGTAATTTTCATTGGACATTTTTGAGTTTGTATCCATAACTTGATTTGATTTTTGCCTTAAATACTTTACTCGGTAATACTATATATCTTTCCATATACATTAATGTCAAGGGTAATTAGCGTTCAGGTTCATACAATTGGACCCTTCGGGCTTGGGTCCTTTACCCGGACAAAGGCTGCAGGAAGTGTTAGGTGTATCTTGTGATTTAATTCAAGTATTGACCAGCGCAATAGGCTGGATACTTCAAAGCCCGCCATTGCATTGTATCGTTAAGAACTGCTTAATCAACTGTGAAATACTGAACCATACAATCATTCACATAAGCTTACGAATGGAAACTTGATGGAAATTCTCTGATATTATGTGCTTGTGTGTGCATTAATCGAATTCAGAGATGTTACACGACGTTGCCAATAATTGCGTTTAGCATAATATATTACCTTCAGTTTCCCTGTATCTTCTGCATATACAATGAGAACCCACTGTCAACTCTATTTATTGTGTATTGTGGTAGGTCGGAAGAAAGAGGCGGACGCATATTGGACATTTCTTCATTTTTTTCAAAATAATAAATTAAAAGGTTTTCTTTACCGCATTGCTACAGGGATGTTCCCTACTAACCAAACTAACTGAAGGTACTCGTCTGTCATCAGAAAGTCCAAATCCAAAATGTCCTATGTCCAAAATCTAATTCACCTGACCCTACTAGTAATAGTAATAACAAATGTCTATTTGAGGGCCTGAGGGGGGCATGGATTCGTTGATTTTGGCCGCAGCAAAATTGGGTTTGTGGCGAAATTGACTACAGTCAATTCCGTTGCAAACAATTAAGCCAGGGTCAAATCACACAGATCCACTTCACCACATATGAACCCTTAACATTTATCTATCATGACCTTCCATCATACATTAACAACTAAGGGTGCATTTTGATTAGTCTTCACCCTACTTTCTGGTCACTTTCTATTTACATATTTGCAATACTGATGGTCTGAAAAACCGCTCACTATATGTAAATTTGAAGCTCATGTACTCACGACGATACTACAAACTGTTGCCAACCACTTGGTGAAATAGTGGTTGGTTGTTATTGACTTTCATTGTCCCGGTTCTATCCTTCAAGAGTCTATTATGAATCCTAATTCAACTACGTTTTGATTCAAAATTGCTTTTCAATCAGCTGCTGTATCTGGTTTGCAGACAGTAAAACAAAACTAATTAAAAAAACAATTATGTCAAGTTTATTACCTTATTCTGGGAGTATATCCCTAGCATTTCATACAGATTAACCCACAAGGGGTGTCATTCAGGTAATTATTTATAGAACATAAGTGAGTGGATACCAAATCGAGCTCTTCTCAACTTCTGCTACCACATGTATTCCAATCGCATACTTCTTTATACGCCCAAATCTTGGTGCTGACGCGTCTGTTCAGTTGGCTCAGCAAAACTCACCCTTGCTTTGTACACCAGAAGGGTTCTTTTTAAACTATGGTGAGTGAAAGCCTCCGGACTACAAGGGCCGGCTTCAAGCCCATCATGATGCAACCACACACCACTTATTCTGGGACCATGTGGCGTCAGCTCTAATTAAAGCCTCCAAGTTAAACCTTTGCTTCATACAATCTACACATTTCCAAGAGACATAGATAAGATTGTTAGTGCCTAGTGTGCAGCGATAAGACAGTGGGTGCCTTTTTGACCCCACCCAGTACAGGCTAAGTCCTACTCCTCTCGCTGTAGGCATGCTATAACACTGTCTGGTGCCATTGGAGGCACATGGGACGCACTGTTGCTTTTTTGGGGTGTTCTCCCTGCTTGCTATCTCACCTCACCCCACCCCATCCCACCCCACACAACTGCCCCACACTACAACACCCAGCCACCATGATACATACTCCACCACTCCATCACATCCTCATGCCACCTTCACACACCACCAATCCACAACACTGCTCCGTAACACTGCATAACAACACACACACACACACACTTCACTCCACACCAAAAACACCTATCTACCCTCGGCCCCCACCAACCCATCACACATTTGCCCACCACCACCACTTTACACATCATATCACCCCATCATTCCACTCCTCCATGCCACAGCCACTCTCCTCATTACCACTCTATCACTCTAACACACGTTACCACTTGATACCACTACACCCCCTGCATACCCCAACTTCACTCCACACTTTCACATTGCCACTTCACACCAATACGTCAACCCCCAATTCACACCACCTCATCCCCATTTCCATCACCACTCCATGCTTTCACTACACAATGGCACACTGCCATTCCACTGAGTAGGCCTATTCTAGACCACCACATCCCCACTTTGCACAACCACACTCACCACTCCATACCACCATTTTACACGATACACCACACCATCATTCCACACCACCACTCCCCACCTTTGCACTACCAACCAACACCACCACTCTACATCCTATGGTACACCTCCCCACCGCTACACACCTCCACACCACACCTCCATACCATCACTCTAAACCCCACTCTAACCTGCTCCACTCCAACTTCATGTTCCTACTCTCATCCCATACACCCACTGTTACCTGCACATGTGCATCCCTGCCCCACGGCACTTTAATCCCACCTACCCTTCTTAACCCCGTTCTAAACCCACATCCATCCTCAATCCCTCTTCCACCACCAATTCCTATCTTGCTCAATTGTAACCCATTGCACACTATCCACTCCAGTCTACTCACACCATCCTTACCTCAACCTACTCAAGCTCACCTCTGCCTAACCATCCTAGCTCATCCCGACACCAGACGACCCATTATACCCCTACCTTCCCTAATCCACCCCATCCATCCAGCCTTCCATACTGACCCTATCTCGCCCCTGCTTATTTCCAACAACACACCCTCCTAACTCACCTCTCCCTGCCCCCAATGACCCACGCCTACCATGCTCATCCCTGCACACTACCTTCCACCTTACCCCAACCCTTCTCCCTTCCACTTTATCTCACCCGTACGGTACTCCACCACCCTAAATTATCCTTAAAACCACCATGCTTACCTTAGCATTTCCAAACAGAGTTTTTTGACAAGTGACATTAGCAATAAAAAATAGTTAAAAGACTTTTGTACACTGCAGCGAAGAGACGTATTTCTACTATATTTATTTCATAGTGACGCAGATTGTCTCTTCAAGTGTTCCGCCGCAGGTGACGATAGAGAAATTGACCTCGTTGACGGAGACTCCACAGGAGGGCTGGCGACCGGAGGTGTACGACCCGGTTTTACCAGAAACCTTGTTGCAACAGGAGGCAGCCCTGTCCATATCCTCCGTGGATGACGATCGTGAGTAGGTGGCTGGGCCCGCGGAACTTGGGTTGCAAGGGCTTAGCTCTCTGACTTTTTCGATCGGGGCGAATATCCCGGTTACAACTCAGTTGCTTAATCCTCAAACGGTTTTATCCCTGGAAGTTCTGTCTACATTACAAAACTTGTTGAAGAATTTAGATGAAATGTTACCTCAGGTTGCTGCTCCAGCGAGACCAGTCGACGACAAGCCAGGTCCTTCCCATCGACCGACTCCTATGGCGTCGGCGGCAGCGCTGGTCCGTGAAGGCCTTCCATGTGCGCGCCTGGAGGAAGGAGAACTGCCGGAATCCGAGTCAGAGAGAGAGTCCATATTGGATATATCATTATCCCCCTCTAGAGACCTGACCTGGGAGCTGGAAGCGGAGGTGGAAGCGCCAAGAAGCCCAGCCCAACCGTCGCCCCCGGATGACATTGGTTCTTTCCACGCGATGAGTAAGGCGTGTACCAAATTTGGGCTGGCCCAGGAGGAGGAGAAAAAAGACTGTTTTTTGATCGACAAATGGGAAAGAGGAGAAAATCGGTATTTTCAGTCCCCACCTTAGATCATGTATGGCAAGAAGGACTACAAACAATGTGTCATCTGTTCTCGGAGCCGGCAATAAAAGGTAGACTGGAAAAGAAATGTAAGGCTCCCAAGTCTACTCCGAAATATTTGTCCTCTCAACCGGCTCCAAGTTCCAGCACAAATGCACAACTCCTCCGGAGAACGAGGCCGGTAGACAAGATGCCTTTGGCAAAAAGGTGTTGTCGGTGGGTGCAACAACGGTGAAGGCGGCCAATTATCTGGCTATTATGGCGAGGTATGACAGATATATGTGGCATCGTTTAGCACTCATACTGGAACATCTGCCAGACGAACACAGAAAGGCTGCGATGTTACTTGTCCGAGAGGGAGAAGAGGCCCCTAATCACTCTATTAATATCGCTGTAGACCTGGCAGAATCAGGCTTTAAGCAGGTTAACAACGGAGTGGTTCTGAGGAGACAGGAATGGCTCAAATGCACCAACTTTTGACCTGAAGTGCAATATAAAGTGTTGGATGTGCCTTTTGAAGGAGACCTTCTTTTTGGGGAGAAAGTGGATGATGTCTTGAAAGGCATGAAAGAAGATTCTGACACGGCACGTTCTCTGGGAGCTCTCCAGAGTGGCCGAAGTTTTCGTTTGTTTCGCCTCTTTAGAGGAGCATCAGGAAATTCCCGGTTCTCGTCATCAAGGGACCGTACTTTCAATAGACCGTCGTACTCCTCTCAGGGCTACAAGCGAGCTTCTCAGACTGCAAGAAGACATCGAGACTATCAAGCCTCAAGGAAGAGGGGAGGTTACTCATCGTCGTCGAAGGACAAACAATCAAAAGACCAGCAATGACACGTTTCAGAACGTCCTGGGAGGCAGGGTGTCTCACTGTGTCGACAAGTGGGAAAAGATAACTTTGGACCGGTGGGTTTTGGAAACTGTGAAGTTCGACCATTCCTTACAATTTAAAAGCAAGCCGTCGCACATTCCACCAGTGTTTTCGGCTCAACCCCACCTGAACATTTTAAAGCAGGAGGTAGTACTGATGCTACAAAAAGGGGCTATAGAATTAATACCTGTGTCACAGAGAGGTCAAGGAGTGTATTCCCGATACTTTGTCGTGAAGAAGCTCAACGGAAAATGGCGTCCCATTCTCCACCTTCGAGACCTCAACAAAACATTAAAAAATCTGAAATTCAAAATGCTCACACTTCAGGAAGTGATCCGGTCGATTCAACAGGGGGATTTTCTGGCGTTGTTGGATCTCCAGGACGCATATTTTCATATACCAATGCGTCGACGACACAGAGTTCCTAAGGTTTGTACTCGGGCGGACCCACTACCAGTTCACAGTGCTCCCATTCAGACTAAAATCCTCTCCCAGGATGTTCACAAAGTGCCTAGCCCCGGTTGCAGCATGGTTCAGAAAACAGGGGCATCATGTTTACCCTTATCTGGACGATTGGTTAGTGAGGGATTCATCCCCTTTGACAACGCAAGCAAGTCTAGAGGCCACCATGCAACTTCTGCGACGACTAGGATTTGCGGTAAACTTCAAAAAGTCCTCATTGACTCCCTCAAGAAGCTTAGTGTTTTTGGGTACAGAGTTCGAAACTCAGTCAGGATTGGTGAGACCATCTGTGGAGAGGATCCACAGGCTCAATCAGCTGGCAAGACAGTGGAAAGCCAACACCAAAGTGTCGGTAAGGAGATATATGTCGGTACTGGGAGCCATGGCTTTGTGCATCCCCTTAGTGAACAACTGTCGCCTCTTCATGAGGCCAATTCAAGAATTCATGGCAGACCGATGGGCCCAGAGCCAAGGACTTTGGTCGGACAAACTGACCGTCAACAACGAGCTCCTACGAGCACTTACATGGTGGCAAGTCATCGAAAACCTATCCAGAGGGGTTCCCCTGCAGAGTTTCACATGACCATAGTCACGGACGAGTCGCTGACTGGATGGGGGGCGCATCTGTGCTCTCTCCAAATGCAAGGCCGGTGGTCGGCGGAGTCAATCCTTCATATCAATGCGCTGGAGTTGAGGGCAGTGCGTTGGGCCCTGAAAGCTTTTTTGCCGCACATAAAAGGGTTGGTGGTGAGGATACTGACGGACAACACGACAACAATGTTTTACTTGAGAAAACAAGGAGGTACTCGCTCCAGAACTCTTTCCACCGAAGCTCAGGAAGTATGGCAGTGGGCCCTACAACGAAATATAACTATAGTAGCCCACCATCTTCCGGGAGTAAAGAACATACAAGCGGATTCCCTCAGCAGGGAAATGGATCAGATACACGAATGGGAACTGAACGAACATCAGTTGTTGGAAGTTTTCAGAAAGTGGGGACAGCCTTCTCTGGATCTCTTTGCGACGAGAGAGAACAAGAAGTGCGAACAGTACGCAGCATATGGCCACAGATCGATTCACTGGGGGAAGCGTTCTCCTTCCCGTGGATGGACAAGTTTCTATACACTTTTCCCCCATTTCCACTCATAGGACGGACCCTGCAGTGGATTCACAGGTACCGATGTTGAGTGATCTTAGTGGCTCCTTGTTGGCTGAGGCAGGTGTGGTTCTCTGACCTGCTACAGCTATCCATAGCACGGCCAGTAAGGTTTTAGGAGGATCCGAACCTCCTGACCCGGGACAAGGGAACAGTGTGGCATCACGATCCGGACAGTCTCAACCTGACGGCATGGGTCCTGACTTCTCAGAGTTTAGTACCCTAACTATTTCATTGGATTGCCGTCGAATTCTGCAAGCCGCGCCAGCTCCGTCCGCGAACACTTCGTATGCATGCAAGTGGAGGAGGTTCTGCATTTGGTGTGAAGATCAGCCAGGGTTAGAGCCCCTGAATAGAACTCCGGAACAGCTTCTGCCGTATTTGCTGCATTTAGCGGAGAGTGGGTTATCTTTTTCATCGCTAAAGGTTCACCTGGCAGCCATTTCAAGATTCACGCGGAGAAGGCATTCGTTACCATTGTTTAGTGATAGGCTGATAAAGCACTTCATGAAAGGTTTATTTCGCACATTTCCACCAATTAAAAAGTTTCCTCCAAACTGGAGTCTTAACCTAGTGTTGACGCAACTAATGAAAGCTCCCTTTGAACCTACGACTTCTTCATCTATGTAATTCTTATCGTGGAAGTTGGGTTTTTTGGTGGCTATCACTTCAGCACGACGACACTCGGAGATACAAGCATTAGTCATAGATCCTCCATACTTGAGATTCTTTAAGGACAAAGTGGTGCTGGCGACCAACCTTCATTTCATACCAAAAATTCCTATCTTTCATAAACATTTGTCGATTGTACTTCCTACATTTTTCGCGACTCCTTCATTGGTCGCTGAAAAAGCTCTCCATACACTAGATGTGAAAACAGCTCTAAAGTTTTACCTTCATCGTACTCAGCAATTTAGAAATTCAAAACAACCGGTTATTATGCCTATGGACCGTCGACAAAAGGAAAGGCGATCTCAAAACAAGGACTAGCTCGATGGGTCTCGTCGACGATTGCCTTTTGTCACTCGAAAGCAGGGAGGTCGCTGGAAAGGCGTCCGAGAGCCCAGTCCACGAGATCAAATTCATCTTCGGCAGCGTTGTGGGCCCGAATTCCGCTGGGAGATATCTGTCAGGCGACATCCTGGTCGGTGCCATACACATTTACCTGCCATTATTGCCTCGAACGGCAGCATGCAGACGATGTACAGATGGAACAAGCAGTCCTACAGCATCTGTTTCAGTGAGTTAAGCCCTGTTCAGGGGAATGTCCTTTAATCTATGTATATGTGTATGTATGTATATATATGTATATATATATATATATATATATTATGGTTGTTGTTATTCTTTTCAAGCTAGCGTGTAACCACTGACGTTTAAAAAAAAAAAAAAAAAAAAAAAGAGAAAATATGTGGTTGGGATTTTATTGGTTTGCATTCACACCGCCAAAATCAGGAGTACTGCTATACAATCTATTCTAAGCATGTGAATCCATGAAAGGTCCAATGCTGGAGAAGGGAATAGTTTCTTACCTGTAACTCAATTTCTCCAGCATTGGTAATAGTCCTTCCCCTATTACACACACGAATGGACTGGACTTGGCAGTCCTCTTTCGATGTCAACGAATGACATTTGGCTTACACCAGTATTCAACCAAGGAAAAAGCCACGGGGTAAAGCGATTCTGTGAAGGCGAATGCACACACACGACAGGTAAGCCTGCTTTGAAATCCATGCCACACTTGATTGTTGCTCAAAAACGTACAGAGAGTCTAATTGTACTCTCTGGTGCCTTTGTCTCCCATACAGAGCCATTCACTGACGCGCGAGCGGTTTAAAATATCTAACCCAATACATAACAATGCAAGACAGCCTTGGGGATCATTATGGCCAATTAAGTGTTACTCCCTGCCACTTAAATGCTTGAAGGAAACGTAAATCAGGTGAAACCTGTGAAATTGAAAGGCTTTTCGCATTTCTTTTAGATTCCATGATGCATTATGGGACATGTAGTATCCGGAATACCATAGAAACTCGGTACACCACTGAAATTTCTCTGCAGGACTTGAAACAAAAATCCCTACCTTACACATAAAGTGGTAAATATGATTGATTCATATATCAAAATGTAACTATTGTTGGTTCAATATGTTACTTGTTTCAACAAAAATCTAAATAAATTTATGTATTGATTTACAGCTTGAATTCTTAAGACGGACTGGTCTGCTGCCTCAATTAAATTGATTCATGCAATCGATTTGCCCATCACACCAAAAGGAATCACTTTTAAGGTTAGCAACCTGGCTACTTGTTTTGTATGCACACAAACACCACCATCACCGTTTTTATCATGTTTGAGTAAAACAATTTTTATTTATCTTTTTAGGTCACTACACTGACACATAGGCGCCATGTTGCCAGTGTAACGTGTTTCTTTAACCTATCGCGTCCTGAAGACGGCGTTGGACTTTACTGATGAGCTTTAAACTGCAACAGTGTTGTCCTTCTCCCTAGAAACATATTCAAATGTTGACGCTATTATACCATGTTGTTGTATAATTGAAAATGCGATCAAAATACACCATTACTAACATCACGCAAATTGTACATTGCAAATGTTTTGGTGTTTGTTTCTTCCGCCCATTTGTGTTTCTACAAATAACGAACGCTGGAAATAGGTTTTTTATGTTGTTTTACCATGTTGTTTGATATAATAATTAAAATATGCGAAACACATTTCTTTGTCTATGGTGGGCGATATAATCCTATGAAATTCCTACTGTGAGGTAAATTTCTGACAAGTAGCCACCTTTCGGTGTGTTAGAGGTGGGTAGCTAGTGGTATATGTACGCTTTTTTCTGTTTTTTTTTTTTCTGATGGATTCACATGCGCCCGCTGGCCTACCCTACATGCAAACTATATGTACCCCATCCTACTTTGGGGGCTTAAAATCTGATGGGAGCCGGGGGGGCGGGGCTTATATACCGCTACATCCTATTGGGGCATGCGTAAGCGGCCCAAAACGACGTAGATAGGACACAGAAGTGTTGAAATTTGTCCTATGGAAAACTTCTTTATGAAGGTACCGCGGGTTCCCAGCCTGACTACGGGGAATATTCTAAGCATGTGAATCCATGAAAGATACCAATGCTGGAGAAATGGAGTTACAGGTAAGAAACTATTCCCTTCTAGTGTTATTTTTCTGCAAGCACTCATTTGCAGACATTTTTGGAGTTATTGGCATAGAGCCCAAGTATTTATGGCATACTTGCCTACAAATGTAAAATTCAGGAAAAGCACACACACCAAATCTATTGGTGTTGCCAGTGTTTGTTTTGTTATGTTCCATTCTTCCATTGTGGAGGAACTGCTAAACATGCTAGATGTAAAAGACTCTTTAGGGATCTAGTTTGAAAAAAGCCCAGATAACGTTGAAGAAGCTGTTTGTTAATGTTTGCCAAACTCTATTGGAAGGCTATTTGAATATTCGATTTCCAATTAGTTCCAACAGTGAATTGCTGTGCTTTAGGACAGTGACACACAGCCTTACCCCGATGTTCTTAGGGCTTACTCGGTCAGATCTTAAACAGTGCCTACTGCTTTCATCAGGCATATTGGTTTGCTGGACATGTGCAAAGGTAGTCATGGGCATTGTATGCACATACTCACCAGAGTGTGGGGTTTCATAAACCACAGCTGGGTTCAAGTGTAGCAGTGTGGACCTACACAATATTATTTTTGCATTGCATTGCAAAAAGGAGGAATTTGAAGCAATAATACTTAGGAGTCCACACCAGAATTCTGGTGCAAACGCAATTTTCATTTTACCTTCTCAGCCTAACCCTCTTTTGCTTTAGAAGGTGACTCACCAATATTTTGAGAATTGAGTTTTTCACCATTGGTGATTGCTGCAAGGCAGTTCTCTGCCTCAAAAAGTTGATGAAGTACAAGCAAGGCTAGCATATTCTATTCTAAGATTATTATTTAAGCAATAAACTCAGGCTAACTAAGGCGGGGGGAGGTAGCTTCCAGGTTCGAGCGGCCCAATTATGGAATTCCCTGCCTCACCCTTTACGTGAGGAGCAGCCCTTTCTGAAATTCAGATCCAACTACATTAATCTGTTGAAGTCTGCCAATGACGAGCCCACTAGCTGAAACGTATCTCCTCGAGACCTCCTAGCATAGCCATGCCACAGACCTGCCTATTTGTTGCTCTTGTGTACATTTTCATTTTGCCCCTCTGGCCGATGAGCTAATGTCCTCTTAGTGCCTGTACATATACTGTTCTCATTGTACTCTGTACCTACTATGCATGCATGGAATCTGCAATTTACTTTCTATGCCCTGTAAATATATTGGGCCTCATCACGAGTTTGGCGGTAACCCTTAAATGCGGCGGTAGCGCTATTATCGCCGCATTTAAGGGTCTGCCAGATCATGGCCATGGCGGATTTCCCCTCAGCTCTGAGCTGGGGAAATCAGCGTCATATTTGCCGATTTTCAGCACTATTACCGCCGGCGGATTTCCCACATATTTTCCCCATTGGGCCCAATGGGGAATGGGGAATTCGCGAATGGGCCCAATGGGGAATGGGCACTAACCGTTCCGCCAAACCCGCGATCCGGCGCTAATAGCACCAGGGGTTTGGCGATAGGGCTAATAGGATCTAGCAGTAATAGTGCCGGCGTTGCCACCCAATTCGTGATGAGGCCTCTTGTGTTTTGCATGTATTCCATTAACCTGTAACTTCAGCCTCACATTTTCTGTACTGCTGCGCCCGGCTATCTTCGGGTCTGGTGCGCATTATAAGTGAATAAAACAAACAAACAAACACTAGTACCAGATTTAATGGTCCATGCTCTGAGAAGAACATGCTCTGCACCACCTTTCTCCTCATTCTGCTCGCCCACTTCCTGAAGTCTTCAAACCTCATCACTGCACCAATCAGCAGTCTCCAACGCTATAATGCTCCAACACCACCCTCCACCATTGGAGGCTGTGTGTTTGGTGGATTCACCCACTGGATCAATAATTGAAGTATTAAATTATGTTTATTACTTGAATAACCCACATATTTCAACATGTATTATTACTATGTTTGAAAATAAGAAATAGTAAATGAAACTTGATAATCAGGAATGTTAGTTTTGTATTATAACATACATTGTACATTGTATTCATTTTTTTTGTGCCGTTATATCTCTAGTTTAATTGTTTCATTTATCACAAAAGGTAAACCGGTACTCTCTCTTAGTCAAGAAACATGATAAAACAAGGCTCCTATCTGAGAAGCAAGTCATGAGCATCACTTGTCAGGAGTCAGAACTAGAGGACCATCTACAACATCCAGAATTCACAACAGACACAGACATGGAGGACACAGTTGCAGAAGGTATGTAGACTTCATATATATAATGTATCTATTTGAGTAGTTATCTCACTGAGGATAGTTTGGCTATTTCTTCAACTACTTTATAAAGCTTTTAAAAATGTGTGAGTTTTGCGTTTAGTCAACAATATGGGTTCTAAAACATGAGTTCTCACATTCCCAATCATGATCTTTTCATCACCGTAATCACAATAGAAAATGATTATGGGTGACTACAAATGGTAGTTTAATTTCTATGAGGTTCTGTGAGGTTTTTTCTAGTCATGTGTGCCACAAATTGCTTCATTTTGCCAGAGGCGCCACATTTCATGGATCAGGAAAACATGCAGTGACAAGCTCTCTGTGTGTTCTCACAGATCTTTTTTTACAAGGCTTTAACTGCTTGAACAGGACATGGACCAGGAAAATAGGCTCTTCGGGTTTCCCCGATCGGTGAGAGGAAAAAGTCTGTCCATATCTAATTTTGATGTGGGCGAAGAGGCTTGAGACCCTCTGGATTTTCTCTTGCCTTTTTACAACTGAAAAAGCAGGCAGAATCCATAAGGCTTCACTTTAAAGACGGCCACCATGCATGTACATGGTGGCCACCATTGCCGATCATTTCCTGGCCACAGAATAAAATGCATGGGAACCCAGAAACCACCCGGATTTCCATGCCTTTTATCGCCCTGACCGGGAAATGATCAAAATCCACAGTCTGTGGATGAGAATGCAGCCAGGGTTTAAGGGCTCATTTAAATGAGCACCATAGTGTAATAAATAATCATATTTGTAAACTTCAGTGGGTAATCCCATAATTCCTCAAAAATCATGAAATATCGTAATCCAATCCTGCAGGTGACTGTGTAGTTCGCACTCACTATGTGTTTCACAGCTGTTTCATTAGTTCTTACTGATCACCTCATTCTATATTAGGTTGCAATATTTAGGTCCAAGTTAGTATACTTTAGAAATGCAAATACCTGTAAACTTGGGGTCTCACACTTTACGGTTGGTCAGTCTCAAATTTTGTTCGTCTTCCATATGCAATTATTATCCTTAATACATCAATTAGGTTTGCAAGGTTCCTCCACAATATGATATTCATTTGTTCTGTATTGAGTAACTTTGTATAAAAATAGTGCCTGCTCCCCTTAATAGCAGATATTCCGTATTTATGAATTTTATTTATATACTCAGCACTTTCCATATCAATTCTAGTGGTGAAATAGTGAGAAGGAGCACATAAGAGAACATTTTGCAAAAGTATCAAACCATCAAAGTACCCAGCATGGGAGATTAGGACAGATTTATTATATGTAACGCTCACCTGATTCCCACGGAGGCGCCGATCTGTTCTGGACTACTATGACCTCTTCTAAGGTGATGCGCAGGACTCGGAAGACGGACTGGACCGGACCCCCAAACCTCGCCTGTCTGGCCCGTAGAAGAATCCTTCTGTAGATGGAAAAGGGGATTAACTGTCTGCTGGATAATGTGTTGGATTCCCCCCCTTCCCCCTCTCACACTCCTCGAACCCCCTCCGCGATTCCCCGTAGAGTCTCACCTTAGAGTCTGAAAGGACGAGCTCTCCATCCTGCTTCTGATGCAGGGGCGCGTTGATTTCCAGTTACTTCACTGGATCTCGGGTTTGGTGAGTATTCAACTCCGCTTGACTTTTCCGATATGAGGCTGTAAGTATTCAGTTGCAAAAGTTCAAGCCTTAATTGTCCTTTGTCCTTTTCTCTATTTCAGATGTAGGATGAAGAATCCGCGTAGAGGAATGGATTCGCCGAAGGTAACTCTGGTCACTCTTTTTGATGGATGGTTCCCTTAGTGATCTTGCTTTCACCCACTAATGCGTGTGTCTTGTTCCCCTTGGGGGCCGGGGTATGGAAGTGCCAAAGAAGCGGCGCCGACCCGAGGTGAGGAAAGATTGTCCCAACAATAATCAGGTAAGTCTTAAGGTGGAAGAATCAGGCCTTCCTTAATCTGTTCCTTCGCTCACCTTTGTTTTGTCTCTTTTTCCCCTTAGGGGCCGGGGTACGGCAGTGCCAAGAAAGCGGCGCCGACCCGAGGTGTGGAAAGATTGTCGCAACAAAAATCAGGTAAGTCTTAAGGTGGAAGAATCAGGCCTTCCTCAATCTGTTCCTTCGCTCACCTTTGTTTTGTCTCTTTTTCTCCTTAGGCGCTGAAAGGCGACGGATGGTGCCAATGGTGGCTGAAGAGCCCGAGGGCGCCTCGTGAAGGTGAGTGGAACCCGGCGCTGCAGCGAGCGATGCGATGCGCTTCTAAAAATAATGTCTTTTCTCAGGATCGTCGGAGTGATGGTTCCGGACTCCGGATGGAGGTAGGTAAAGTTCAATTATTCACCTTTCTCTCATTTCCTTCCTTTTCAGGTGTTCCGGGTTGCAGGCGGGCGTGGCTGGAGCCAGGATGCAGGAGCAGACACGGTGAGCGTCTAGCTGCTAGATGCAGAACAACGCGAAGCGTGAGCTGCTGTCTGGACATGGTTTAAATAGCCCCCAAAGTAGTTACAGGTAAGTATTCTTCCTCAGCCACGCCCGAGTGGTAAAATAGTCCCATAGGTAAAATAGTCCCTTTCAGACCTCAAGGAGGTCTCGATCCGGCAGCATGGTCTGCATCAGGTAAGTCCATCCAAGCACTCCCATAATGAGCCTGGCGCCTATGGTGCCAGGACTGATGCCTTCTATGAGCCTGGCGCCAAATGCGCCAGGACAATGTCCAAAGAGCCCCTATAAGGGGTTGCTGGGTCCCTCCCTGGGGACATGATGTCTGCTTTCCGGGACCCTGGCCCTGAACTGGCTTCCCGGGAGTAGGCATCATGGCATTATAACAATGTACTCATGTTTTCAGTTCAGATTGGCTAGTTGTCAAGTTGGAACTAAGGAGGAATGCTTTAAAGTCCGACCATATGTCCTTCTGGTGGGAGGATGGAGGCGATATCGTCAGACTTATTTCCTCAGCATCATTGGACCAAAATATGTCTTTAATCCATTGGCCTTTGTCTGGGGGCCTGCTGTGTGTCCAGTTATGTAGAATGCATCTCTTGGCTAAGAGGAAGCCAACATTTAAAAATGTGGGCTTACTTGGGTATTTTACCAAACAGGTTAAAGAGACATGTATCTGGTGTAGGCTGAAGACTCACTCCTGTAATAGCTGCCAATGTGGAAGTCAGCTCGCTCCAGAATTTCTCTAGTATGGGACAAGACCACCTCATGTGCAAATACATGGCCTCATCTGAGTTGCATCTGGGACATGTGACCATGCTATCCAGCACATATAGCCTCATTCTACCTGGGGGTGTGGTGCCATTAGTTTAAAATGTTCAATTGAAAAAGCCTGAAGCGTGAATTCACAGAGACTTCGTTGGTCAGAAAACACATAGCTTGCCACAAGTCATCGGATATGTTAATGCTTATTTCTCCAGCATTGGATCTTTCATGGATTCACATGCTTAGAATATTCCCCGTCGTCAGGCTGGGAATCCCCGGTACATTATATAGACCCTTTCCCGTAGGAAAGCTTTTTCGACGCTTATGCGTCCTATCCACCTCGTTTTGTATCATGCGTGCCCGCGCCGTCAGGGCGTCATGATATAAATACAGGCCCCGCCCCCGCGCTCCCTCAGATTTCAACCGTCTTTCAAAGTAGTGGGATCCTCGCGTTTTACTACTAGTGAAAACTAGGTTGTTTTTGTCTGTTTCGCTTCGGCGAAGTTCAAATTCTGGCGAATTATGTCTGGAAAAGCGTTATTTCGCCCGTGTGCAACCTGTGGCCTCAAAAAGGTTTATGAAGGTGATGGCCACATGGACTGTATCTACTGTCTCCACCCGCGCCACTCGGCGGATACATGTGAAATTTGTCAGGGTTTCTCCCAAAAAACCCTTAAGGAACGAAAAAGAAGGCTGGTCGACTGGCTTAATGACGGAGCAGGGGCCTACCCGGCTTCGGAAGTTGGCTCCACGGCCTCCAGGGGTAGGTCGGAACCTCCATCGAAGAAGGTACGGCCAGCTGAAATGCGCTCTGAGGACAAGCATAAGAGGAAACAGGATGGTTCCTCCTCATCACATAAAAAGTCCTCCTCCTCCTCATCATCTAAGACGGAGAGGCTAGCGCTGTCGAAATCCTCCTCAGGGGACCGTCCCAGGTCTTCCATGAGTCGGGAAGCCTCAGCCGGGAAGTCGGCATCCAAATCGACGACGAAGTCTAAGGGCTCGACGACGACGACGACTTGCTCGTCGACCTCGGTGTCATTGACGATGCCTATTACCGTTCAAGCAGCAGCGGTGGGGATTCCCCCGTCGACGGAGACTCAGTCCATGGCTTGCTGCCCGAGGTCTATGACCCGATCCCCCCGGAGGTCTTACTGCAGCCAGACACGGCCGGCTCGGCGGAAGGAGAAGGTGATCTGGTTCTGCAACCATCGGATTTAGGCTTACGGCCTTCCACGTCGACTACGACGGCGACGAGTGCAAACGGGGGTGTGGTACCGATATCGTCCACGTTATTTACCCCCCAGACGGTTTTGTCTCTGGATGTGCTTAATACTCTTCAGAAGCTCCTGCAGCGGCTGGATACGCAGTTCCCTCAGCCCGGGACGTCATCGTCACTTCTGTCTGTACCTTCCGTCGACGAGCAAACTTGCACGGCTCGATCGACGACGAAACACCCATCGGCTCCCCAGGCAGTAAAAGATCGTCCTCGAGCGCAAGAGGAGGGTGAGTTGTCGGAGTCCGATTCTGTACTGGGTGACTCAGGGTCAGACATCTCCCTGTCACCTTCGAGGGACCCGACATGGAACTCTGATGTAGAGGTAGAGTCTACGAGGAGCCAGTTACAGCCATCTCCCCCGGATGATGTGGGAGCCTTCCATGCAATGATGGGGAAAGCTTGTTCCGAATTCGGCTTGATTCCGGAGGAGCAGAAGAAAGACTGTTTCCTTTTTGACCATATGGGTCAAAGGAGAAAATCGGTTTTTGCCATCCCAATCCTGGACCACGTGTGGCAAGAAGGTCTCAAAACGATGCGCCATCCGTTCTCGGAGCCGGCCATAAAGGGACGGATCGAGAAAAAGTGTAAAGCTCCGGAGTCCACTCCAAAATGTCTAACATCACAGCCTCTGTCTGACTCGGTGGTGTCAGCGGCAGCGGCTAGGAAGGCCAGGGTCCAGCAACAATGTTCAACGCCACCTGAAAGCGAGGCTAGGAGACAGGACGCCTTTGGAAAGAAGGTGCTCTCGGTCGGAGCGACGACAGTAAGAGCAGCCAATTCCTTAGCAATCGTGTCACGATATGATAGGGAAATGTGGCACAAATTAGCCCCTATCCTAGAACACCTGCCAGACGAACACCGGAAAGCAGCTATGTTACTGGTGCGGGATGGCGAAGAGGCCTCGAACCACGCTATCAATATCGCAGTTGACCTAGCAGAATCTGGGTTCAAACAAATCAACCATGGAGTAGTGCTTCGTCGGCAAGCGTGGCTCAAATGTACTACTTTCCGTCCTGAAGTACAGTACAAAGTCCTTGACATGCCATGCGAAGGGGAACACCTGTTTGGCGAAAAGGTTGATGAAGCGCTGAAAGGGATGAAAGAAGACACGGATACTGCTAGGTCCCTCGGCGCCCTGCAAACGGGTAGAAATTTTCGTTCTTTTCGCCCCTTCAGGGGTGCTTCTGGAAACTCCCGCTTTGGAGCCTCGAGGGACCGTGGATTCAACAGGCCCTCTTACTCTTCACAAGGGTTCAGACGAGCGTCCCAGTCGGCTCGTGGAAGCAGGGATTATCAGGCCTCCAGACGGCGAGGCTCGGGTCAGTCGTCGACGAAGACCAAGCAAACCAACAACCAATGACGGCCTTCGGAACGTCCTGGGGGGTCGAGTCTCTCATCACTTCGACCGATGGAAATGCATCACCACAGATCGATGGGTCCTAGACACAATTCGCATGGGTCATGCGCTGCAATTCAAAGACAAGCCTCCGCGTCTTCCTCCTTTATTCTCGACACAGCCCCACCTCCGAGTCCTACGACAAGAGGCGGCGCTTATGTTGCAAAAAGGGGCGGTAGAGAGAGTTCCTGTAGCACAGGAAGGACAAGGAGTTTATTCCAGGTTCTTTGTTGTAAAAAAGCCAAACGGCAAATGGAGGCCCATTCTCGACCTGAGGGTACTCAACAAGTGGCTAAAGAGCCTAAAATTCAAAATGCTAAAGCTCCAAGAGGTTATCAGGTCGGTGCAACCCATGGATTATCTATCATCACTAGACCTTCAAGATGCTTATTTTCACATTCCAATACGCCCACGACACAGGAGATATTTAAGATTCGTCGTCGGGGAAAAAGCATTTTCAGTTCAAGGTCCTCCCTTTCGGGCTCAAGTCCTCCCCCAGGACGTTCACCAAGTGCTTGGCCCCTATAGCGGCCCATTTAAGGAAGGACGGTCATCATGTCTATCCATATCTGGACGACTGGCTGGTCAGAGGTTCATCCAAGGAACAAACACGAGACAGTCTACGAGCCACAATGTCCCTCTTACAGGAACTGGGCTTCGCAATCAACTTCAACAAGTCCTCCGTAGAGCCTTCGAGGACCTTGGTCTTCCTAGGAGCGGAGTTTCATACACACACAAGCCTGGTGAGACCATCCAGCAAAAGAATTCAGAAACTTCAAAACAAGGCTTCGGAATGGAGAGGCGGTACCAAGGTCTCAGTGCGCAAGTACATGTCCCTGCTAGGGACCATGTCGTCCTGCATTCCGCTAATAAACAACTGCCGTCTGTTTATGAGGCCTTGCCAGGAATTTCTAGCGGACCGTTGGGCGCAGAGCCGAGGTCGCTGGTCCGACAAACTGGTCGTCGACGAACAACTAGTTCAAGCACTCGGCTGGTGGAGAGTGTCTACTCATCTAACGAAAGGGATGCCTCTTCTGGAACCAGAGTTTCAAAAGACGGTGGTGACAGATGTATCGCTGAGCGGATGGGGAGCTCATCTGGATATGTTACAGGTACAGGGCCTGTGGTCCTTGCAGGAGTCCTCCCTGCATATCAACCTGCTAGAATTGAGAGCTGTGCGATGGGCTCTAAAATCTTTTCTTCCGCAACTGAGGGACTCGGTGGTGCGTGTCATGACGGACAACACCACTACGATGTTCTACTTGAGAAAGCAAGGAGGGACACGTTCCAGATCCCTATCGACGGAGGCACAGAAAATCTGGCATTGGGCCATTCAACACAACATGAAAATCTTAGCGTTCCACCTGCCAGGCGTGAGAAACGTGGAAGCAGATGCCCTCAGCAGAGAAATGAACGAAGTTCACGAGTGGGTACTGAACGACCAGCAACTACAACAAGTATTCAAGAAATGGGGACACCCGCCCATAGACCTGTTTGCAACGAAGAACAACAAAAAATGCCATCAGTACGCAAGCAGATGGCCTCAGAAGGGCTCTCTGGGGGATGCGTTCTCCTTCCCATGGACGAACAATTTCATGTACGCATTCCCTCCATTTCCCCTGGTCCGGAGGACATTGCAATGGATCCTCAGGTACCCATGTCGTGTAATTCTGGTGGCCCCATACTGGCCCAGACAGGTGTGGTTTTCAGACCTGCTACACTTAGCGGCGGCGGAACCGATGAGATTCAAGAAGACCCCCGACCTTCTGTCTCGACAGGACGGTGTTGTTTGGCATCACGACCCGGACAGCCTCCAGTTGACGGCCTGTCTCCTGACTTCGCCGAATTTGGTCGGCTAACGATTCCGGAGGACTGTCGGCGTATCCTACAAGCGGCAAGAGCACCTTCCACAAACGCCTCATACGCGTACAAATGGAAAAGTTTCTGTCAATGGTGTGAGGATCAACCAGGCTTGGCCCCGCAATCGATTAAGCCAGAACAGCTCCTTCCATACTTGCTGCTCTTAGCCCAAAAGGGCCTGTCGGTATCTTCAATAAAAGTACACCTAGCAGCCATTTCCAGGTTTACTCGTCGACGGCACTCGGCACCTTTGTTCAGCGACCGCCTGATTAAACACTTCCTTAAAGGCCTCTTTCGGAGTTTCCCGCCAGAGAAGAAATTTCCGCCGGAGTGGAGCCTCAATCTGGTCTTAACATCTCTTATGAAGCCTCCTTTTGAGCCAATGTCATCATCGTCTCTAAATTTTCTGTCGTGGAAATTGGCCTTCCTAGTGGCCATCACTTCAGCACGACGTATTTCAGAAGTTCAGGCTCTAATTACGATTTTTCAAGAACAAGGTAGTCCTAGCCACTAACCCGCAGTTTATACCTAAAGCTCCTTCGGTGTTCCATAAACACTCCTCTATTGTGTTGCCTACGTTTTGTCCGGAGACATGCTCGGGAGCGGAGCGCATGCTACACACATTGGATGTAAAAAGGGCCCTTAAGTTTTATCTCCATCGAACACAACCGTTCAGAGAAACAAGACAGCTGTTCGTGGCCTATGGTTTGGGTGCTAAAGGAAAAGCCATTTCGAAACAAGGACTGTCAAAATGGGTGTCATCTACCATTTCGTACTGCCATTCTAGGGCAGGGAAACCTCTTCTGCGACGGCCAAGAGCTCACTCAACTAGAGCAGCGGCATCGTCGACGGCACTGTGGGCCGGAGTCCCTCTGGGGGACATCTGCATGGCGGCTACCTGGGCGGCTACACACACCTTTACCCGCCATTACTGCCTGTCGCAGCAACATGCCGAAGATACCCGGATGGGGCAGGCGGTGCTTCGACACCTATTCCAGTAAGGTAAGCCCCGGCTGAGGGGTTGCATCCTATGGAATTTGTGACTGTATGTGGTTCGTTTTCCTGTGTTAACTATTACTGATGCATACACGATCATAGGGAACGGGCTCTGCGAACAAAGTATATGGGTTTGCATGCACGGCTCCTCTTTGGGGGTGGTACTGCTGTGTAATCTATTCTAAGCATGTGAATCCATGAAAGATCCAATGCTGGAGAAGGGAATAGTTTCTTACCTGTAACTCCATTTCTCCAGCATTGGTATCTTTCATGGATTCACATGCGCCCACCTGCCTCCCCTGAACATGCAAACCGGTTCCCCCACTACTTTGGGGGCCGAAATCTGAGGGAGCGCGGGGGCGGCCTGTATTTATATCATGACGCCCTGACGGCGCGGGCACGCATGATACAAAACGAGGTGGATAGGACGCATAAGCGTCGAAAAAGCTTTCCTACGGGAAAGGGTCTATATAATGTACCAGGGATTCCCAGCCTGACGACGGGGAATATTCTAAGCATGTGAATCCATGAAAGATACCAATGCTGGAGAAATGGAGTTACAGGTAAGAAACTATTCCCATCTCTTGTCCATTTAGCTTGGGATTTAGGAGGGTGATCAGGTATGATTCTACATACAAGCTTATGCAGAGTAGATGCATAGTACTTGAGGAGGTTGGGGGGGGGGGGAGGCTCGTAGAATTGTAACACAAACAGGGATCAGAGTTAGCTTCTGAAGGAAATGTCGACCATGTAGCCTGAAAAGCTGCTCGCATTCTATAATACTGTAATATCATGTCATGTTATGTTTTGTTAGTCCAACTTGTAAAGCGTGCGGTCACCCAAAAGTATCATGGCGCTGAGTTGAGAGGATCCTAGTGAAGCCACGGAGACCTAGAAAAGAAGAGTTTTTATGGCCTTCCTGAACGCTAAGTAGCTATGAGTTTTCTTTATGGTCATCGGAAGGCTATTCCACAATATTGCGGCCAGTGCTCCAGATAAGATTTTGAGGTGGGAGTATTTTACGCATGCTTTTTCAAATTAGAGAGTAAATGCAATTTCAAGAGAGTAAAAATGAGTTTTCTCCTCTGCAAGAGAGTAAAACGTATCCAACACATACACATCTGTGGTGTGCCCACCCCCACGTAGGGTGACCAGACGTCCCGGAATTGGGCCATCCACCACACAAGCTCGTTTTCATTATTGTTTTAAAGCCCTATACTGGTTTTGGTGGGGGTGACCACTGGCAGCATGCCAGCTGTCACTGCTGGAAGAGTAAATCTTCACATCTCGATGCACAATGCTCATTTACCAACAAGTCCACATAACAGTTCAAAATTAAATAAACATTAGAATAGCTTGGTAGTTTTACATTAAAATGAACACTTAAACTAGGTCTCTTACGTCCCATGGTGAGCTCGAACACCTATCACATGAATTAACTGATTGTGCCACAGAGGCTGCTTGAGAATTGGTTTTATAGCAATGAAAGAAAAAGTTCCTTTGTTTTTAACATGCTTACAGTCACTACAAATCAGCGCAGTTAACATCCAGGGGAATGTGTTGTATTCCTCACCCAACTGCTAAAGTTCTGTCATGACAGCCACTGTCAAATTGCAGTGCTACTTTTATGTTGGTGACCTGCCGAGGGTATTATATCTTGAAAATGTTGTCATCCTACCACCAAATCATAAAATCCATTTGAGGAACCGTAGCCATCTAACACAAACATAAAGGATAGTAAAAATATTCTAAGAAGTCTACGAAGTTTGATTTTCAAGTCAAGCCGCAAATTTAGGAAATGTCAACTATTGCTTTCAAGTACATATCCAGTTTGTCTCTGTGTTAAACGGTGGGTGGGAACGGATGGGCAGTGCCAGCATTTGGACGTTACCCAGAGTGAAGTTTTTTGAATGAAACTGAAATGGAGAAACAACATTTCGGAGGCGCTAATAACTTCTATGGTTGCAAGGTTGTGGGGGATGGGGGGGATAGGAAGCCAAATATGAAGGGGACCGAAAAAAAAGCGTAAATTAGTCTGAGGTGAAGGGTTACACACAACGCGATAGACATTGCTTAGGGAAAGGGTGCATGCTTTATTGTGTTGCTCGCTTGCTATGGTACGCCCTCTTTTGGTGCCGCTGTTTCACCGCGGGCAGGTTTGGCGCAGCAAGTTGGCACCCATTTCAGCGCAGGTGCCTTTCTGACGCAGCTGATTTGGTGCGATGGATGTTTGGACGCGGCTGACATTGCAGCCACGTCTAAACTCCCTCACGCCAAATTAAAAAGTATGAGAAAGTATGCAAAGAATGACCCCTGCACGTATCGCTCTGCTTATTGCACATCGAGGACAAGGGGGCATGGCAGCGGGATTAGGAGCCGAACTCCCCGCCTTTCATGTCAGGGCACAGAAAAACTGAGTCATGCCAAAGGAAGCCACACTCTGCCAGTGCCCACCCGCCCTTCAAGTACCTGGTTGTCTCACCGATGTACCACAGGGTTACCCAGTACACACCCGCTTTCCTAGCATGGAGTATCACGCAAGTCTCAATGCGCCCCTGCCATGGGTTGAGGTTGCTTGTGTTAACAAGGCGCACTGATGCACAGTAACGGCTTCTTGGCGCCTTTTTCAGTGCCGATTTATAAACCTCTCAATTAATGCACATCTGCTATTCCAGTACTCTAGCCGTGCACCAACTAGGCCCTACTATCCCCGACCCCTCCCTCCCAACCCCAGTTCGATAAATGTAGTACCAAGAGTGGGTAAACATAGTGGTATTGATTAGTATATGCTTACGAGCGGGAGGAATTTGACACAAAGGACTGTATAATTTACCAAATCATGAACGCACCTTATTGCGAGACAGGCACGCAAGAGCTCGGATCACACACAGCCCAGCTCTGCCAGTGCATCCATCACTCCACCGATGCCAGATGCACGGGTCATGCACCCCAGTTCTAGCCTCTAGCATGCTAGCCATCACTTACCGAGACTAAGCAACTGCTGTGCCACTGGCCCTCAAGCCTAACCCTTGCTGCAAATGTGCCCCAGTGCAGAGAAAGCACCAATGCAGTTAGTACCCAAGTCGTCTGTACTCTCGGGTCTTTGGTGTCATGCAGACAGCCAAGAGCGTTGCCTTCACCCATCCATATGTAGTTCTACCTTCTGTGATGGGCAGAAGCCAGGTGCATTGGGTACCATTTGATTGGGTAGTAAACTCTATTATTGCAGTGCTTAGGAGCCAGCGGAACGAGCCACGGGGAGCTATATCGGAACACAAATATTGGTAATGACTATTCTCATTTTTTTTGCTAGCAAAGCTGTGTAGCGCGGGCACTGGAAGAGAAGAGACAGACAGGGAAGTGTTATACAGGGGGCCTCCTGGAGATGGAGAAGCACAGGATGGGGTGCACTTTCAGAGCTTTGTGTGGGTTTGTCACCCATGGATGCAGGAGGTGCTTCCAATCGGCAGCGGGGTGCATTGCCAGAGTCAAGTGTGGACCGCTTTGTGATGCACCAGTGGGTGACGAACAGTCACTAGATCCTACGAAATTGCTACGACTGTTATCCATCACAATGGTACTCCTTTTACAAACTTGGACAGGATGAAATGCTAAACGAGCCTTGCAAATTCAAATCTATGGCTGCTTGCAGGATGGGTCCAAATCTGTTCAGCGGCTTCATTCTTCCGCTCAACCGACTGAGCTATCTCCATTGCAATGCTGAATAATGAGAAGCCACGATGACTGCAATTCCCGGATCCGTGGGCTACCTGGCAAGTTGCCCAGTCCCAGGCCTCGCGCTGGGGCCGTTACCTACTTGGAATTCATGATTTTCTTGGGTTTAATGAAAAAAGTTGCAGATTTAAAAAATATATATATTTGTAAATAACAAAGTCTTGTACCCTCAACCCTGCCTGGAGCAGCAAGGCCAATATCTAAAATGAAACCTGGGGGTGATGACAGGTCAGGGACACTTAAGTAAATGATGGAGCATTTTGCGTCTGGAACAAACACGGTAAAACCCACCAACCGAAGTGGCCCACTAAGGTCGAAATATGTAGTGGTCCCCTGTGCTTCTCGGACTAGTTGTTCGACTTGCATCCCCCATCCCCCATAATGCATATGCTCATCCCTTTTATAATGTCACGGACAGGACAAAAGTACTGGCATTCCAAGCTGCACACCGAAATGCCAGTGGTTATGGTTAATTCAACAACTCTGTTTTATTTCAAAATCTATTTAAGGACAGTTTTGCTGCTGCTTGATCAGAACTGAAGCATGGCTTGGACGCAGTGGAATGAACCACTGACGTGGGCAGGTGATATTTAGTTGTGGAGAGGTACAGCCAACGAGAATCGATGGGTACCTTGAATTATTTGTCAGCAAACAATAGAACTACTGCATCACATCAGTAGTCAAACAAAACATTCACCCTTTACATTCGGAATTACACAAAATTGGCACACGCGTGTCTGCTTTTTTCTAGCACTGGGGGAGAACTGGAGGGGGGTCACATGCCACACTCCCCAGGAATTGTCCCTCCCTTCGAACAGCTGGCATGGATTTTATTCCGTGGTTTTAGGATTCAGCCGCAACCACAAGCTGCATGTACTGTGTGTTTAATCCTCAGCCACTCGATGTGCCTTGCGATGTGCAGGGTGTGATTGCGTGGTGGAGGGTAAATCCCATGTATGCTTTGATGGCAAGAGTGTCTCAGAAGGGTTCACACATATTCACAAGAGGTGAGTGTCTCAGGAGGGATCACACATATTCACAAGAGCAAAGAAAACACTGAACGCAAGCACTAGTATTAAGACTTCTATAGCCCAGCAGTCAACTGAATCGCATCTGGGCACTTTGGGCAGTTCTCCGACAGTGGACATTGCCAATACAGGTTACTGGTTCACATGTGGGATAGTTTAGATGCTTTAAGCCAATGAAACTACATTTTTTATAAAATATACTTTGCTGCATTAAAAGTAATTGACGCGGAGCCTGAAGGAAAGCACCATTAGATGCTTCTAAAGAGCAAAGGGACAATTTACACTATAATGTGCACTGTATAAATGGTTCCACTCGCTCCTTCAATCACGTCTTTTTTTAAAAAAAAAAATATTCCTGCTCCACGCTTGCTATGCTGCTGATGACAAAAGAAACACTACAGTGCCATCTAGTGGTGGAAAGTATGTTTTTTTTTAATGAATAAATAAAGCGTACGCAGTAGGAAATGAAATAATCCGTATTGACCATAAATGCATGCGTAAAAAGGAACGATACGCAGCTTATCTAGAGGGCTGATTGCAGCAGCCACAGAAAAGGCATGTCCTCCAACCCTGGTCCGTTTATAACCTGGCACCATTAGGAGGTCAGCCGAGGCAGAGTGGAGGGACCGAAGAGGTACATACAGCGAGAATTTCTCCTGAAGATATTCAGCTCCTTGGCCATGTATGGCCCGGTGCACAATGCACAGTGACTTAAAAATAATGCGTTGATTTACCGGAAGCCAATGCAGGGCTCAATGTACTTGAGATATATGGGCTCCATAAGGGGAGCCGGTGGCTACCCAGGCGGCCAGATTTTGAAGCCGTTGAAGCCGGCAGATAACTCCCTTGGGGTGACCCAAATAAAGGGAGTTACAGTAGTTCAGCCGTGGGATCACCAAAGCCCCCACTACAGGAGGGCGCAGAGTGGCAGGGATCATATGGAGTGCCTTTCTGAGTGTCTTGAGTTGAAAGTGACCCGCTTGACATACGGCTGTTACTTGCTTGTCCATAAACAATGAAGCAGTTGGTATAACCCCAAGGTTTTTAACCTCGTCTACCGGGGTGGGCAGGGGACCTAGGGAGGAAGGCCAGAATGAAGACGCACAAAGTGAGGGATCAGGAGGACAACCCACCACCATCACCTCAGTTTTGTCCCCATTCAGTTTGAGCCAATTGTGGTCCATCCAATCTCCCACAGCCGCCAGACATCCCTGCAGGCAAGACGACATCTCATCCCGATCAAGATCCAGCCGGATCAAGATCTGAGTGTCGTCTGCCTACGAGTAACATCTGATGCCAAAGGAGCGGATGAGACACACAAGGGCCCAGATGTATATATTGTACAGAATGGCAGACAAAGAGGAGCCTTGTGGGACACCACAGCTGAGGTGACAAGGGGCAGAAAGAAAAGGAGGCATAGAGAGGGTCTCGGTGCGATCCGCCAGAAAGGAGGTGAACTAGGCTAGCACCTGCCCAGATATACCCAACTGGGCAAGGCGAGACAGCAGGATGGAGTGGTTGACCGTGTCGAAAGCTGCTGAGAGATCTAATAGTATCAGAGCTCCCACTCCACCTGCATCCACCACCGTGGCCATATCATCCTGGACGGAGACCAGTACACTCTCTGTGCCTCTGCCTGGACGAAACCCTGATTGAACAGGATCAAGCAAGCAGGAAGATTCCAGAAATGTAGAAAGTAGGGGTGACACCAGTGATTCTAGCAGGTTAGCCAAGAAAGGTAGAAGAGAAATAGGGCAGAAATTGGACAAGGTTCCAGGGTCGAGAGACGTTTTTTTCAAAAGCGGAATCACTCTTGCCGCCTTTAATTCCTGTGGTACTAACCCTGTTCGGCAGGAATTATTAATCGCTGCTAGTGATTACAGTAAGAAGGGCAGGGGTCATTTGCTTCATCACAGCTAACGCGATAGCATCTGAAGGGGAACAAGATTTTATTTTAAGAATAGCCGTTAAAACCAATTCCTCAGTGAACATAGGAAACACTGACCACCCTGTAGGCCTTATAGGATCCATAACAGACGGGAGGTGTTTTTCCACAGGGGTGGAAATGGTCAAGGATGCCGCGATATTTTGGCGACTAGTGTTGATTTTTGTAATAAAACACTGGGACAAAGCAGCACACAGTTCCTGGGTAGGGATAGCATTGGGGGAGAATTTTTCTGCCGAGATCAATGAATTCACTGCTGCAAACAGAGCTCTGGATTGTCCCAGGGAGGATTCCATTTTTTCGGCAATATAGGCTGCTTTGGCAGTTTTGATGGCTGCTGAGTATTGTTTAGAAAAGGCCCTATAGAGTAACATTTGGACCGGGTCATAGGCTTTACGCCATTGTCTCTCTGTTTGTCTACGTTTAAGCCGTGCAGCTTTAAGTTGGTCAGAAAACCAGGGTTCTGATGGTAGTCTGTGGTTGGATCAGTCGAAGGGGAGCAACCATATTGGCAGCTTCCACAAGTACCTGGGATAGAGAAGACAGTGACATAGGAGAATCAGACATGCGTTTAGTATTAATATCAGAGGCCAGACTCTGGGTATCAACGGCTCTGGGTATCATTAGTGGCCTAAGTCAAGTGGGTATTAAATCATCAGCGTCTATGAATGTTCCATTGGTTTACATATCTCCTAATGTCATGTATTGCAATCTTGACCACGTTTTTTTATTGACATATCAATGGCAGTGGGAGAGCTTGACAATTCCATAGGGGGATAGCACTGCAGTATGGTTTGTCATTTGGTAGATTTTCTCCCAGGCTATAATTGTGGCCCTCACTCGATCATAAATGCATCTAGTATAGAGCAGTGCTGATATAATATCCTTACTACCAAAGGAATAGTTTTCGAATTTTCAAGTGGGAGTGCGAATAGTCGATCATGAACCAATATGACACATATCGTCCTTGTGCCTTCAAGTAGTGAAACTGGAAGTTGGGGGCTGTAAAGACACCCTTCTCATATGGTCTAGTAAGATTGAACCATTTCATTCAAACAGCGCATGAAAGCCACATGAATGGTGATATAACCGCCTCCAGGTCTTTAAAGAGTTTCTGCCATAGCCATAAAGGTATGTTCTGTAGCAGGTATAACAATTTGGGGAGGACACCATTTTCGAGAGAGCAATTTTACCTGCTATTGACATGGGGAGGTACGCCCATGTGCGCTACTTGGTGGCAAGTTGAGCCAGGTACAAAGCATAATTATCTCGGTATAACGTGGAGTAGTCCCTATAGATGTGCACCCATAGGTATTTTATGCTGCTGGAGGCCCAAGTAAAGTCGTCCGCACAGGATGGATTGACCGTCAAGTCTATTCCAAGTCAGAACTTTTCCTATGAACAGTTTATTTGAAGCCTCAAGTATGACTCAAAGTGCACCATATCTTGCATTGTGGGTTCTAAGTTTTATTGTTGTTTGTAAGAACCCTCTAAGACATCATCCACATATACGGTTATTACATCTAGGGGTATTAGAATAGCTGGGATATAGATATATGTCTGAGCCTCATTACGTCATTCAATTACTACAGCCAAAATGAGTGGAGATAAGGGACACCTTGGCAAGTACCCTGCCTATAGCTATGGGCTCTGATAGTTATCCATTGGTGCAAACCCTGGCCATAGGGGTTGTGTACAAGAGGTTTGCATAAGAAATGTAATGCAGGCCATATCCACACTGTTGTGACACACCAGCAAGACCGTCGTGGTGTAGTGTAAGCGTGATCCAATCTGACCAGACCCCAAGCACCAGTATGGGGGAGACAGCAGGGCTGTGTTCCAAACCACCAGGCCCCTGAGGACAGCAGCGTTGCTGTAGCTGATACCGTTGGAAGCGAACGAGGAAAAGCCAGCACAGGGGAGGACGACAATCTGTTTGTAAGAGCCTACACTGGGGCAGAAGCCTCCCTGTGCCGCCGGGAGTCAGGCAGGGTCGCTGTGTACCAGTGCCCTGGCACAAGGCCCTGCAACAGCTCACGCCTCAATGTGGGCAAGGGTGCAGTGCGCCAATGCGGAGGGAGTGGGCATGCCACAGGGAGACAATTCGGCCCAACACGTCCATTCCGCACATGGTGGGGACCCAAGTACGCTGGGCACTTTTTGACCCAACTGTGGCCACAGAAGAATGTAGCAGGTGGGCCATCCGGTAGTGCACAGTCCCCTGCTTTCACTGCAGTGTGCTGCTCGATGAGAGAGTGCCGAAGCACAGAGCTCTAAATGGAAGTGGCCATCATGATCACTTTGTTTAATGTGTGTGCTGTTCTTTCGGTTTGTTACATTTGATATAGTTTATAGAGTAAGTCATTACATCATGCGAGTGAAGTAGATGAATGCTGTATTCTTCAAATACATTTTGTACTGATTTTAAATCAACTTTTTCAAATTGTGCATCTGTCTCTTTTTGTGGTCCCTTCCTCTAATTGTATGCACATCTGTGTTTCTACGATTATGTCAGTATAGTTGTAATTATGTGGTTTAAGTATGTTAGTGGATTCTGCACTGTGTCCGTGTCTACAAGCACTTGTCATGTTTTAAAAAAAACTTTTGGTTGTGTCTCCAGTTACAATCACTAATAATATGTTTTAATAGCTTGGCTAAATCATAGAGTTTTTAGATTCAATGAAGTTGTACATTTCCCAATTGCGCCAATCCAAAAAAATAGTATTCAACTTTTGTCAGTGAGAGCCATAATAGTAATTTCCACACTGGTTGATGAAGAATGTTTTGAACGTGTTTTTATTTCACAAGGTGTTTAAATACTCTCTACATGCGTTTCACCATTTTTAATAATCAAAAGGGATCCTCAGGAGAGTTTCTATGAATAAAATAAATAGACAAAATGTCTTGTTTTGCAAGAATTAAAGTAATTAGTCAATTGACATGCATTGAAAACCTTATTAAGACAGTCTGAGAGTCAAAAGAAGAAAGGAAGAGAAAAAATAAAAAAATAGAAAATAAGCAGTAAACTGTAGACAACTTCTAATTAAAATACAGTTAATTTCATGGGATAAAGAAATCATTGCTACATAAGCTTCATATTTGTGCTTATTATGCCACTCACCAATTCTTTGTAATCTTGGTCTGGTTAGATATTTGAGCAAAGTAATTATTCTTTTTCTTGAAGAAAATAGATAATGTTCCCTTCTTTCCAGGCCAGTGAATTCCAAATACTGGACCCTGAAGCACAAGAGGAGAGTTAACCGCAAACCTATATTGTGGCTATGGATGTTTATCTAACTTCAAGAAAGCATTATTCCTGAAGGAAAGGAATGATTATTTGATTGCAGCATAGGGTTTAACCATGCCAAAGTTAGAGAGAGACGCTTACCTTATGATCAAGTTGACTATTGGTCAAATGGATGGGAGAAGGATGCGATTGTCCCCTCCTAGGCGTATCCGGTGTTGCACAGTGTTGCACCACAAATTGCACGCTTAAATGCGCTATCCGGCTAGCTTGCATGATGTCACCACGCCTCCGTAAGGCGTGTGCGATGACGTCATCACACATCGCGTCATTGCTGCCATTTTTTGTACCGAAATTGCATAGAGTTGTCGGGATGAGTTCCCAAAGCAGGCTATATAAACGTGGCCCGAGAGCTATTTAATATTTTATTTTGGCCATACAGTGCTGTTTAGTGGACATTACTTTCAAGTAAACAGAGATGGTAATTATTATTTGAATATGTTTGTGAGTCTGTATGCCAGATTTCAATAGGGTAACTCAGGAAAGGCAGTGATGTTTTTTTCAATACAAAATTCTAAGGAAAGACAGTAATTAATATTGTAGTAAAATAATATAAAGTGAAAAAAAGCCAAAATGCCTAAAGTTACAATAAACTGAAGTAAAGTAAAGAAGCCCAAAAATATATTTGAATGGTAAAGGAAATGGAAAAGAGAGAAAAGAAAAGGAAAACAGAAAAACATGGAAGAAAAAGGAAGATGTATACTTTCTTCTTGACAAGAAATATTTAACCGTGTGAGTGATAGTTACCAAGGTGGTATACACACTGTATAGATAATTGCTTACAACCAATTAAAGAACTCATTGTCCGAATTTAGACCTGTGTCACATGTGTCCATTAAATAAATCCATTTTGATTCTCTCTGACGTAAGATGAGTTCCTTGTGGCCACCTCTGGGTGGGTCCTTGATTTGTTCCAAACCATACATTTTCAGTTGTTCAACTTTTAATCCGGGGTGTTCCAGAATGCAATATAATGCTAATGGATATTTGAGGTCTAGGTTTCTGATTGCCCGTAAATACAGATGTGTGATTGATCATCCATTCCAAGATGCTCTTGCAGGAATAAATCAATGACCTTGTGAAGTCAAATTATGATTTCAGTGGTCAGTAGATTTTTAATCTACATTGATGGTTTTCATTAGGTATTTTGTGACATGCGTTGACAGCGTTGACACACATGTAGGGTGTATGGTTGAACTTCAAAATTAAATTTTGGAATGTGTTTTGGCACTTTGGGTTAATTACTATGTTACTGTTGTGTGCGTTTTTTAGGTGGATTGGGGAACTACTGTTTTCTTTCAACCCCCAAATAAGATGTAATCTATAACTTGAAGAATTTGAAGGCTGCTTCATACTGTGCCTTGTAACATTCCTGCTATTTTTTAAGCAATGTACGATTTGCATATTAAATCACATATTAATGTGCTTTAAGGACCTACAGTTTTAATGTTATGAAATGCACTGTTGCATTGTTCATTAGAAGTGCATGACCTTTGATGTTCCTACAGTTTTTAATATTCTGGGATGGGATAAGGATCAATAGTTTAGAAAATGTTGATCTTATCCTTGTTTCTAGTGCTTCAGTATTTGTGAACAAATGATTTAACATGTTTAAATATATGTTTTAAGACATGACATGCATCCAAACAATCCTCTTGTGTATCCTGTGTATCTTCAATGTTTCACTGTGTACCTTCCCGAGTGATTTCTTGCAAGGGTATACTTTGGTAGCTTTTAAAAAGGTTTGTGCATTTTTCTGTGTTTAGATTGACACGTATTGCTTTCTGTAACAAAGGTGTGTACTAATCGATCATCAATTTTGGAAGCTTCTTCAGCAAAGCATCTCTCAGAATCTTGCAGAAAAAAGGATACACTCTTCTACTGTTTTAATTGTTTTTGTAGGTGTTAGTGAACAACTTTTAAGACAAATGAAAGAACATTTAAAACAATGAAGTCATTTTTTCACCAATTTCAGTGATTAAACTGAGCATTTTCAGTTTTGTTTTTCATATAAACTGCCTTGTCGACTACTACTTGTGCATTATTTTTTTTCATGTACGTACTGTGATGAATCCGATGGTGTCATCATTTCTTTCCCGGCAGTGACCTCCTCTCATGTGGCATGGGGACGGCAGCTACTACCTGATCCTGACCCTGGGGAAGGTTATATGAGGGAGGGTCCTTCTTTGAACCAAAAGAGGATGTGGGAAAGTGGATCGTTCACTGAAACAAAAAAGCATGTCGACTCACTAAGTGGGACTGTTCCCTTTGAGGGAAAAGAACAGCATCAGATGATGATCGATGAGTTCTCTTTAAGGGAAATAAGTGAGCTATGCAGCAAGGAAAGAATGGACGACTTTGTCCATACTCAGAATGGTATTATGGCAGCTTTAAACATCGCCATTGCTCCTTTTCTCAAGTTATATGAAACCATCAACGATTCCCTGCATTCAGTCTATACATTGAACCTGAAAACGAAGGAGCAGTTAAATGAACTTGAAGGCTTCACGAAAAGATTAGATGTGAGAATGGAGAAGAAATCAGATGTATCTTGCCAATGGCAAAACCGCCTATGTGATCTGGCACATTAAGAATCAAATGACAAACAGCTTCTCATGGAGACTATTTTGGAAGATCATAAATGGATCAGGAAGTCCAATCAGCAAAAAGCCTCCTGTAGCGCGTTGCCTCAAGACAAACAGTATGGTATCTCCTTAATTAAAGACCCATTAGGAAAGTTGGATTCTTGCAGTGGAATAAAGAATTCTACGAAGCACTCTGTGGGACCCCTGGATCTGGGAAAAGGCCAAACTGGCTCAAGGCAGGCCAAAGCTGACTTAACTCGTCTCCACCCAATTTTGAGATGCAAACTGAGCTATGGAATGTTTCAAGAACCAAATCTCCCAGACAAGCACGTGGAACCAACTCCATTGAAAGCTCCCCAAGTGAACAAAAGAAAACAAAAAAACAAGCAATTAAACGAAAAGCGAATGGCTCCAGAGCATTTCTAAGGAACATACAAACACCACCTTGTGAAGAACTGTTCCCCCTCCAGCAAAGAAACCGAAGAGAGAAATGAAATGAAGCCAAATGCCCCATGAGCATACTTCACCGGAACCAACCCTTGAGGGAGCGAATGATCCTGACCCGGTAACTGTAGTGGATCTGCAATCTTCTGATTGTTTTTGATTATTTCAATGAGGTCACTTAAACAATCAAGAGGGATTGTAGGAAAACATCAGTATGACTGACTGGCAAGTCATAGATAAACATTCAAATCCAGTGGATAAAAAGGAAAGAATGCCAACAGAAAGAAACATACTGGATAAGAACGAGAAAAGGGTCAAAGACTCAAATAGAAATACACAGGGAAAAAGATCACTGAAGAACGAGGGAAAGATGACAGACCTTTTTGGTCAAATGGAGGACAAAAGAAGATTAAGACCTAAAGCCTGAATTAAATCACCAAGGTCACCTGTTCTGAATGATAAAGAGCGCCAAAGGAATACAAAAATTCTGGATCTTTTAAAATCCCTGGAAGATCGAAGAAAACTAAGATGACAGTATCTAACAGAAGCTCTAAGGGGCACCAGTATGACTGAAAAGGTACAACATAGGTCTACAAAAAGAACTGCAGCTTGGGATACTCAACCTGATTTTTCAAAAAAGGAAAGAACCTTAAAGCCTTTAAACTATAATTAGAAAGGATCTTGAAAGACAACAAGAGGATTCTTCTGAACAGAAAAAATACACTAATACTGTTAAACCAGCCTCTATCGTCAGGTAAGATGTTACCTGATGGTATAGTAATTGTCAAATTTACTGATGAAAGAAGGACGTATGTTATCATAATACATCTAATATCGCAGAGAGTTAAGGACATGGTAATGAAAATAAGGGATAAGCTGTTGGACCTAGGTTTTAGGCTCAGTGATCCTGAGGTCTCAGCCGGAAGGCATCGGGCATCACGACCTAGACAAGAGCGAACTGTGCCTAAAATAAAACCAGCAGAGTCAAAGCCACCTAAGTATCCGCAAAGGTAGCCGTCAAATCTACGAGTTAGTAAAAACCATTGAACCAAAGAAGTACATAGAGACAGCCCCTGCAAACACCAGAGGGAAGGCCATCAGAAACCCCTTGACAGTATACTGTCAAAGCTTAGGTTTACAGTTGACAACTCTAGACCGAAGGCTAAACAACCAGGATCAGGAGGCACATAACAGGTACAACGTGAAATTGGATCACAAATCCCATGTACCCGGATGGAAAAAAAGAAACAATAGAGCCCGCAGGAAGAAACCGAAAGAAGATCTCTCCTGGCTTCAAGGAATACCAGGGGTTTCAGCCATTTATATTCCGGCGAAAGCAACTTCCTGGGGGAGTTTGAAATAATTTGTCTGCAGGAGTCTTGGTTAAGATCTAGCCCACTGTGCGAGGGATACCAAGTATTCATCAATCCTTTCAGAAAAGGACCCTTGGGTAGACCTTGTGCCGGACTCCTGACTCTAGTAAAAGAGCAGGGTGTCTTCAGGCATTGGATCATCAAACGCCTAATCCATATGTCCAGGTAAATTGGTGAAAAACAGGGCAAGCCATGAGATCAGGTTTCCCTTAATCAACACGTACTGGAGCAGAAACAACTGCGAAATGGAAAAGTATCTGTCAGACATTATGGAACCTATTGATAAATCTATGCTGGAAGACAAAAACCAACTGATCCTAATTTGCAGTGATCTGAATGTAAATCTCCTGGATAAAAAGGGCCGGCTGAAAAGATCACACCTGGAAACCAGTGAAAAACGATGGATTGCAAAAATGTGCATCAGAGAAATGACAATGTTAAATGGTCAGTCACAGGGTGATCATCTAGGAGCCGACACTTGGTTCTGCAACTTATATAGCGCTTGCTTAGACTACTGCTTCGTTGCGGGAAACACCTTAAAGTGGATAAATTCATTCACTCTAAAGAACCAGAAGACCAGTGATCATGCGCTACTGGAAGTTGAACTTTTGTGGAAGGCCAAAGAGGTGAAACAGCCTATTCCTACCCCACAATAATTCTAGTGGGGGTATATTATGTTAAGAATAAAAGCCCAGGCCATTCCCAAACTAGTGGATCACCTGGTCAACAATATCAGAAATAATAAAACTCCGGTGGAATATAGATGGCTACTCAAGGAGTTTGAAGTTAAAAGGAATACGAACAAAAATAATACAATCTCAAGGAAACATGCATATAATATAGACCTCGTGATGAAGAGGAGGTAACATCGAGCTGATCTACTAAGACTTCGACGAAGTAATTTGCCTGATAAAGAGGAACTATTGAGACAAAGCAAACAATCATACAAAAACTGGTTGAAATCCTCAAAGATCTGGAGAGCACAGGCCGATGCAGAACAAATGCTTGCAGCGATTAGTACCTCTAATGCACGATCCCTTCAGGAAATTATAAATAAAGGGGAAGATTTCCAGTCTGCCTTAGCCACCGATCAAGTCTCAAAGGAAGAATGGGTGAAATACTACAAGGCCCTTTTCAAAGCAAATGATGCCATTCAACCTAGTTCAAAAGAAGTATAATTCATCTCCCTGGCTCATTGAAATCGATCGGGAGAATTTACTATCAATGGTCAAAAAATAGAGTTCCTCAAGAGCGGCTGGCTCTGATGGCATTTCAAATCATATGCTTAAAGAAAATGGGGGAGCCTGGACCAATTTTATCTTGGCACTCTTCCAACAGATAATTAGAACTAGAACCATACTGCAAACTTGGAAGGAAGCCCTGATAGTGCCCATCTTCATGAAAGGAGACCGTACAAATCCCAGGAACTATAGGTCAATCACCCTCTTAGACTCCATTGGGAAGCTCTTCTCTTCTATCCTACTAAGAGACCTCAAAAGCTGGGCCATTAAGGTAGGTGTCTTGGATAAACGCCAGACTGCTTTCATGACCGGCGTCGGCACCTCCTTGAACCTGTTTCTCTTAAACATGGTAAAGATATGTGCATTGGAAACTAAAGGAAACATCTATCTAGGATTCATCGACCTTGAACAGGCCTTTGATGGAGTCGGTAGAGATCTTCTGTGGGCAAAACTGAAAAAATTGCCTTGCCCGGAAGACCACCTAGAAGCTATACAGGCGCTCTACACAAACACAACAATACAAATAATTGTCTCAAAGCGAGGCGACACGACCGAGAAGATCCTAAACTTTTAAGGGCATCAAGCACAGCTGTGCCTTAGCCCCCTTTTTGTTTGCCCTGTACCTGGCGGACATAAAAGGGTCCCAGGAAAAAATACAAGCATTTCCACCGATGCTGGAAGACACCAAGCTATCCTGGATCCTATAAGCAGATGATGTTGTATTTACAGACGAAACTGCTACAGGACTTCACAGATTATTTGCTAAATTCAAGACCTATTTGGATAGCAATAGCATGAAAATCAATAAAAAAGAAAAAAATGATCATGCAATCTGCTCGAGGTGTCGGGGGGGGGGGGAAGAACTCTTTCGCTTGGTCAATCGAAAATCAGGCCTTGGAAATAGTTCATTCAACAATCTACCTCAGGGTCAGAATTAATAAAAATATCAACAAACAGGCTCAATATAACTTCATCAGGGAAAGACTAATCAAACTTACAAACCAAGGGAAAGCCCTGCACTGGAGATACAGAACTTATTCCATGATGCCAATTGTCTCCTTTTATAAACAAAAGGTTGTGCCTGTCCTGACCTACGGAGCGGAGGCTCTCCTAAATTTACCTTGGGAATCATGGGGTAAAATAGAAGCCTACTTTTGGTGAATAATCCTCAGGCTTCCAAATTGCCTGCCAGCCGCAACCATTAGACGTGAATTAAGACTTTAATCCCTGGTCTTGATAGAAGGAAATTGTCTTCCATAATACTATCGTAAATGCATATTAGACAGCCCTCCAATCCCCTCTGAGATTTTGGCAACTCCAAAGGTGAAGAAGGGGGATAAGATCTTTCAGAACTGGAAACAGAAATGTCACGATGCACTAACGCACTACAATATTAAAATGTAGATGCTCAAAAGTAATCCTGACAAGGTTAAGAAAACCCTTTGAGAGCAAGACTTGGTTGAAACGGACTCTTTGAAGGCCCAGAATAAATGCTGTCATAATATCATTTGGTAATGGAAAAAATTGAACTATCCCCCTCCGTACCTGACAAGATTTCCTTCGTCTCATTACAGGGAGTTATTGATGCGTTGCAGGCTTAACCTCCTGCCTTCCGAGGGAAATGCAGTTTTTAAGAAAACAGATTTCAGCGCAAGAAGCTAGCTGCCACTTCTGTAGAAATCCCGAAATCTTAGAAACAACCAGGCACTTGACATTGTCCTGCCCGAAACTCTTACCATTAAGGAGTACGTATTTGGGGGAATGTATGGTTCAACTTGACCCAACCACAGAGGAGTAGTGGTGGGAAAGACTAATAACGGCAGACAAAGTTGGCCAGACATTGGATGCCCTCAAATTGGTAGAATTGATCTCACTGATCATGGAGGGTGATGAACTGCGAAATGAGGAGGATACTTAATGACGCTTTAGAGAGAGAATGGACTAACACATTTCTGTATGTAACATTTTGTTTAACCAATAGAACAATTAAAAAAATATATATATGGGGGAGGATCACACTGGATGAGAGAATTCTGGGGCAAGTGTCATGGCATCATTGGATGAGCCATGGTATACCCTTTTTTCTACTGAAGATATCCCTCCCATACCTAATACCTTCATGGCATATTGTTACACCTCCCCTCATCCACCTAGGAAGAGTGTTGAAAACATTTTCACCAGATCTGCATACAAACCATCAAAACTCGACTTGTCTTTGAAAACCCCTAAGAACATTTGCTCAAACTACATATGCAAGCACTCAAGAATGGACTTCCATTCCCATAAGCACGAGAATACTGGGACGAAGAAGAGGGATCAAGTAATACAGATCACCCAAGGCCAAGAGCGCAAGCCGCGCTTTAATTCTTACGAGCGCTTGCCTACAGCAGGGACATTTAAACAGCTGAAGATGATGTCCAGACTGAGCTGCTGGCGGGAGAAGACTACATCTCCTGGAAGCGACTGTCTGACTCGACAGATGCCTTCTAGTCCCTCAGTCTAACGACTCATCAAGAATGAGAAAGGAAGCAGACCATGAAGAACAACATGCTGCAGGGACGCCAGAAGCAGATAAAAGACCTCTAAGCGTTTGCAGGTGTTAGGAGGCCACTTCCACCTTACCGGATCTAGGGAAGATGCCAGAGAGCCCTGCAGGAGCTGCAAAGAGTTGAAAATTCGGGAAACAGAAGCAGCGAGCAGGACTCTGAACACTTGCTGCAAGCTTAATACTGGCTTACTGTGGGAGAGACAACATTCACCAGGAAACACCAGTGAGTCCATGGAAGAGAAGCAGGTACACTGTGATGTATCAGCAGAATGAACAAAACAGCCCCTGAAAGGATATGTGCAAGTGAACATTGTTGTAAAGGGGTAAAGTAATCAGAACAAGAGACTTACAACCGTGTGAGTGTATGCAGTACGCATGTGAAAAAAAATCCTGGCAGAATAGTATGCCAGGCAGATAGGATACAAGAAAAAGCAAACATAAGAGACTATCAGTATTGGGAGGAGAGTATACCAGGTGGTTTGAAAGTATGAAGAAAACCCTATGTAAGAAAGCCCTGGCAGTAGAGTATACGAGGTGGATGCAAATTGTGAACAGATGTCTTTATTAAAAATCCCTGATAGGAAAACATGTCGGGTATGAAAATTAGCAAAGTGTAAAATTAAATTACCTCAAGAAATCCTAATCGGCGCACATCAGGACAAGGCAGAGGAAATATATTAAAGGTGAAAAGAAACCCTGCAGGAGAGTACACAAGGTATCCTAACATGACAAAGTCCAACAGTCAAGTTGTTTTGTGTGCCAGTCATGTTGATGCGCAAGAAACTGAAAATCCTGAATGGAAACCAGAGGGAAGCGAATTCCAGCATGAAGGGAATCACCCTCTGGAGAAAGGAACTATATCCCTTGGAACCTTTTGTGTTGGAGATGCGCCTTTTCTTTTTGAACATGTATATTTCCCTCAAGGCCAAAAACATGTTCCCTTTCCGCTTTAGAATTGTTTTGTTAGAATGTGAAGTTCAGAATAGAACTTTGGGACACGGGACACTTTGTTTTGGGCATTCTGACTGTTGACAGATCCTTAGTTTTGTTTTTAGGAAGGGAAGCTCCTCTAGTGCAGGGACAGACTTTACCCGACCTCTTTTATTTTAATCAAAGTTTTTGACCAAAACTATGAACCCCTTGTGTCTGAGTTTCATTCCTGACTCCTCACACTACCTACCCATGTCGTGATGTTCCATGTGTTCATCATGTTTGCATTTTTTGGCATAAATATTTGAACAATATATCTTTTTATGTATTGGGATACATTTTAAAAAATGAGCACACATGAAAAAAGCACAGAGGATGCACTTTTTTCATTTGCGCTGATTGCAGAAATGCACAGGTCACCTTACTCTCATAGGTGACCTGCACATTTCAAGGGCAAGGGGGCAGATTAACATAGCACAGTAGGCCAGCCCCCTTGAATACATTAGTGTCGTGAGCAAACATATGACACAAATATATCACAGGTTCCCAGCACCCACGTGGGTGCTCATTGGGCATTTTACTTTAAAATCTGGTAAAAATTCAAAAGCATTGCTAGCCTTGTTTGCAGGATAGCAATGCAAGTGGGATATCTCCCACTTTAAAGAAAATGCATGAAAAGATCAGAACGGAACCACTCGTGCAGTGTGCCTTCCCTTGTGCCTACTTCAAAGAAGGGTAGGGAAAGATATTTAATGTTTGCTCATTTCAAAATTCATCCCATTGGTGGATTCTTGATGTTCATCAAAATGTACAAAACACCCCCTTAGTTGCACAGATGAACACAGGGAATGAAAAACAGCACCTGACTCTGCATATATAAGAAGTACACATTCAAATGCCCTTAGTGGATTTGGGTGCACCTTTTTTGGCACAAGTGATGAATTGTGCCAAAAAAGTTTTGTGAATCTGGCCCATTGTGTTTTTTGTCGTTCTGATCTGTACATATATTTATTGAGCATTGCTACTTTCAAGTGCTGGGACTGTGGGTATTAGATACGCAAATCTTTTTCTAAAGGAGTTACTCTTTTGTTTATCTGTCATTTTTCTTTGATTCTATAGATTGTGGTGTAATAGTTGTGGTGTGTGTGTGTTGCATGCCCGAGTTTCTTTGGATTCCATTACCATCATTTCCTCTACCCTGTATCCAGCACCCACCCAGAACCACTGCTCCACACTAACCCCTCCCGCCCATTTGGTCGGTGGTATCCCCACATGGCCAGAACATCTCCATTTCAGAAACCCTCCCTGGGCAGCCTTGACCTGGCAGTCTGCAAAGGGCAACTCCGAAAAGGTACCTCCATCGCCTGTTGTCCGGTTCCCCATTGGGTGCCTCTGCCAGGCCCCTATAATCTGTCTGCAGCAACTTCCAGGTATGGGACAACCATCTAGTAGCTTTGGAGTAACTGTAGTTTTGTTTTTTTCTTTTTTAACATTAGAATTGACTTTAGTTGCACAGCTGTATATAACTATTTTCCTTTAACCAAGCTGCACCTTGAATACAATTAGTGCATGGATTCTAGCTGCATAGTTAAGCAGAGTCAGTTCTATTATTTACACTAATTTGAATTTAGCTGCTTCAGAGCATAGCCAAAGTTGTGTGCTTAGGTGCATTAGATTATATGCGCTAATTTGCTTTGGGTGATTTCTACATACACCCACTTTATTCATTTGATGTTTTAGGAACGCACTCGAGCATTACCACTATATGGTCTTTAACTGCATTTTAGAATGTAACCAATGTATTGAATTTAGGTGCATATCAGAGAGCAGCTAATTTATTGAATTTGAGTGCATATTAGAGAGCAGCCAATGTACCTGAACACGTTTGGGGCTAAATGTAAAGAGTTGCAACTTGAGGTAAACATTGAGAAGACCAAATCTTTGGTCTTTAGGCCAAAGTTCAGCAAACCTCCCAAAAAAATGGATAATGTTCATGGTAGTGATTTGGAGCAAGTTCAGTTTTACGATTACTTGGGTGCCAGGTTTAATGAAAATGGTCAGTGGGCAACTCTATGAAAAATACAGTGGTGTGACTAATTTTTTTAATTTATCTATATTGCTCCATAGGCCCCAGGCATTAGGGTGCATACATTTAGACCTAGACAGGCATATTGTGAACGAGACAACTGGGTGCTATTTATTTGTCCCGAGTGTTCATCCAATTATTTAAAGATAGCTGTCTTCAATGCTTTCCTGAAAGCGAAGTAGTTGCTCTCTTGACTGACTGCTTTAGGCAGTATGTTCCATATTTGAGCGGCTCTTACTGGAAATGAACTGCCTAATCCATTTGAACGCTTGAAGGGTGGACAGACAATCTGCCCCAGCGCTTCAGATCTCTACGAGCAGCCAGGAATGTAATGGGATTTCGAGGTGATTGTGTCCTCCGACGTATTCCACATCTCTGACAGTAATGACCACAGCTGTGCTGCTTTGGAAAAATGTTCGGCGTCGGTGCCCTGTGTTGATGACGTCGATACACTGTCCCTAGAGGGCCTCCGTCGAGAGCCGACGTCACCGGATGTTATATGTAGGACACATGGCGCCCGTAGCCTCAGTTCTGTTTTTTCCACTAACGTGTTCACTTTGGAATCTCAGTGCGCCTCAGTTCTTCTCCTTTGAATCGGTTCTTCTAACTTTGTATTGAGAATATGTCTTCGTCTTCTTCTACCCCGAAGTCGGGCTTCAAGAAATGTCGGGACTGCGGTTCCAAAATGTCCCTTATGGACCCGCATGACGTCTGCCTCTGGTGCCTTGGCGAGAGCCACGCCACCGACGACTGCGATGAATGCCGGTCCTTGACGTCAAAGGCCTTGCAGGAGTGGAAGAAGAAGTTGTCTGTAGGTAGGGTTTCCAAACCCTATAAGTCGAAATCCACTGGGCTTTCGACCGACTATTCGAAAGGGCGACTCTCTGCGTCGGCGTAAGTCCAGGGGGTCTCGTTCTTGGAGTGGGTCCTGCCATTCCTCTGCCTCTTCTAGGCACTCTGGGAAGCGCCGTCACCGGTCGCCTTCCCCGTCCTCATCAGAGAACTCCGCCAGACGGCGGGTAGTTTGTCCCAACAAGCATTCATCACCGGCGGAATGGTTCCGCAAGGAGATGATGGCGATTTTCGAATCGCAGTGCACCATTCCGTCCGCGCGTTCGAGAGAAGCTGGCAAGAAACGAGCTAGGGCCACCTCTCACATGCCTTCGGGCTCGGGCAGTCGGCGCCATCATCGGGAGCCGTTGAGGTCCCGATCGGACAAAGTTGATCGCCATGCCAGGTCCAGGTCCCGGTCCTCAACGCCCTCGAGACCGTCGGAGCCTGTGAGGCCTTCTAAGAAGGCATCGGCGCCATGTCCGTCGAGGGACTCTCTCGAGGGTCTGGCTCTGAGGAAGTCATCGGCGCCAAGGCCATTGAAGGACATGCTCGGGGCTCCGGCCTCGAAGTTGTTGTCGAAGTCATCGACGACTATTCCATCGGCACCAACGCCTTTTGAGGAGAATTTGACAGAGGTGCCCCAAAGAACGGTGAATACTCCAAGGAAGGCTCTCTGTAAGTCAGTGAGGCCTGCATTTGAGCCTTTTTCTGTACCCTCATCCAGAGATTTATTCCAGCCTTTGGATTACATTTCAGAGGTGGAAGAAGGGTCAAATGAGGAGGGGTTTGTACCTCCTGAGGTTCCCGATGACCTGGTGTCTGGTCACAGCCAGATGGAAGACCTACGTCAGTCCTTATATGACACCAGTGGTCTGGACACCTCTCTGGAGGTTGAGTTTGGCAGGCCTGAGCCTGGTACACATGCTGAGTCCTCGTACAGGATTCCTTTATCAACAGCGCGAGGCCAAGAGGAAGACGGTCCTCGCGGTGCCTCTACTGGACGACATTTGGGATGAGGGCCTCGCCCTCCTCAAGAAACCTTCCACGACGCCAGCTAGAAGAGACCGGTACGAAAAGAAGTAACGGGTCCCGGACGCGGCCCCCCTGTTCCTCCGGGCGCAGCCTACCCCGGACTCCGTCGTCTCCGCGGCGGCCAGGAAGAAAGCGGGGGGGGGGTGCGGCCTCCACATCGACTTCCCCACCGGACGGCGAGGGAAAGAAATTGGACGCTATGGGACGCAGGGTCATCTCGTCTGCAGCGACGACGCTTAAAGCGGCCAACGCCTTGCCTATCGTGGCCCGCTACGACAGGGAGCTATGGTACAAACTGGCTCCCCTGCTGGACTTCCTACCGGACGACAAGAGGGCGGATGCCCTGGAGATCCTACAGGAAGATGAGGTGGCGTCGGACCACGCCATCACTATTGCGACGGACATCGCCGACACTGGATTTTGCCAGTTGGGCAACGGCGTGTGCCTTAGGCGGCGTGGATGGCTCAAGGCTACGGACTTCCGTTAAGACGTACAGACCAGAGTCCTGGACATGCCATTCGATGGGAACAACCTGTTTGGGAAAACAGTGGACGATTCCCTTCAGGCCATTAAAGCAGACACTGAGACGGCCCGGGCCCTTGGGGTTCTACAGCAACGACGGACGCCCTTTCGGAGCAGCGGAGGCAAGGGCGCCTCCAAAGGTTCCGGCGGCGGTTTCTCTACCTACCGTCAAGCGGCCCGCTCGTCGTCTCAAGAGGCCTACAGAGGACGAGGCAAGTCTGGAGGACCCCGCCGTCGTCGCCAAGGAGGTCAAGGCGGCAAAGCCTCGTCGAAACAGGATTGAACCGGCCGTGGGGTCGGGCCCCCACCGAAGCACCCCGGTGGGAGGCCGGCTGGCGAGCTTCGTCAGCGTGTGGAAGTCCATCTCCACCGACCGTTGGGTGCTGGACGCCTTGGCCCGGGGCCACGCGCTCGAGTTTCAAAGAAGGTGCCCGCGCGTCCCCCCCGTGGCCAGGAGAGAGCTTCACGTCCCTCAGCTTCTCCTGGAGGTAAAGGCGTTGCTCAGGAAGGGCGCCATCGAACTCGTCCCAAAGAGGCTTCGGGGCTCTGGAGTTTACTCGAGATACTTCCTCGTGAAGAAGAAGACGGGAGGATGGCGCCCCATCCTAGACCTGCGACGTCTGAACAAGTTCATCAAGGTGCAGAAGTTCCGGATGGTCACCCTCCAGCACGTCCTGGGTCAGCTGGAGGAAGGAGACTTCCTGTCATCGTTGGATTTGGAAGATGCCTACTTCCATATTCCCATCCTAAAGGGGCACCGAAAATTCCTCAGGTTTGTGGTCCAAGGGAGTCACTACCAGTTCAAAGCCCTCCCCTTCGGACTACGGTCGGCACCCAGGGTATTTACCAAGTGCCTTGCACCGGTGGCGGCGCAGCTGCGCCGCGAGGGGATCCACGTCTACCCCTACCTGGACGACTGGCTCATCCGAGCCAAGACGAGGGAGCTCGCCGTGGACCACACGGCAAGGACCGTCCAACTTCTCACGGACCTGGGATTCTCCGTGAACTACGCCAAGTCCCACCTGGTACCCGCGCAAAACGCACTGTTTCTGGGAGCGAAGCTCGACACAGTGTCCCTTCTGGCCTCCCCGTCGGAGGAAAGGACCAGGTCCATCCTGGGCAAGGTACAGCGGATGTTGGTTTCCGACGCGGCCAAGGTGAGGTCCATCAAGTCCCTCCTCGGAATGATGTCCTCTTGCATCTACCTCATTCCCATGTGCAGGCTCCGGATGCGCCCGTTGCAGGAGTTCCTGGACGCGCGCTGGATCCAAACGACGGGCGGCTTCGAGGAGAGGATCACACTCGACGAGAGTTTCCGCCGAGCGGTCCGGTGGTGGGGCACCCGCGCGCATCTGACGGCAGACATGAACTTCCAGACCCCAGACCACCAGGAGACAGTGACCACGGATGCCTCCCTGGAAGGATGGGGAGCGCACACCGAAAATCTGTACGCGAGAGGCCTCTGGCTCCCGACGGAGAAGTCCCTCCATATCAACGTCCTGGAGCTCCGTGCAGTGTTCTGGGCCCTCAGGTCCTTCCTTCCGTCCCTCAAGGGCAAGGTGGTGAGGGTCTTCACCGACAACACCACCACCATGTTTTACATCAGGAAACAGGGCGGAACCAGGTCCCCAGCACTGTCCAAGGAGGCGCAGGACCTGTGGCATTGGGCAGTCGCCCAAAGGATGTTTCTGGTGCCGTTTCATCTGGCAGGGATAAAAAACACCATCGCCGACTCACTCAGCAGGGAGCTGCGCTCGTGCCACGAGTGGGAACTACGGCAGGATCTAGTGGATCGCCTCTTCCGACGGTGGGGCACACCCCAGATCGACCTGTTCGTGATGGCGACGAACTCCAAGTGCCGGAGGTTCGCCAGCAGGTTTCCCCAGGCGAGGAGCATGGGCGATGCTTTCTCGTTCCCTTGGGAGGGCCTGTTCCTCTACGCGTTCCCTCCTTTGCCACTGCTAATCCGGCTCGTCAACCAGCTCAAGAGGTCACGGTGCAGGATGATCCTCGTCGCACCTGCGTGGCCGAGGCAGATTTGGTTCCCGGACCTTCTGGACGTGTCAGCGTCCCCGCCAATCAAGCTGCCGGTGGACGCGGATCTACTCTCCAGGGAAGGAGGCGCCATCCTCCACCACGACCCGAAATCGCTGAACTTGCAGGCCTGGCTCCTGCAGCGCTAGAGTTTGGAGGATACGACATACCGGCCGACTGCAGAGAGGTTCTTGCAAAGGCCAGGGCGTCCTCGACTCTTAAATGCTACGGACACAAATGGAAGAGGTTCTCTGTCTGGTGCCACGCACAGAAGATTAACCCTCTACGGATTACGGCTCCCCAGGTACTGCCGTACCTGCTGACGCTGGCCAAAGCTGGTCTGGCACACGCGTCCATCAAGATTCATCTTGCTGCGATCTCCCGATACACCAGAACCACGGGCCGGACATCCCTGTGGTCTCATCGTCTGGTGAAAGAGTTCATGAAGGGACTGTTCAGATCGTTCCCGCCGGTGAAGGCGCCGGCCCCGGTGTGGGAGCTCAACGTGGTGCTGACCAAGCTCATGGGACCTCCGTTCGAGCCTCTGCACTCGGCCCCATTGAAGTTTCTGTCGTGGAAAACAGCGTTTCTTGTGGCCATCACCTCCGCACGACGGGTGGGAGAGATCCAGGCCCTTTCCTGCAAGGCCCCGTACTTGACTTTTCACGACACGAGGGTAGTGCTCAGGACGCGCCCCTCCTTATGCCCAAGGTACAGTCGGACTTCCATCTCAACAAACCCTTGGTGTTGCCTGTGTTCTTCCCGTCGCCTTCGTCGCCGGCTGAGAGGACTTTGCACTCGCTGGATGTGGCTAGAGCGCTGAAGTTCTACGTGGACCGCACGAAGTGTTTTCGGAAGACGTCACAACTCTTTGTGAACTTTGGACCTGTCAATCAGGGGAAGGCTCTCTCGAAGGCTTCCATTTCCAGATGGCTCTCCGGCTGTATCATGTACTGTCATCGGTTGGCAAACCGACCGCTGCCTGGCCGTCCGAGAGCCCATTCCACCAGAGCGATCGCAGCTACCACGGCGTTCCTTTCTGGTGTGCCCCTGCTGGACATATGCAGGGCTGCTACGTGGAGGTCGACGCACACCTTCACAAAATTCTACTGCGTCGATCGGGATTCCAGGGAGGAGTCCAGGGTCGGCCAAGCAGTGCTGCGCAACCTGTTCGCCTGAGGTGAGCCTGGTGAGGAGGTAAGATGCTTAATGTTGAGTTTGATGTAATGCTTAATGTTGAGCCTTTGCCACCTCCCGTGGTTGTGCATGTGTGTACTGCTATGTATTCTTTATTCATGAGCATGTGAATCCATGCCAGAGCCCATGCTGGAGATGGAACAAGTTACTTACCTGTAACTGTTGTTCTCCAGCATGGGTCTGGCATGGATTCACATGCGAACCCTCCCGCCTACCCCTCTGCAGCTCTTCACTTGGTCATACTGCCACTTCACGTGCTTCCAAATCTGAAGATGGCTGCCAGAGGCGGTGCTTAGGTAGAGGGCAGTCATTGGCTGTGGTCAGTATGACGCAGAGACCAGTGATTGGTTATTACTACGAAAGACAGATCAGAAACGAAACTGATACTGGTTTTTTTCTTTACCGAGGATTCCCAGCCTGACGACGGGGAATATTCATGAGCATGTGAATCCATGCCAGACCCATGCTGGAGAACAACAGTTACAGGTAAGTAACTTGTTCCTTCTGCAGGATGACCTGACAGATATATTGCACCAAGGTCCACCCACTGACCCGGTGCTGCCATTTCATATGGCTTTACAAAGAAGGGTGGCAGAGGCTTGGACTGCTCCGGAGAGTCTCCCGGCAGTGAATAAGTCGCTACCGAAAAAATACCGTCCAGCCAGTGGCGACCCCTGCTACTTGTCTACTCCGGAGAGTTTGGTGGTGCAGGCGGCTACAGCCCCAGCGAAGCAGGCTGCATACCCTACCATCCCTCCGGATAGGGACGGCAAGCGCTTTGATGGTTGGTTGAAGGAAGTATTTTCATCTGGGGGTATGGCTTTAAAGGCAGCTAAATCCGTTTGTGCCTTGGCAAGATTCACTCACACTCTGTTAAATTGTGTGTCTTTGGCGGCTGAACATATTCCCGAAGGGGAGGAACGGGATGGTTTTCTTGCCCTCGTTCAGGATGAAGAAAAATTTCAATAAAGGGCGCCTGGCAGAGTCCTGATATCCCCAGGAGGGTACCTGTATGTAAAATGCTAGAAATCAGGGTGGGAGATCCGTAGACAGCTGTCTAGTTTTGAAGCTATTTTATTTTGCCTTCAAAACGATTTTGCACAGATAAATAGAATTAAGCATTTACAAGACTTTCGATAAGCACGAAAGTATGGACAGACGTTTTTTTCAAGGGAAATACAGGTGAGTATAGTCCTCTTCAATTATCGAGAGACAATTTCCACAATGGTGCATGAGTATACAATACAGGTAAGTAGTGACATAAAACTTGTGCAGGGTGCGACCCAGGACTGTAGTAGGTCTGGGGGTATTCAACAAAATAGTGTACACAACACTATCCATCAACACATATATATATATATACAAAGGTTGTGCCACAAAACATCGACACGGCGGTGTTTCGGTCAAACTGGGCTGGGTAAAAGCCCATGGTGGTGGTGGCCTTTATCAGGATGATCACTGGTAGTGGTGCTGTCCGTATAGGTAATCTGTGGGGGAAGGGAAAGCGGTCAGGATCTCGGGGGATTGATGATTGATTAAAAAATTAATGAATAATGGCCGATTAGTGCCTCAAATACACCAGTGGTGTATCTAAAAACAGCTTACCGTCTGCAATGGTGCAGCGGGGACGCTGTGCTTGGAGTCCTGTTATGGGTACCAGACTTTGGAAAACATGTCTGCAGTTAGCATGGAAAGACTGGTATGATTCGGGTCTCCTCGTTCAGGATGGCAAGGATGCCATGTGTGAATCCGTTCAGTCGGGTCTGGTTATGGCAGACTGCGTCAGCCGGTCCATGGTGGCGAGCACCGTGATGCGCCGGTTTGCATGGTTGCGGAAGTCAGGGTTTGCTCCTGATGTACAGTCCCGGCTTCTCAGCATACCCTTTGATGGTGTCCATCTTTTTGGCAGCAAGGCTGACGAGAGCCTTGAGAGGTTGCAGACCTCCAAAGCTTCAGCAAAGTCGTTGAGCGCTGCAGTACATCAACCTCCGCCTTTTCGTCCTAGGGGACAGCAATGGAGGGGAGGTTCCTTTCGATACTACTCTTCCTTTGGTAGATCGAGGGGAGCTGCCAGTCAAAGGGGACAACGTAGGAGTACCAGAGGTGGAAAACAAGGTACTCGAGGTGCCAAAGCCGCTCGGGCAGTTGCCTCTTTGCCCTCAGGCACTGCCGCAACGGCTTCCGCTCAGTCATGAAGCCATGTCCCATGGTTCGCTGGTTGGGGAAAGGCTGGCGCAGCATGTGGTATAATGGCATAGCATTACTTCAGATGTGTGGGTTCTGGAGATCATAGCCCATGGCTACTGTCTTCCTCTCCGGCAGAGGCCTCAACAATCCACCGGGGAAGCTCTCTTTGATGAGTCCGGATCCGCTCCTTGCACAGGAAATTCTATCCCTGCTGGAGAAAAGCGCCATAGAACTGGTGCCTGTAGCAGAGAGGAAAAAGGGATGGTATTCCCCATATTTTTTATCCCGATAAAAGATGGGGGATTGAGACCCATCATGGACTTGCATGGTTTGAACAAGCTCCTCAGGAAGGACAAGTTCAAGATGGTTACTCTTTCTCAAGTCCTCCAGGCCCTTCAACTTCAGGATTGGTTGGTGTCTCTCGACCTCAAGGATGCTTACATTCATGTGCGATTCATCCCAAGCACAGCAAGTACCTGAGGTTCGCGGTTGGCGACTCGCATTTTCAGTTTCGGGTCCTGCCGTTCGGATTGACCTCCGCCCCGAGGGTCTTCACCAAGCTAATGGTGGTGGTGGTGGCAGTGTATCTCAGGAAATGGGGGATTCACGTTACCCCTACCTGGACGATTGATAGATCAGGGTGCACTATCCCGAGCAAGCCCTGGATCATCTGTCCGTCACCTGCCAATCGCTTCACAAGCTGGGCTTCTCCCTCAACTTAAAGAAGTCTCATTTGACACCTACCCAGCAGCTCCAGTACATCGGAGCAGTGCTCGACACATCCCTGGGCAGTGTTCACCTCCCCAGGTGAGGGCTCATCACATTCTGAAGATGGTGGACAAGTTTCATCATGCCCAGATTCTCCCGGCGTTCGAGTTCTTGAGGTTGATCGGCCTCATGGCATTCTACTGGTGCCAGAGGCCAGGCTGCGGATGAGATCTCTGCAGTGGGCTCTCAAGATGCAGTGGTTGCAGTCCTCCGGCAGGATGTCGGATCCCGTTCAGGTGCCGCCATAGGCAATCCGATGAAGGGAACGTCATTTTGGCTAGCCTGGCCAAAAGTGACGACAGTGACGGACGTATCTCTCATGGGATGGTGAGCTCATGCCAACGAGTTGACAGTCAGCGGTCGTTGGTCTCTGTCGTCCAGACTCCACATCAATCTGTTAAAGCTGCGGGCTGTCAGGCTAGCCCTGAAGGCTTTTCTGCCGTCTGTGCGGGGGAAACATGTCCTGATCATGATGGACAATATAGTGGCAATGCACTACCTCAACAAAAAGGGAGGGGGAAGGGTCACTCCCACTGTACAGAGAGGCAATGCAGCTCTGTTTCTGGGCCATCCAGCAGGACATTTCGATCTCGACAGTTCATCTGGCCGGAGATGAAAACGTGGCAGTGGACAGTCTGAGCAGGCAGAGCACGGTCTCTCATGATCGGGAGCTGGCTCAGGAAATTCTTTTAGAGCTCTTCGCCCTTTGGGGGACCCCACAAGTGGATCTCTTCACCACCAGTGTCAACCGGAAGTGCAAAAGATTCTGCTCGCGGGAATTTCCTCCAAGAGGAGCCTTAGGGGACGCGTTCGTAGTGGAGTGGTCCTTCCCACTACTATACACATTACCTCCATTCCCTGTCAATCGGCAAATGTTGCGGAGGTTACGGAGGTTCGGTTCCCGAATGAGCCTCATTGCTCCGGCATGGGCCAGGAGAGCGTTGTACCCGGACCTTCTACACATGTCCATCTGCCCTCCACGCCGTCTTCCCTACCGAGACGATCTGCTCTCACGGGAGGGGGATCGGGTTCTCCATCCCAAGGTCATGTCCCTCAGCCTTCATGCTTGGTATCTGAAAGGTTGAGGTATAAGTATTTGGACCTCCCCGAAGACGTGATCGAGGTGTTGCTTTCGGGCAGAAGGCCCGCAACAAAATCCCTGTACCGTTGCCGTTGGAGAAAGTTCTGCGACTGGTGCAGGGTACAGAATGTGGATCCTTTTCAAGGTTCATTTCCTGTGGTTCTGTCTTTTTTGCTTTTATTAGCCCACAAGGGCCTGCAAGTGGGTACCATTAAGGGTTACCTGGCGGCGCTGTCAATATTTAAGCGTTCGTCTGAGGAGTGTTCTTATTTTAAGATTCCTTTGATTTATCAGTTTCTAAAAGGGCTAACTAATGTGTTTCCACCGTCCCCTTTCCAGGTGCCGGGATGGGATTTGAACCTGGTTCTAAAATTCCTAATGGGAGCTCCGTTTGAGCCCTTACATTCTTGTCCCTTTAGACTGTTGACCTTTAAGACTGTATTTTTAGCTGCGGTTACTTCCGCTCGCAGAGTGAGTGAGTTGCAGGCACTGTCCGCCAAGCCACCTTTCACGGTGTTCCATAAGGACAGGGTTGTCCTTACGGTTTGTCCTTCTTTTCTTCCGAAGGTTGTGTCGGAATTTCATTTGAGCCAGAAGTTAATTCTTCCAGCGTTCTATCCTTCTCCACATCCTGGTAAGGAAGAGAAGAGGCTCCATAGGTTGGATCCGAGGAGATCTTTGAGCTTCTATCTCTCACAGATGTCCCGGGTCAGAGTGGACGATCAGCTATTTGTAGGATACGCTGGAAGGCGTTTAGGTCACGCTGTTACCAAGCAGATCTTGTCCAGATGGATCATTTTGACGATCTCTGAATGTTCCAGTTTGGCGGGTAAGGACCCTCCGGTAGGCTTAAGGGCCCATTCTCCTAGGGGTGTGGCTGCCTCTACTGCTCTGCAGAGAAGTGTTCCCATTTGTAATATTTGTGAAGCATCCACATGGGCCTCTGTCTATACTTTTGTAAAACACTATTCCCTGGACTCTATCCATGGGCAAGATTTGGCCTTTTGCAAGGCAGTCCTCTATTCTGCAATTTGATTGGTCATTCTAAAAATCAAAATTCTTTTCCCACCTCCATACATTGGTACTGCTTTGGGAGTCTGTCAGAGATGTGGAATACATCGGAGGACACAATCCCCTCAAAGAACAAGTTACTTTCTTACCTGGTAACGTTCTTTCGATGGGATGATGTTCCGACGTATTCCACATCGAACCCTCCCAGCCTGCCCCTCTACAGAATTTCTTATGCGATTGCAGCTTACTTTTCCGCAACACTTTCTGTAATCATATTGGCAGAAGATTGGTGCCACAAGTTCTGCAGAAAAAACTACAACTGAGGCTACAGGCGTCGTGTGTCCTACATATAACATCCGGTGATGATGGCTTTCGACAGAGGCCCTCGAGGGACAGCGTATCGATGTCATCGACGCAGGACATTGACGCAGAAACATTTTCCAAAGCAGCACAGCTGTGGACGTTACTGTCAGAGATGTGGAATACGTCGGAGGAACATCCCATCGAAAGAACATTACCAGGTAAGAAAGTAACTTGTTAATCTGTTCCCTCAAATAGACAGAGGATTCTAAGTACAGTACGAAAAATATGGTTACAATATTGCTGTAAAGTGATAGATATGGTGATCCATTCTTGTATGAAATATATATCAGTAATATCAGCGCGTTTAGGCCCATATTACCAAATGACTGTGAATGCAAGCAGACGTCGAAGGCCAAATGCTAATGATGTGCTGTTATATAGCACTTATGCTTAAGCGCTTCATATGTAACACATATGCATACAATATCACCCAACCTGTGTTGGTACTCAGCTTTTCATCCTGCTGAGGTTGATAAATGAGTTGACCTTGCTGAGAGTCGAACAGCGAGCGCTCAACCCAGTGAGATATCTTACCTACTATAGCTATCAGAAAACCAGACACTGCAGAAACAAAGAGCCACATGCTGCTGGCCACAGCCCAGGAGACTCAATAAAAATAAAACGTTTTTTTCTTTTTTTTTTTTAGCAAGAGAGACCTCAGGGGTCGACCCCTGGTGACCCCTGAATGACATTCCTGCTATGGACTATAGTCATGGCTTTGAAATTAATCCGGCCCTTGAGTGTTAGCCAGTGAAGGGCTCTTCTGTCTGCTGTAATATGTTCCCTTTTAGGTTTCTTCATTACAATTTTTACAGCGCTGTTATGTATGGTCTGACATCGAGCAATACATCCACTATTTGCTACTATCATCAAAGCATTGACTTAATCCAGCCTAGATAGTATCGTGGCCCTTGCTATAGTGGCACTATTTTTTTCATTCAGATGAGGCCTGATATAATGTATTAGTTGTAGGTAGTATTGACAACTTCTGTTCATATTATTAACATGGGATTCTGCGCTTAGTGATGCTTCTAGAAGGGTCTTTACTTTTTCAAGAACTCGTATGGGGAGTTTCTGATCTGGAATGTCTCGTATTGCTTGCCTAGTTTGGCCCGTACCTGTCGTGATCCAAAGATCATCAACTCCGTCTTGCTCCCGTTTAAGCACATCCAATTGGCTTTCATCCAGGCCTTGAAGATGTTGTAGGTAGATTCAACTTTACGAGTATCAGTGTCATAGCTGCCACTCAACCAAATCACCATCTGAGTGTCATCTACATAGTTCGTAAAAAAAGCTCCAGCGTTATCAAGCACTGTGCAATGATATCTGAGGTACAAATGAAAAAGAAGGGGGGACAGATTGCCCCCCTGCGAGACTCCACAATTGATGGGTTTTGAAAGTGAGAAGTTTTCCCCCCAGCGTTTTTTTGACCTTTAGTCGGCCAGAAAGGAAACTACCCATCTGATAGCCTTTTCCGAACAGCCGCCCATATGTTCTAATGACCATTGAAGTTGTTTGTGATCTAGTAAATCAAAGGCCGCGGCCAAGTCAAGTAATACCAGCATGCCCGCTTTGCTTCTGTCCATGATTCTAAGCATATGGGTCTGGAGGTCTTGGCTGTTTCTGTGCTATGAGCCGTTCTAAAGCCAGACTGTTGTTTATGTAGGATATTATTTGACTCCACAAATGCTTGTAGCAGAGACGCAGCAGCTTTGTCCAGAATTTTCAATTAAAGGAAATTACAATTAGTAATTGGACATAGGTTACTCGGGTCCTTCTGATCCAAACCTGTTTTTTTAAACTAGCGGAGTGACTGACTGTTTTGATGGCCACTGGTATGTGAAAATCTTTGAAAGATGCATTTACCAGTTGGTTCAGGAAGGGCATAAAGATGTCTATGTGTTATATGATCATCTTAGAGGGCAGTATATTCTCCGTACATGACATAGGTCTCATAGATGTCAAAAGGGACTTCCTGTCCTCTATTTTAATGTACCTGAAGTCACATTTTTCTGCCACTGTCTGCACCTGTGAATCTATCAGCGTGTATTGCCGATCAGTGACCGTGACTTGGGAGGTCCTGATTGCTTCTCGTGCTTTCTGAATTTTAGCAGTGAAAGCATCCTGAACTTTTACACACTCTTCTTGTGATAGTCTCGGGAGGATAGCTCAGAGGCAACATGCTTGCTTTGGAAGCAAGACGACACGGAGTAGCACAGGTTCGATCCCCGGATCCGCGCTTAGAAACCTCTGGGTATTAAGCACATTATAAATAACCTATCATATCATATCATATGGTTGGAATGGAAAGGTCAGGGCCTTTGGTTTTTCTAGGGATCTCAAGATCTCAAACAGTTTACTCGTAGAATTGGATGCTGTGGTTATTTGTTCATTGTAAAAGTTTTTCTTTGACTCAGTAGAATTTTGTTTATAGCGTAACTTCACTTCCTTCCATTTATTCTTGTTGTCAGTCGTAGGCTGTTTTATACATCTGGTTTCCAGTTGTCTCTTCTTCCTTCTCCCTAATAAATTTGTTAACAGTCATGGTAGAGAAGCAGTATCACTGGCTCTCAAAATTTATAGGGCCCAAGCCAAATCAGCTGCCCTCTAATGGGCAGACATTCGGGGCTACGCTGACTGTGATTATTTGTGATTGAAAAGACTGTTTTTTTTAAAGTTACTTATGTTGCCCACTACTTCCCTAAATGCCCCCAATCTATATGGAGCTTGACCTAAGGCCCATTGGGGATGCATTGAGCATAAGACCTATCTTGTACTGGGTTAGGGCCTGGGGCACACCAGGTCTCATCAGATATAGGGAATTGCTCTGTCATATCATGAGCTAGGAAGGTGGGAGGTTGCTACCATTGTTTGCGCATCTAAAGAAAATAGTATACAATCTAGATTTGAGTATACTATGGACTAATTCAATTTCCATCAATAAATCATGCGCAACCATGGTAAAAAAAAAATACTTTGAATTTATCAAGGAGGAAACTTGTGGATGCTTGTAACTGTTTAAAGACATGCCAGGATTACCTAGTGAGCAAACAGGAAATTGGTTTTGAGAAGTACCTGGATGCAATCTTGCCGCCTTTAGTGCACTCTCTGTTTTTAAAGATGAGATTTAACATTGTCAATATTGCAAACTTTACATACAGTTTGACTGTGCCTGGTCGTAGCAATGTTTGCCCAGTTGCTAACAGGAAGTAGAAACTATGGTACATTATATCCTGTTCTGCAATGGTTAAAGGGCTTTAAGGTTGAAGTACCCAAGGCACTCTATCGCTGCACATCCAAGGCATTGTTTTTCATTTTTAAAAAAACTGCAAACCAAAACATAGTGTATCTTGTTTACACCTTTATCCATCAGGCCTGGATCATAAGAGCCAAGGCTATTAATTCTTAGAGGTTATCTGTAAAGAGAAAGATGTTAATACGTGCCACAATTAATAGATTGTATTTGCACTTCAACCCAGCAGCTGCTTCTGGAACATGTTTATGGATGAACTTTTTGTGATTTTAGTCTTTGATTTTAATAGGATTATTATTGTGAATCTTGAGTTTAACTCTTCAATTTTTTATGTGTATTTTATTTGAAAATCGAATTGTATGTCGAACAGTATGTCGAATAAAAGCTATCTGATGATATTGAATTCAGGTGCATATCTGACACCTTCTCCTAACCTCTTCTTTAGAGCTCCCACCTAACCTACACACACTGCCCTCTCCTATCCTTAAGCCCTTCTGACCCCTGCCCATCCCAACCTTCACTTCCCTAAGTGTCAACTGGGCGTCCCTCTGCAATTCCCCTGCCTCAGCAGACCTGCCAACTCTCACACATACTCCTCAACCACTGGTACCCAAGAATCCCCTTAAACACAGAACTCGCAACATCCGGACCATCTAATCTCTGAATACCCCACCCGATCTCCCCCACAGATCCCTACCTGCACCCCTATCATACACTATCACCATATCCCCCACCTTCCCCAATGCAGTGAAATCCCTCAACTCCCACTCAACACCCCTGGCCATACCCCACTCAGTCCTCTCAACACCCCCTAGTAATTAGAATCCAGGCATCATCTCCACCCTCATATCCCCCCTCCACCCAACCACCATTCACCAACAACCCCTCCCAATGTCTTCAGCCACCATCAAGCACCTTTGCCGGCCCACTTAGCCACCACTGACTAAGCTCTTTCAATTTCCTCTCACACCCCACTTCTGACCTCCCCCCGGTATCAGCACATCAGAAAGACTATTTTCACACACTCTAAGAACACCCAGAACACCCTCTCCTGCCATAACTTCAGAGACACCTCACCCCAACATATCATACATTAATTCTCTAACCCCCTCTCCCCTCCCTCCCTACCCTCCCACCCTTTGCCCGCATGAGGCATCCACCAGGTGTTCCCCTCCATCAGCATTCCTCCCCATCCTCTCCGTCTCCCTGCTGCATGCCTCTTAGAGGGCTATCAGCCCACATCACCCCTCACTAATCTCTTCCATCCTTATCAACGCTTTAACGTTCGCCAAAAAACGGACACACCATATTCAACATTATCTCCACCGAAAGCCCAGACATCCTTTTCATCACAGAAACCTGGTTCTCTGACTTCTGACCCATCGCCCATGAACCATTCCCACCAGGCTACACACTCATTACCCATAACAGATCGAGCAGAGCAGGCGGGATAGCCATCCTCCCCAAATCACACCTTTCCATCTCACACTCTGAGGAAGAAGCCTGCAATGCAGACTGTGAATCCCTCCTAACGAAGTTTCCCCTCAAACCTTCTCTTACCCACAGCTTTCTACTGAACTACAGACCTCCCGGCTACAACAGAGACTTTGCTAATGCTCTAAGAGTCTCCCTAGCGGCCTTTCTGGTCACCCATCCCTCTCACCATGCTTGGAGACTTCAACATATGCCTTGTACAACCCCAAGACATGACCTCTCCTAGACAACCTGGAAGCCCTCAACATGACCCAACTAGCATCGGGTGCCACACATAATGCAGGACATACCCTAGGCACAATCTTTAGTACCAACCTTATCTCTATGCCCCCCTGACCACTCATATGGATGGACCACGCAGCCATTCTCTTCTCTCTGGCAATTCCTATCACTCCTCCCCGCTTGACCATCTCTGGAACGTCCACCTGTTTCCTGCTGTGGAACTAGGTCATAGTATCGGCAGACCTGGCAGACTCTCTGCTTTTCTCTCTTCCAAATCTGCCAGTTGGAGGGAAGACTATCCTCCATCAGCCATTTTGACCAATGACTCTCCAACACCCTCAAACCTCTCACTCCCACCAGATCAGCCAACCACAGACAAGGCCCCTCACCAATATGGTTTACCCCCTCACTCAAAACACTACACCCCACTCTTGAACGCAGAAGGTGGGCCGAGCCATCCCCTCCTAATAGAGCGGCCTATGCATGCCAGATCCATGTGTACAAGGCAGAAATCCGGGAGGCCAATAAATCCTTCTATCAGACCAGAATCTCCAACGCCCGCAACTGCACCAAGAAACCCTTTGCAATCATCCAAGTATTCAAGGCCCCCTTTGCACTGCCACCACCTCACACATCTCCCAAGCACTCTGCAATGCTCTCTCAGACCACTTCTATAACATTTAATTAGAAAGAAACCTCACCATAGGCACTAAACTAGTGGCACACCCACCCCGACGAACAGAGCCACCGCCTGACTCCTCCAGTCTGCCCGCCTCTCAACCTATCTTCTCCTCTTTAACTTTATAAATACAGGTCGAGAGATATGAGTGACTTTCCAACAGCTGCCCATCAGGATCCCCAAATGATCCATGCTCTCAAAGAAATCTTCTCCTTAACCTGTGCAGGTGGCATAGCAAGATCCATCATTAACTCCACCCTCACCTCATGCCTATACAGGGATGTCATTTGGGGGTCGCATCTTGCTACCCATAACAAAAATATTCATATTTTTTTAATTAATTTTTTATTTTACAAGTGGAAGCTCCTTGGCTGTGGCCAGCGCCATGTGGCTCTTCGTTTATGGAGTGGCTGGCTTTCTAGTTCAAGCCTCTTAAAAAACAGGGGGTTCCATAAGTGTAACACTTTGAGCAGTGACCCTAAATCAGCAAGAATAGGAATAACAAATAATTTGTCTTTCTGGATTTCTATACAATAATTGCTAGACTCTTTAAAGGTTTATTTCAGGCACACTTCAGGGGGTGAGTCACTGATTTAGTCTGCTCTTAAACACCCCAAACTCTAAAATGTTCTTTGGACGTTTTTGTCTGCATTGTGAGCAGAATAAGCATCCATTTCGACTATTTATTTAGCTTTTCGCAAGTTGCAGTTATAGCATGTTTTTTTCTGCCATTGTCTCCGTTATGATCATCACAAGACATTCTGTTTCGTTGTCCTTGGTCACTTGACAAAATACTTGTGCCTGACTGAAAATCTCCACCATCAACATGTAAACATCAGTTTGTATTACTTTTCTGTGTGTAACTCTGTTGAGATATTCATTTGTATTAACGCTGTTCACATCTGCACAGCACACAGCCTGTTTCTGTAACCAAGAGATCTCTGGTTGCATGTTCCTTTTAATCAAATATACTACAAAATCCTTGTAACAGCACCTCAATGCCCCCGGGCTGCAAGTGCGCTGTACAAATGCAAATAAATAAACGCTTGTGTGGAGTGTAGAAATGTTTGACCATAGCACATAAATTGGCCCTTGATTTAATTGTGCCACAATTAATGCTTTGTTGTAATGTGTCTATCGTTCCTATCTCCCTGACATGCTGTTCAGGATGTTTGTTTGCAATTATCAGGTAAAGAGTGCCCAGAGTACAGGATGCTGTGTGAATGCCCTGCATTCGCTGTGCTAATCTAAATTCTTTAATACAGCGTTATGAACCCTCCCAATGGTATGTATTTTGCCAACGTATGAACCATGAAAAGTAGATCCATGCAGGCTTGACATGTGGCCATCTTTGCACCAGACCTACAGATGAACTGGCCTGCTGTTAAATCTCAGTTACCAATTTAATGGTATCCACTACAGAGTGTAATTTGCTTTCTGACTTTGAGAACATTCAGACATGTAATTGCTCATTTTACTATAGCTGGTAAGATAGCTCAGTGGTTTGAGTGCTCGCTGCTGCTGCTGTGTGTGTGTGTGTGTGTGTGTGTGTGTTTTTTGTGATCTGCAGGTTGCAGGTTTAAATCCCGGCACAGCAATCTCAGCCTTTCATCCTTCTGAGGTCAATAAATGAGTACCAACACAGGTAGGGTGATATTGTATGAATATCTGTTCTATATAAAGCGCTTACGTGTAAATACAATATAACAACACATCAATATCACTTGCCCTTGGACGTCTGCTTGCAGTAAAAATAATTTGGTAATATGGGCCTATACACACTGATATTAATGATACATATGATGATCCATTCTTGTATGAAATGTATATCGTATCATAGTGATATCGTAAACCACATTTTTCATAGCGTACTTGGGAATAATGTTATGTGATGCCACTTCAAGGTGTGGTCAAAGTACATAACTTCTTGTGATGTCATCAGATGCCACAGGCCATGTGACGTCACTTCTGCTACCCCTGGCATTTTGGTGAAATGACATCCGTGGCCCTGATTCCAGCAGCATTCAAGAAATCACACATCAAACCCCTCCTCAAAAAGCCCTCTCTGGATCCCCTACTTCCAACCAACTATAGACCTATTTCCAGCAACCGATTCCTAGCAAAAATTACTGACTGAACGCCCTACTCCCATCTTTGCCTCTTCGCTGAATCCAACCATCTCCTCAACCCTGCCCGGTCTGGCTTCAGACCCCTCTGTGCAACTGAATATTCCCTAGTCTCCATCTCGGATGACCTCAAAAAATACTGCAGATTCTGACGCATGTGCCGCACTTACCTTCCTTGACCTCTCGGTGGCCTTAGACAATGTTGACCACAGCATCTTCACTAACAGAAGCCACTCACTGTGCATTAGGGACACAGCACTTAGCCAGGAAAGAGGAAATCCACCTAATAGATCACAAATCTTCATCCTCCCTCCCCTCAGCCTCCTTTCCTGTCCTGTCTCCAATCCCACAGGGCCCCCCCTCACTATCTCCCCTTCTCTTCAAACTCTACATGAGCCCCCTACCTGCCCTTATCTGCTCATACAACTATGCTGACGACACCCAGATCATCTTTAAGATCCCTAAGTGCATCTCCTTCCCTCCCTCCATCACCCCGACCTTGCCTCCTGCTCACGGACACCGACCTTTGGATGACGGCCAACCACCTCCTCCTCAACCCTGAAAAAACAGAAATCATGATATGCAGCAACACAGCTCTCTTCCCCCAACCCACCCATTGGCCATCCTCCCTAGGCCCCCCTACCACCACATCCAACTCAGTATGGAACCTAGGATGCATCATGGACACTGATGTTACGCTTTTGCACCACATTAACACTGTGAGAATGCAGAGGTGTAGATAGCAGGAGTTGGACAAGCACATTTTCCCTTACCTCTCCTACCCGCACAGAGTTGCTGCAATCATTACCATCATCCTCTAGCACCTAGAATACACAAACTCCCTGTACTGGGTGCCAATTAGCTCAGAAAGCTCCAAAAGGTCCTCCACAGGGCCCCTGTCGGGCAAAGGGCAACTTTCAAAGCCATGTGCATCATCCACTTTGCCCTCCATGAAACAGGCACAGAATACCTCCAACAAAACTCACCTGTTACCCACCCAACAGAAACCTGAGATCAAGCACTGCCCTTTTCCTTGTGATCTCTCCTTTCAAATCAACACAATTGGGGGGGGAGGGGTCCTCCTTCTCCGTAAGTTAACCTCCTTCCAGGAAAGCAAAGAAACCCTCCATGAAATGTACAGAGAGAGAGAGAATACATTCCAGCAGCCCACTGCACAGATTCCACGCCACATCTATGAACCCAAGAAACCAGCCACCAGAACACGTGTGTATGTATCACACTCCATGCTTATGGAAGTCAGTCGAGGACCAGGCCTCCCACCCATCACCCATTTGATATCATACACCATTTTAGGACACCATTTTAAGAGATATCACACAACACCTTTGCCATTAGAATGCAGCTGTCTCCCAAGACATAAATTCGGTCTAGCTGGAGAGATAATGATTCTCCTGCACTCGCATTATGTCCAGACGAATGCGTAGCACCCATCCACATGTCAATTTGATATGGGTAGCTTATAGGAACTTGGCCACCCCTATCCTCCTTTGTATCTGCTAAAATGCAGACATGCTTTCTAAACTCCTCTGGCGATTTTTCCATACCTTGGACTTCAGTCCCCCGAGGGCATTCACCTACAGTGCTTTGAGACCTTACCAATGGGAATAAGCACTATACAAATGACAATGACATTACATTATATTGCATAAAACTGTCTTGCCCAGGTGGGAAATAGCATTATATTTAAAGTACCTTATTGGAATATTGCTGACTACTGTATTTCGGCATAGATGAACAAGTTACTTACCAACTGGTAACGTTCTTTCGATTGGATGTTCCTCCAATGCATTCCTCATCTTAGATGTATTCCATCTAGCTTTAGCTGCTTTCGAAAAATTTTCTGCAGAGGGCGCCGTGTGTCGATGTCGTTGAGTCGATGGTCCCTCGAGGGCCTCCGTCGAGGGTGACGTCATCGGGTATATAAGTAGCACGCGCCGCGCCCGTTGGCCTCAGGTCTGTTTTTCCTCTTCACTTTTGATTTTGTACTGTGTAGATTGTGCCGGTAGACAGGTATCAGCCTTGCGAGAGTTGAAGTGGCAATAACCCAGAAAAATCTACATAGGGGTAGGCTGGGAGGGCGATGAGGAATACGTTGGAGGAACATCCAATCGAAATAACGTTACCAGTTGGTAAGTAACTTGTTCTTCGAGTGGATTGTGCCCTCCAACGTATTCCTCATCTTAGACTCCCAAAGCAGTATGGACAATTTCTTTGGAGGAGGGGCTAGAATTTTTGATACCCTTAAATGCCTGAATATAGTACTGCTTTACCAAAATGTAACTCCTTAGACTGGGAAGCATCCAGACTATAGAATTTAGAAAAAGTATGTAGCGAAGACGAAGTTGCTGCTTCACAAATGGATCTTATGGGAACTCCTCTTTGAAGGGCTGTCGAAGAGGCGATGCCTCTGGTGGAATGAGCCCTTAAACCTTCCGGTGGGTCTTTCTCTGCTAATCTGTAGCATTCCGAAATGCAAAGCACAATCCAACGTGATATGGTTTGTTTTGACACCGATTGACCCAATTTCCTTTCGGTGTAGCCAATGAACAGTTGATTGTCCACTCTAAGCTTGGAAAACCTAGAGATGTAAAAGCTTAGAGCTATTCTCGGGTCCAACCTGTGCAATCTTTCCTCCTCCTTACTAGGTTGAGGTGAAGGGTAGAATGCGGGTAAAACAATTTTCTGACTTCAATGAAAATCAGACACCACTTTAGGTAAAAATCAGGGTTTAACCCTCAACACAACTCTGTCCTTATGGAACACAGTATAGGGTGGCCCAGAAGACAGTGCCTGCAATTCGCATTCGCTCACTCTTCTTGCAGATGTTAAAGCAACTCGGAAAGCAGTTTTCCATGTTAATAATCTTAATGGACAAGTGTGCAAAGGCTCAAAAGGAGCACACATTAAGAATTTTAGGACAAGATTGAGATCCCAAATTGGTACTTGAAATGGGTAAGGAGGAAACACATTAGTGAGTCATTTTAAGAATTGCACTACCAAATGAATTTTGAAAAAGGAGCATTCTTCCGACGAGCGCTTGAAGATGGAAAGTGCTGCAAGATAACCTTTAATGGTTCCAACATTTAGACCTCTATGTTCTAGGGACAGGAGGAAGGACAGTACTTCCGGATTAGAACATAGAGAAGGATCGGCATTATTTTCTCTGCACCAATTGCAAAACTTTTTCCAACGCAATGGTATAGAGACTTTGTTGCTGGCCTTCTTGCCGAAAGCAACACCTCCATGACGTCATCTGGAAGGTCCCAATCCTTGTACCTCAGCCTTTCAGATAGCAAGCGTGAAGGTTGAGCGTTTTGACCTCCGATGGAGAACCTGACCCTCCATTTGTGAGAGAAGGTCCTCTCTCTGAGGAAGACGTACTGGGGGACAGATGGACATGTCTAGAAGGTACGGGTACCACGTTCTCCTGGCCCAATCCGGGGCAATTAGGATCATGTGGTTCCCGAACCGTCTAAGTCTCCTGATGACTTGAGGAATGACAGGAATCGGAGGGAATGCGTACAATAGTGGGAAATTCCACTCCACCACAAACGCGTCCTCCAGGGCTCCTCTCGGGGGAAATTCTCTTGAGCAATACCTTACGCACTTCCAGTTGATTCCAGTCACAAATAGGTCTACTTGAGGGGTTCCCCAAAGGGTGAAGATCTCTTGGATGACTTCCTGAGCCAGTTCCCATTCGTGGTACACCGTGCTCTGCCTGCTCAGAGGATCTGCTGTCATATTGTTTTACCCGGCTAGATGAATTGCCCTTAAAGAGATTCCTTCCTGAATTGACCAATACCAGGGCTGCATTGCCTCTCTGCACAGAGGTAGTGACCCTACACCTCCTCTTTTGTTTAGATAATGCATGGCCACTATGTTGTCCGTCATTATCAGGACATTTCTCCCCTGGCAGATGGCAGGAAAGCTTTCAGCGCTAGTCTGATTAACTTTTAGAGCTGAGAGCAATGTGTAGTTCGGACTCTGATGGAGACCAACGACTGCTGATTGTCAGTTCGTTGGGATGAGCTCCCCACCCCATGAGTGAGAGCGTCCGTCACTACTGTGATATCCGGCCATGGTTGCCAAAAAAGTTCTCCTTTCAGGATATTCTCTGAAGAAGTCCACCGTAGAAGATCTTGTCAGACCTTGTTCGGAATCTGGAGAAGATCCGTCATTTGACCTGAGAACTGGGACCATTGAGTCTTTAGAGCCCATTGAAGGGATCTCATTCTCAGACGTGCCTCTGGCACCAGGAAGATGCAGGATGCCATGAGGCTGAGTAACCTGAAGAAGATTTTGGGAATTTCGGAATTTGGAAACCATCTGAAGAATGTCTTGAGCCCTCAACCTGGGAGGCGAGCTTTTTCCCAGGGATGTGTCTAATACAGCTCCTATGTATTGGAGCTGTTGAGAAGGTGTCATTTGTGACTTCTTGAAATTGACGGCGAAGCCCAGTCTGTGGAGGAAGTGGCAGGTGACTTTCAGGTGATCCAGTGCCTGTTCGGCAGAACGTGCTCTGATCAACCAATCGTCTAGGTAAGGGTAGACATGAATCCCCCCTCTCCTGAGGTGCGCTGCCACTACTACCATCAGTTTGGTGTAGACCCTCGGGCGGAGGTCAATCCGAATGGCAGGACTCAAAACTGATAGTGTGAGTCGCCAACTAGGAACCTCAGGTATTTTCTGTGCTTGAGATGAATCGGCACATGAAAATAAGCATTCTGGAGGTCCAATGACACCAACCAATCCTGAAGTTGAAGAGCCTGAAGGATATGAGAAAGAGTGACCACCTTGAACTTGTCCTTCCTGAAGAGTTTGTTCAAGTTTCTTAAGTCCAAGATGGGTCTCAGTCCTCCATCCTTTTTGGGGATCAAAAAATACGGGGAGTACCATCCCTTGTTCCTCTCTGCTGCAGGTACTGGTTCTATAGCACCTTTCTCCAGCAGGGTTAGAACTTCCTGCTGTAGGAGCGGGTCTGAAAACTTCAAAAGGTGTCTCCCTGGTGGATTGCTTTGAGGTTGCGTTAGAAAAGGAAGGCCGTAATCTTGGGCTATTATTTCTAGAGCCCAAACATCTGAAGTAATGGCTCGGCATTCTTGCAGATGCTGTTACAGCCTGCCTCCTACAGGTGTCTTGTGATGCAAGTCCTCAAAGTGGTTTTGTGGCAGTTGCTGCAGCTGCAGCTGCTGATGGCAAAGAGGCTGGAGCTGGCTTTGCACGTTTTGCTCGTTCACCGCGAGTGGCCTTTCTTTGGCCCCTTTGACTGGCCATTCCTCTCGCCTTTCCATATGAGAAGTAGTAACGATAGGATCATCCCCTCCAAGATTGTCCTGGCGCACGAAAAGGCTGAGGTTGCCTAATAGCAGCTCCCAAAGACTTGGCAGCTGCTTTTGAGGTCTGCAACCTCTCAAGGCTCTCGTCAGCCTTGCTGCCAAAAGGTGAGACCCGTCAAAGGACATGTTCAGAAGGTGGTTCTGTATGTCTGGTGCGAAACCCGACTTCCGTAACCAAGCAAATCTGCGCATTACCGTGCTAGTGCCCATGGACCTGCTCACACTATCTACAGTGTCCAACCCAGATTCAAGGGATTCCTGCATAGCCTCCTTCCCATCTCTAACGATGGCTAGGAATCCTTCCCTTTTGTCCCCTTCTGGTATGTGCTCTGCCGCCATTGCACTGCACTCCCACAGAGTGTACGAAAACTTTGCCAAGGGACATGTGGAGTTGGCTGATTTTAACGCCATACTCCCAGCTGAAAATACCTTCCGTGCCCAGCCATTCACACGCTTATCGTCCCTGTCCGGAGGGATAGAAGGGTACGCCAGTTTGTTAGAAGCTGTGGATGCCTGTATGACCAAATTTTCGGGATTGGGATGTTTAGACAGATAGCCGGGGTCGCTACTGGCAGGGCAGTATTTTGAAGTGAGGGATTTATTCACTGGCGGAATAGAATCCAGAGTCTCCCAATTTTTGGCCACCATATTTTGCAAGTCTACGTGAAAGGGTAGTATTCGGTCTTCTGTAGGGATGTCTGTCAGATCATCTTTGATCAATTGGGCTGGTGGTCTGGTCCATCATAAGTAATCTACCACATTTGTCATTAGCTGACGGTATGATGGACTGGCATGTTCTCCTGGTTCTGGCCTACCAAAGTCATTTTCAGGAGATGTATCAATGCCACTTGCAGTGTGTAGTGATTCAACCAAATCCCTCATCCTGCTTTCTTCTGAAATCAGACATTCTGGGACATTCTGGGACATTTGGAGTGCCATATTCCAGCCCAAAAGGTACATTCTCCTCATCAGATTTCTCCTGTTCCTTGAGAGGGCAGGGACTTGAAGAATTCCTTCCTAGGAAGAGGTTTGAAAACCTTTTCTGGGAGAGGTTGAGGAGGAGTATTAATGGGTCCTGAAGGCGTTACAGGTCTTGTAGCCTTCGCTTTCCCTTTTTCTGGGTGACTTGGCCAAACTGGAGCCTTTGGCGCCGAGGGCTTCGGGGTCGAAGTCGACAAAGGCGTTGATGGCCTCAACATCATACCTGTCATCGACGGCGCCAGCTTCGATGGCGTTGAGGCGCTCTTCGAAGTGGTGGCTTTTCTCGCTCAGCATCCTAGAAGGTTCTCTATCCTTCATCTGGCTTCCGAACAAGGCACGGACCGAGGCTTCGCATTCTCAAACACCTCCATCATTTTGACCCTGAATGCTTCCCATTCTTCGGATGACAAATGTTTAGTGGGACATTTCATCCTTTTTGGGGATTCGTCCGAGGACGAGGTAGAGGGGGACCGATGGCGTCGTTTCTTTGATTTTTAAAATTTTTTTTGTCGAAGTTGATGAGCGATGGGAATCGCTTCGGGACCCGGACAGATGCCTTTCGCGTCAAGGAGACTTCTCCTCGCGGGACCTCGACTCGACGCTAGAGGCTTTACGGTCGGATTTATGACCTACCTGTAGTTTTCCCCTCCTCTCTCGCAAGGCCTTCCCCGTCATCGCCTGACACTTCGTACAGGCCTCCATGTCGTGGCCTTCTCCGAGGCACCACAAACACTCTCGGTGCGGGTCTGTAATAGACATTTTTGAACCGCACGATTTGCACTTCTTGAAACCCGATCTCGGGGTTGTAGTCGGCGTTCATGACAAGGACATATTCGTTATATTTAGTTATTCTCACAGAACTTGAGACGCGCCGAATCTCCGAAGCAACCTATACTGCGGAAAAACGGAACTGAGGCCAACGGGCGCCGCGCATGCTACTTATATACCCGATGACGTCACCCTCGACGGAGGCCCTTGAGGGACCATCGACGCGACAACATCAACGCACATCGCCCTCTGCTGAAAATGTTTCCGAAGCAGCTAAAGCTTGATGGAATACATCTAAGATGAGGAATACGTTGGAGGACACAATGCACTCGAAGGAATATTGCTGTTACCGCGTCATGTATCCTTTGTGGTCAGTCTGAAGAGACAGTACAACACCATTTGTTATTCTGCCCCACCACCATGCCTCTGAGGAAGTTCTCCCTGAAGCCTCTGTTTCTTAAGCCGTGGATGTAGGTCCCTAGCTGGTGCTATGGCAATTTGCCTGGACGCCTTACATGAGGAGGCTGTGCTTGCTACTACAAGTTATCGAGCTGGGCAAGAAAAATGTATATGAGGAAGGCTAAGTTGCTGAACAGTGCTATGGGGCAAAGACATCTTTCTGTACAAGCTGCTGTTGTCTGTATAATGTCGACCTGCTTTTATTTGGTTTAAAGGTAAATCACTGATTGTGTAATTGTACTGGAGTAATTATGTGCTAAGTGATTGTCGATGTAACAAATGTGTTTAACTTTTCTGTGAACTGCTTTTATGACTATTTTGTCGAAATAAAGCAATACAAGTAAAGCATTGTAATCTACGTTTTAAGGTTATTATTGAGTTGACTGTTACCATTTGTCTGAATTGGTATTATTGCTACTTTTTTAACTTTTGCCATTCTTGCTTTGCTTTGTTAAGCTGTTTGATTTAGTAGGTTTTGGTCTACTAGTTGTGTGCGTGGAGGGCATATGTGAGTTAGTATTACATTCTAGGAGTGCCATTTGCAACCATTCAACTTGGATACAATTGAATAGAATTGTTAAAGACCTACAACCAATATTTATCTGGGATGATGAAGTGGGGAAAACTAGCACAGTCTCTGACCAGGAGTACATTTGCATTAGATCAAGAACAAAGAAGATTTGGAACGTACTGATGCAACGTCAAAAGGTGCAAAACTTGCCAACACATTTGCACTGGATCTGCCATAATAGCCCTGCAGAATTGAACCATGCAGATAGAAGGAACATATATGTGCAGATCATCCAATGTTGTATAACTCATCCAAAGCCAAAAATGCACACAAGGAAAATATGTAGATGAGACCTGCAAGGGGATGCGCAAAAGGATTAACCTGTATATAGACCATCTCAAACCATGAAACAGAAACACCAGTTGTTCGACATTTCACCCAGAATGGGCACTCATTGAAGGATCTATTGGTGATGGTTTTAAAAGGTGACCTCTTGAAAACCACACACAGATGAACGTGGAAGTTCACCTGAAGGACCTGAAGATGCTTTATCTAAAAGACAGTGGTCGGAACATAGACATAGGTTTTATGAAACATAATGGCCAACTTTGAGCCCAGAGACCAGCAATACAATTGCATCAAAAAAGTCAGAAGTCAACCCTCCAGTACCATCGCTCGCCAACAGCTGTTGGACCCCACTGTTCAGGACCACTAATAGGTGAGTGCACAGGACACAGACAATGGAAACCTAGGCATCTAAGATCAAAGGTGGACACATACTTGGAATTAGACGCATGTAATGATAGCAGATAATGCACTGTTCAGAAAAGGGTAATGTATTTTGCAGTTGCCATACTGTATGCAAGCCAGGACACCATTGTGAAGCTTGAGGCATACCGAGGCAATATTGGATAATGTGCCAGTTAAATCTTTAGAGCATATTTTGTAGTGCCACATTATATAGCCAGGATACATTGCCAGCTCTTTTGAAGTCACTAAAATGTCTTGACACTGTATTGAAGTTGCAAAACACATTTGTTATGTTATGTTACTTGCCATTTATATAGTGCTCTATATATCATTAGTATGACCTCAAAACCCTGGTAGGTTGAACGCCTTCGGGAACCGTAGTTCTGGTCAGCAGAGGGAGAGAGATAGTGTTGTAGGGTGTATGGGTGCACCAGATATGTGTGCAGCTGATGTAATTGCCGGATGGTAGCTGCATCCTAGCCTTAGGTGTGGTGCTGAAGATATCAGTTGGATGTGTGCAGTCTGGTGGGTGGACACCCAGACTGGGCTCTGGCTGCTTTAGGCCTGAAAGTATGCATATGTGAGCAACTAGGCTGGAATGTGGTCGGCTAGCTGCGTTCTATTAGGGTGATGAGGTGTTAATGGGGTCATATTCGTATGTGAACAGCTGGGCTGAATTAATCAGGGGTATAGCTGTGTTCTAGTTAAATGATGTGTGATATGATGGTTATCTTTAAAGTGTCTGAGATCAGGCACGTGAACAGGATGGCAGGGAACAGAGCTACACACGGACACAGAGACAGGGGGCTGGGTTTACAGAGACAGGAGGGGGGATACGGATATATAGCAACAGCCTGGGGAACAGGAAAGCAGGGTACACAGTGATACACGTGTGGGGCATGTTAACATTTACATTCGCATTTCTATCTAGCTGCGAATCAGGCTAATGTTCACAGGTCCACTCAAGTGTGGGACATGCCAACATTTGCATTTCTATCTAGAAGAAACTCAGGCTAACCTTCACAATCCTGTCACGGTTTGGTGCAGGCAGATGTTCACAATTCGAACTGAGTGCGGCACTGCCAATATTCATAATCTTGTCCGGGTCCGGCGCATGCTAATGTTTGCAATTATAACTAAGTGCGGTATTGCTATCATTCACAATCTCGTATGGGTCTGGCACAGGCTAATGTTCACAATTCCCTCTAAATGATGGACAGCTTAACATTCACATTAGCCTGCGCCAGACCTAGTCAGCAATGTTCACAACTGAGATCAAGTGCGGCATTGATAATTTATAATCCTGTCTGGGTCTGGTGCAGGCTAATGATTACAATTTTCTCCAAGTGCAGGGTTGCTAACATTCAAAATCCTGTCTGGGTCTGGCGCAGGCTAATGTTCATAACTCTAAGTGCGGCATTGCTAATATTCACAATCGTATCTAGATGCGACGCAGGCTAATATTCATTTCATAATATTGAGTGGCATGGTTTTCCGGAGTAGACTAATTGCTCTACTCCTCACCCGTGCCACAATTATTTTGAGACTGTGAGGAAATGAAGCTCTGAACTTGTTTTCCAATTATATTTTTAAACCTCTCACTTCAATACACATGACAAGGGACCATTTTAAGATTGCCTGAGCCCAACCTTATAGTCACATGTGAAAAGGATTTGTTGCTTGTTTTGTTATCAAATGCTATTATCAGCCAGACATCTGTACAGCAATACATACCTAGCAGCTCCATTGAAATCACTACAAATGCCTGCCACAAAGGCCGCAACACGCCTTTTTAAACTGTGTGGGGAGAATGCATTACTGACCCGGTTTTCTGGTTGTAGTTTTAAAACCTTCACTTCAAAGCGTCTTTTAAATTAACACCAGCCATTTTAGGAAATTCAGGGACCCACTTTAAAACTGCCTGGGCCTAACTTAACAGTTACTTGTGAAAATGATTGTTTTTTAATATTAAAATTTCAGCTAGAAGTGTGCACTTTTGTCAAACCGTTATGTGATCCCTGTTTCCAGACCCACATTCCGTGCATACTGCTCATTCAGCCAATGAAGTTTAAAAATGCTAAATCTTTTCTTCATTTTGAAAATAAATGTACTGTGCTGTGGCTTTCTCTTTACTAATCATTTCACACTGCACCATCTGATGGAGAAGTCTGTGAGGCTTCGGAGTCTAATGTGTTGTTGCAATCAGCTTAACTGTGTCAAGTTGCAACAATTGAGATTTAACCAAATGGTAAAAGGAGGACACAGTTGCACCCGGCTTAATCAGGTAAGGTGCCCACACCTTGCAACTGACCATGCAGAGTAAGTTGGCCTTCCTCACATCTGATCTGGCCCAATTGTATGGGCTGTCAATGTGCCCCCTGCCATGAACAGGTTAGTCTCATCTTGCAGGTAGACTCATTATGTAGGTTACCCATATCTGTACTTGGCCTGTTTGTGTGAATTGGCCATATCCTGTATCACGTCTAACTGTGTAGGCTAGCTTTATACTCACTGTGGCACCCTGAGATGGGCGTAGTTTGGCATCTGTGTCGTACTGAGCTGTGTTCCCTTGGATGGATTGTAGGGGGTGGGAAGTGTGCCACGCTTGGATGGATTGTTGGGGGTAGGAAATGTACAACACTTGGATGGATTGTTGGGGGTAGGAAATGTACAACACTTGGATGGATTGTTGGGGGTAGGAAATGTACAACACTTGGATGGATTGTTGGGGGTAGGAAATGTACAACACTTGGATGGATTGTGGGGGTAGGAAATGTATCACACTTAGATGGATTGTTGGGGTAGATGTACCACACTTTGATGGATTGCTGAGAACAGTAATGTGTTATGCTTGGATGGATTATTAGGGGGAGGAAATGTATTGATACTAACTAACCATAATAATAGCTAACCATTCTGCATACTCACCCTCAAACTCTGAACTAAACACAACCATACCTCTAACGCACCACAAACCACATACACTTCACAACACCCAACATGAAACCAAATCATACACAACCAGACCTCAACAGCACATGACGGCTACCGACCGAAAACGCACCAACTATCAGTGACCGGTTTCTCAGAACTGAAGCTGCCAACAGCACATCACAGCTCGCTTGCTCTTCTCCCGCTCAATATGACTAAGAAACCCTGCCACCCTCCTTGTATTGCAGATCCGCCAGAGCACCAAGATACTATGCAGGTGGCAACAGTGCGCAATATAAGAACCTTTAACATAACATAACAATATAGTTGTCAGAATGTCCGTCTAAAACAAATAGTCCACCGTCTGGAAGAGGGACACCCTTCTTCTGGACTGAGGCTTTGTGTTTACCTCCTGGTGATGAGAATGAGACTTGTGCTCCAGATTGCTTAAAACAAAAATTTCTAACAGTTTTCTTGGGGTATTTTTCTGTCAATGGCAGGCACAGAAAAGAAAGTCTCTTGAAATTGCTGTAGTGAATAGAATAATTAGAGGATAGCTCCCTATCCACTGGCTCTTCTTGGACTCACTGTGACTACTCGACAAGCGATGGGAGAATATCTCCCTTCCCTGGGTCTTTTCTTAGACTTTATAGATAGTTCAGCAAATGGTGGGGGAATCTCTCCCTTACTCTGGCCTTTCTCAGACCTTTATAAGATACCAGAGGAAATGATGCCCTTACCTCGGGCTCCTTTGCAACTTCTTTTGTCGCTAAGGGGAATGACTCCCTTCCCGTGGTTGGTTTCCAGCTTCTCTGCTATTTGTAAGGTAGACCTTGTTCACTATCCTGCCAGGGTACTATGATTGTTCATATTATGGCTTCTTTAGTTAGTATAGCAGACCTGGTTCACTATCCTGCCAGGCACAGCTGTTGCCTATATAGTGGTTGTAATATTGTCTCTGTATTTGGGGTTCCCAGACCCTTGTTCCATCTATAATTATGTCTTTGTACTCTTTCTTGTACTTGGGGTCTCAGATCCCTACTTCATATCTAGTTGTTCCTTTAAAGTCTATTTCACAGGCCTTCCTCCAAGCTTTGAACTCCAGGGTACTTTTACCCTTCTTAAGGGGTTCCCAGATTTGTCCTCTGTTCCCACCAACTAGCCGCGGCAAGCCTCTACCTTCAGGGAGCTTCCTTTCGGGCTCCGGCTGGCCGGCTCCAGGAGTCGATCTCTTCTGCCTCATGCTCTCCTTATTGTCCGCCCCAGCCATGGCATCTGTAGCAGCTGCTTACTGCTACTTGTTAGGACTGATTTTCTATGCTGTGGCCTGGGGGACTGTTGGGGAGAATTCTCAATTCAGTGTTATTTCCCTTCTACCTTAGAGACCCCAAGCTCTTTTGCTATACTTTAGGACTTTTAATATTTATCCTGGAGAGAGTAAGACCTTTTTCTCACTCTCTCATATATTTTTCTTTGATTTGAACCCCATGTTTCTTTTGGTTTTGGAGTCTCACAAACTCCATATGCATCATCGTTTGTATTGTGACACACAGCAGAAATCCAAAGGACTTCTCTTTGACACTGCACTGAGGGTGCTAAGGTTTAAATACCTTCTCTTGGATAAACTACTGTTTCCAAGAGTAGTAAAGTGAAATTGACTTTACTTGCATTTTTCTCTTTGTAGACCCAGCACACACTATCTTACATAGAGTGCAGGAGGGGTTACTTAGTATCCCCTTTATCTACCTTCTCATGTAACATTTTTATGTTACCCTTTCTACAATTAATGGCAGTTGGCAGTGGTTTACTTTTTCCTACCATTGTGTGTTTTTACCGCAGACTGAATGCTCAGCTACAGTATTGCACCCATGGTTGCCCATTTTGTCAAAATGGGCCTCATTATAACGTAGGCAGCCGCGGAATGAACGGTGCCGGTAAGGGACCGGCACCGTTCATTCTGGGCCGCCACATTACGAGGTCTGCAGTGGGTCCTGCTCTGGACGCCTGGCCAGACCATACGTGCAGAGCGGGACCCGCTAGCAGTCCAGGATTCTAACAACGGGCCCGTCATTAACGGGCCCGTTGTTAGCATCCACCCCATTCCCATTGAGCCCTATGCTGGCTCAAATGGGAATGGGGACGTACTGGGTCTGGGTCCCGTGAAAGGGAATTACCAGGCCCCCCAAGGTCAGAATGGCCAGGTAATTCCCTATTTCTGGGACCCGGACCCAGTTCCCGCTTTGGGGGTAGCCATGCCGGTAAGAATGGCATGGCTACCTCCATCCAAACTCCTAATGAGGCCCAATGCCACCGATTTAGAAGTCCATATAGTAAAGATCTGAAAAGGCCGAAACTGCTGTCTCCTCCTTAGCATAGATTGCAAGGGATAAGTTTCCATACCATGCAGAGGGATCAAAAAGGCAACTGTACTTTTCAGTACAGGGCTGATCCACCAAGTTGTTAGCTTTTAGTGTAGAGTGTGTATCTGTCTTGGGGAGAGAATACAGAGTTCTAGTGTCCATACAAAATCCCAAACTGGCTTTACCTGTATGTTTCTACAGATACTCAGAACTCCAAACAGCTAGAGTGCTCAAGCACTCCTTGTTGCAACACAGGGTGGATCTCACAACTACTGTCGGAACTTCTTGTTTCGTCTGAACCACCACAACACCCAAACTTGGTGGGTTCACCAACTCCCAGAATACAGTCTGATTTACACCAATCTGTCATAGAGGGTTTCAGTGACAATAAGGGGGGAGATTGCCTCAGCAAAATCTCCAGCTCATCTTACTAATGTGAGGCTCCTCATGGTGAGCGTAACTCCCCGTAGGGAAGCCATGTAGCTTATGGGTGGTCTGGCTAGGGGTTCAATATATACGATGCTCGGGAACACAAATGAGCTAGGGATTGCAGATATGCAGAGGAAAGAGCAGTGGGCTGAGTACAGCGTGGTGTTAGGGAGCACAGGTGAACTGGAATCGGTCCCTTAGCTGGATATGGGATAGAATACTGGTCAACACTGTTAAGCCCTGGGCTGGGTGCAGGGAGCACAGTTATGCTAGGTGTACTGAGTAATACAGGCATGCTGGTAAGCGTGCAGTGGGCAAGGTACATGCAGCACAGTTAAGCAATGGGCTAGGTGCAAGCAACACAATTATGCAGTGGGCTAGGATCAAGCGACACAATTATGCTAGGAGTCCTGGGCAAGACAAGTATGCAGGTAAAAATGCATTGGGCTAAGTATAGGCAACATAGTTATGCAATATGCTGCGGTGATACTGGGCTAGACAAGTATGCTGGCAACAGTGCTAGGTACAAACTAGGTACAGGCTAGGCACAAGCAACACAATTGTCCTGGGCAGAGCAGGTATGCTTGCTGGTAAAAAGTGCGAAGTACAGGCTAGATACAGGCAACGCGAAACGGGCAGTTCCAGCAGCATTGTTTGGGGCAGAATTGTGGAGCTATACTAATCTGGGAAAACTCTCTTCTACGGAGTTAACTTTTTAAAAGAAATTGGTTTCTTTACCTAAGAGCATTCCTGCTTTTTTACTCTTGGAGTTAGAAGTAACCCCAGTGGAATCTAATGCGTTGATCAGCCCTGCCATATTTTGGCTAAAACTGTGGAATCAGGAAGGGTAAGAGAAACACAGAGACTCCTTAAACCACTTACTGTCTAAAGAAATCAATCGATTGGGTATGCCATATAAAAAAGACCCTTTTGGAAACAGGGGGCAGTAATCTGTGGGAACCCCCCCCCGACCAGCCGCTGGGAAAGAGGAAAGTAGAAAAGGGTCCTTGCGGGCACAAAGATATAAGGACTCTGATCTTGGATGAACACAAACTGAAATTGGGCCCTGCTTATTTTGAAATCTTGACCCAAGGTAGAAGGCCATATCAATATTTTATTTCCCCTCACTATGAAAAATGCCTTTATATGAGAGTAAGATTGGGGACCCTGCCAGTAGCTGCCTTCACGTGCACCTGGAAAGAGAGGAATACTGATAAATGCCAGTTTATGTGGGGAGGCTTCTGAATCAATGATGCATTTTATGTTTTGTGAAAAAACGAAACAATTGAGGAATTTGTATCTAAGGCCGATACTCAGGGAAACAGCGGTAAGAGACATTAGAACAGCAATGAGGCAATGACTCTCACCTAATGTAGTCTTTGCGGTTGCTAGATATACTCACAGATCTTGGCTGCTAAGAAAAAAGTTATTAAACCATGCTGCAATGGAAAATAGGTAGTAAGTTTAGGGCCAGAGACTGCGAGTTAAGCTCTCCTCTGAGCCACTGTAAAGTGGGCCATGTATATTGTAAAACGGGCCATTTCTAAGTAATGAGAAAAGCTTATTGATTGAGATCTGATAATTTTATGTCGAATCTTGTAATAATACCTTATTTATTAGTATTTTATTGTATATTGTATGTGTTGACTTAAAGATTTTACGTTGAATACAAGTTTTTGACAGACTGACTGGTTAACTACTAGGCAATCAAAACTTACAGTGTACTATGTGTATTATCTGGACACACCACCAGTGCACTACACTGAGGTACCCAGTACTGATCCTTTTCACAAAACACCCAGATGTTAAATGGAGATGGTCATCCCACCTCTGTACACCAATTTGTTAGGACTGATTTTCTATACTATGGCCTGGGGGACAGATGTATAGAAGGCCAATCTATATTGTGACAGGGCCAACTCTGGTATCTGTAGCCAAACAAGTTAAAGGTAGCAGTGACAAGAGGCCTAGGCTAAGACTCAAGAGGTGGTGAGCTTGTAAAGGGTCCACAATGAGTACACACAATGGGAATCACAAATTACACTCAGTAGTCATTCATCATAGTGATATTTGGCCATAAATAAAGAACTGTATTTTTATCCATACTGTCTAACAGGTAGAAGTATCACACAACACTTACATATATACAGTCACTGGTGTAGGGCGTAATGCAAATCAAACCCCTGTAAAAGAAAGTGCAGATTAGTTTATGCACTACAGTTTCACAGAGAATTAACCCTAACTTCAAAAGTCCTTCCCTAAGTTGTCTGGGGCATTATGCCCAAAAGTTCAGGAAAAGTTCCAACATAGTTTATGTCATGAATCCCGCCCCTCATGTCCCCAGCCCTCCAAGATGTCAGGCTGGAGCCAGGCCACAATCACCTACATGGCCCTCAAGGGCCTCTCCATCCCTCCAAAGACCCACTAGGAGTCAGACTTGGCGCTTGTGGCACCAGACTCACTCACTCCCATAGGATAACATCAGGGATTGTACTTGTAGTGAATTGATGGGGACAAGATGGATGCCCCCACATATTTCAGTTCCCAGAACTGCATGTGCAGTCTAGTCTTTTGGGTGTGGTTCAGCCCAGAGACACCTGGGATACCCAGAGACTATTTAAGCCACACCCAGGCTGAGAAACATGCTTTGTGTTTTCTGCACCTGCAGCGTGACACTCACTGTGTTCAAATCAGTCTCCAGTAGGCCTGCATCTATCTTCTGCGCTCAGCTCCTGCAAGAACAAGAACACTGTTAGGAGCAGCCTTACCTTAAGGCACTTCTGCTCATCATTCATCGCTTCTTCTGTTCTGCGGGCATCTTCGGCGGTGTCATTCCCATCTCGGCACGCTGCTTCCTAAGGAAAAGGGAAAATAACAGAAAAAAGGCATTAGTAAGCATTCAGCAAATCTTCGCTTATTTTTAAAGACTGTACGAGCTTCAAACGCTTACCTGAATCCCAGCCGCTCTGGGAGGACTCTGTCTCTGGAACTTCTCATCTATCTGCAAGAGGGAAAAGACACTCCAGGTTAGCGTGAAAACATCTAGTGGCGCTGCATACCGCACTTACTGGCCGCATTTCTTCTTCATAACTGGCATCCACGCTGAAAACGTTGCAGCACCTTAAAGACACAGAAAAAAGAACTCAGTTCAATACAAATACGAAAGGGTTGCATCGTGCATCGCGCTCTCACTCGCCTTCAGCGCTACTCATCTCAGCAGCACGTCGCCATCCCCGGATGCCGGCCATCATCTAAGGAAGGAAAGCAACGAAGTTAGAGAACTGTTCAAAAGACATTATACTTACCTGTTGGACTCTTGGTTAAAATTGAAATGCAATGCAAATAATACCTTTACTTTTTCGTAAAATTTGAAATACAGAAACCTTACTCTTACAACTAAATATTCCCTTTGTTTTTTATCAATATGCGGAAAGTAAATACTATCACATTGAGAAATGCCAAATGTCGGTGTTTTGTTATATATAAGATCCACAGTTGAATATTAAGAATTATACTCATTGCAAAATATATAGTAAATTTTGAAAATGTGAACTTATATGGTTGAGTTCATTTTCCCAGTCATTAATACTTAATTACTCTTTTTCTTTTCTCCCTTTTGTGTTTCTTCATTACATGGTCTTCTCCTGTGTTTTCTCCACCCCTCCCCGCCTGTGTTTGTCCCCTCCCCAGTCTCTCACTGCCAACAAAGACTGTTGATTGAATGTTAATTGTATCAACCATTATTAACTTCACGCCCTGATGACGACCTAGATAGGTTGAAACACGTGTTGGCTGCGAAAACAAGTTTCTTCTTTTTTTAATGCATATCTAGCACATATGTAAAGTGTGACCAGGTTCCTCTTATGCATCACCCTATTCTTTGGTTAAAATTGAAATGTAATGCAAATAATAACTTTGCTTTTTTGTAAAATTTGAAATACAGAAACCTTACTCGTTAAACACATACCAGGTGTCTCTCTTATTTACTTCCTTATTTTCTAAAAATTCCAACCTCTATCAAACCAATACCACATAGATGTGGCATATGTATGATTGAGCTCAGTCTGTGAGTTTAACATCGGCTTAAGTTTTACAGATGCAAAGCAAGTCTGTCCCTCAATTTCCAAAAATCTTTTTGGCTTGGATGTATTTGTACATCTGTGCACCCCTCTTTGCAAGAGGGGTGCACAGATGTAGAGGCACACCCAACCCAAAACGATTTTTAGAAATGGAGGCACAGATGCAAAGCAAGTCTGTCCCTCAATTTCTAAAAATCTTTTTGGGTTGGATGTATTTGTACATCTGTGCACCCCTCTTGCATTGCATCTGCGGGGGGAGGTGGCAGGGAGAGGGCAAATGAGACTGTTTTCATGTTTGAGTGTGTACGTGGTGAGGGTGAATGCTATGCTATGGGTGGGGAACGGAGGCGTTGAGGGAGGTAACTCCCTGAATTCTAAGGAAGGTAACAGCGTGGGAGAGGGTGGGAGTGTGGGGTGAGGTGGGATCACCTTCTTGGGGGATTAGCACGGTGGGTGGGCAGTAGAATGTGATAATTTGGCCTTTTGACCACACAAATCGGCCGAAATAAACCGGTCAGTTTTGTATTTGTTCTTCAAAATGCAGAATTATCACATAGAACCCAGTATGGACCTTGCCATACTGTTGACCGTGTTCAGTGTAATATCATTCAATGGGACAGTACTTGCAGGGCCTAATGGTGCAGAGCTAATGGGCTTCTGTATTTTTAAAGAGACAGGAACAGCACTTCTCAGCAGGGGTGTGTAATCTATTTTCTACTAGAGCTGCCATATTTGAAATGGGGCAATGCTGGTACTCCTCAGTTAGCTTGCTAAACAGGGCTTCTATAATTGTAATACTATGCTTTTGTTGAGGCAATGCTATTTCATTTTAGTGGGGCTGCTATACTTTTGACGGGACAACTTCAGCACTTCTCAGTTGAGCTGCTACACTCTTATTGACAAGGCCCTAGCATGTCTCAGCAGATTTATTTATTTGTATTGGTTATTTATAATGCGCATAATATACCCAGAGGGATCGAACCTGTGTTGCTCCATGTCGTCTTGCTTCCAAGGCGAGCATGTTGCCCCTGAGCTATCCTCCCGAGACTCTGAAGATCTGAAGTACATTTAATGATACAGAACCAGAACTATTGAGCAAGTGTAACATCTTCATCATCATCAGAATAAATCAACACTGTTGTGGTTATACTAGAGCTAATATATTTAAAGGGATGGATTTACTCAGAATGTTGCAGCACTATTCAATAACCCAAAGTGCTTAAGCATAGTTAATGTGAAAACAAGACACTTCTCACCATTGGGACAGTACTGCCTTGGCCAGAGTTTCACACTGAAGAAGTGAGCAAGTGATCCGGGGTATGCAGCCCACACACATGCATGGGATACCCAAGCACCCACTTGCGAGATTTGCACCAAATTAGTGAGATTGTGCTCCAAGGTAGGAGGCACACGCACAGTCTTTGCTCTGAGGTTTGACACACTCACAGGATGGGATGGCATTTCGTTCTCCCATCCTAGTTGTGTTGCTCTGCCTTTTGAGGGCTACTACAACCTAGATGATTATAGAGGGGTGGAGTAGGGGCAGTATTGGCCAACTGGAATGCAACTGGAAGGCTTAAACCTCCTTCTTACTTGACTTCAGTATATGCAGTACATGCTAGCCAATGCTTCCACTGTTCTGCAACTCCCTCCCCCCTCGCACCAAGTCGGCGACTATGTGCAAATGCGGCCATATAACTGCTGGTGATGTCACTTCCTATATTTGGGCACCCCCCATGAAATTCATAAATTGGCTCCCCTGCTCGATTTATTTATTTGTTCAATGTTTGTCGGGTCCGTGGACACGATTCATTTATTTATTTCTGCAATGTTGGGTCCGACCAATAAACCGGGCCGTGGCGGAGGACTTTGACTGCCTCAGGTCCCCCCTGGAGTTAGATTATGCTTCTTTCATTACCACAGAAGTAATGAATGTGCATTACAGAGATAAGCTGGCATATGTATTGGGAACACTGCACATGCTCAGGCAGCATCAATCATGTTTTGTAGAGGACAATGCTGGCCTAAATTGGGAACAGCCAGCATAGACATGTTGCTACAGAGGCATATTTTGGACACAACCAGCATGCCAATGTGTTACATCAGTGACAGTGCTGTCTTACACTGTGGACACATTGATCATTAAAATGTGTTCTGTTCTACAATGTTCTTGTCTGCTGTTGGTGACATGGAATGTGCATGTTCCCCTTTAGAACTGCCTCCCTAGATCGTTATAGCTCCCGCGCCCCCACTATTTCAGTGAAATATCAACGCATACACACTTGAAGAAATCACAAGAAACTAACCTTTGATCACTGCCCCGACACCAAAAGCTATCTTTGGGACTGCATGGCTCTGATGCTATTGTGTCAAAGGTCACACACCATCGCTTTTGAATATACTGCTTTGGGTGAGGGTGTTCACTTTTGGTTCGCCGGCCCACCGGATGACAAAAGGTTAATGCTTCGGCCCCACATTCAAAAAAGTTGGACAAGCCTGGTCTAGGGCAAAACAAAAGAGTGGTCCAGTGTACTGAATTTTGTAAGTTGCATTGTACAATGCAAACAGTTACCACAAGTGATAACAAGTTACTAAAAGTAGTAAAAAAGTAACTAGACTAAGGGAAACAATGTTTCCCGGTACTGACAGCCTGAAAGACATGTTGGTTGCCCCATAACAGATTAGCAAAATACAGTTTAGTGAAGTTTAAGGATTCATTTCACTGTAAAAAGTACAGGTCGGGATCAAAAATAAAAGAAAATAGTTTGGGGGTCCATAAAAATGGAAGTAAAGGTGCAGTAAAAAGAAATCTTTCCTAACACTACTCTGCTGTGCCAGCGTGCACTGTGTGATCCCTTCTTCAATCAGACCTCTGTGGCCTGCTTCCAACAGGGCAAAGGGTCCTCCTTCCTTAGACCCTTTTATGGAGGCTCCATCTTTTCGCGCCTCAGTTCCGCTGGTCTCCCTTCTATGCTCCGCCGACTCTGCAGTCCTTCTTCCCTTTTTATGTATCACAGCTTACTGATTGTCCATATTGACTAGACTGCTGGAGTTGGTTCAGCGGAGCGCACTATTATTCTGCGCCTCTTCTTTATCCCAGTACTGATGTTATTCATCTCAGCTGGGTTGCTTGGAATGTTCTTCATCTCAGTACTTTTGCAGGATTCATACAGGGAGTCTCTTCCTCGTCTCAGTACTTGGAAGATGTTTGGATGCTCTACCTCACATTGGTACATAGAAGAGTGTGGAATCATGTCACCGAGTATAGGCTAGGCAGATGAGAGTGCGTATGGGTTCTTCATGGTATATTGCGTTCTTAATCGGCACCAGTCCCATGGGGGGATTCCCTCCCATGAGATCCACCTGCTGAGTACCACCACCACCAGGGAGACTATTAGGTAGGAGCCTCACCTCCCGTGGCACCCCCTGAGGGAGCTGGGACGATATCCTGGGATTCATCACAGTAACTTCAGTTTTGTGAGAGTTAATTTTTCCCTTTTTTTCAATAGGACATGCTTGCATGGAATGGATGAGGAAGGTAGGAAAGCTGAATGGGAACACAGAAAGGCATACATTTCCGAAAAGTAGATGGAATTCCAAGTTCAGGAAGTGGCCATTTGCGCAGATCAGGCAAGATCTGTTCACTCCTAATTCCCATTCTCAAAATATTGCACAAAATGACAAAAAAAGTATGTACTGGACATGTTTCCACTGGCAACGTAATACCTTCCATGAATATTCAGAAAAGCAATGCACTGCTACATTCCCCTGACTCTTCTAGGTCAGAAACCACTCATTTTTCATAATGTTTCTGAAAACAAGTAATACACCGAGCCAAAAACCAAGCCATGGTACACAGTATTTTTATGCTGACCGCCTAAATGGACCTACTTATCATTTGAAAATAACAAAAACCAATGTGGTGAAGAATGCCAAGCATACATTGTTTGAAACCACACAGGCGGACCCTTTGAAGGATAGGTGACACAAAAAAACGCACAGTGCCTACAGCAGAGACTGAATGTAAGGCACATTTGGGAAATTAAAGGGTTGCGAAACAAAGCGCAGTAGCAAATGTATGAAAAACTTATCAGAATCAAGAGAAAATAACAAATGTCCTTCCTTCCGACATTCCCAGAGGTGTCCCGATAAAAATGGTACCTCACGTGTTTGGGTGCAATGTCCCTGGCATAAAAGGAAATTGCTGAATCACGTGTATGTCAAACACTATGGGAAGAGTGTATTGGGGCGTGTTGACAGCCCATAGATTTAGTGCTGGGGCATCACTCCCACAAAAGAAAACCAGGAACCACATACATTTTCAAAAAGAAGACAAATGTGGGAATTCCAATGCACCCTGTGTGCATGATGGCGTAAGAATTTTGTCGCTAGAATAAACAGCAAATTTGAAAAAATGGGGAAAATAGAGTATTTTTAGATATTTGCTAGTGGGGAAACACTGAAATGTTCAGCAAACAGTGCATGACCTCCCTTCACATGTTGCCATAGGTGTCCGGATGAAAATGTGGATCCACTGGCCTCGGCCCGAAGGAAAAGGGCTAAACCGCCAGCATGGAAATGCTTAGTGAAGAGCATATTTTGCCTTCCGGCAAGCACATGCATTGAGGGCTCTGGCATCACATCCATGAAGGAAAGGTGGGAACCCTTTGCCGTTTTGAAAAGGAGAAACCTAGGGAAATCCCAATACATCTTGCTTTTCTTGAACACAGAAGATTTTTTTTACCAAGAATGCACGGCAAATAGGAAAAGGTGGAGACATAAAATATTTGGATGCATATGCCATTGGGAAACCACAGAAACGGGCAAGCAAAATATGTTTTACCTGCCCACAGTTCCGCAGGTGTCCTATCCAAAATGGAACCTCACATGTGTGGGTGCATGGCCCAGTCCAAAAGGAAAAGGGCTAAACTCCAGGTACGTCAGGTGCTCTGAGAAAACCAGATCAACTCTGTGTTTAGCATTGCATGGAGACCAGAGATTTAAAACTGGGGTGTCACAGCCACCGTGGAAACTAGGAAACCCCCTGCATTCCCGAAAACAAAACTCCCGTGGGAATCCAAGGAGGCATCATTTGTGTGAATCACGGTAGTATTTCTTACCCAGAATGCACTGTAAAGTTGTAAATATTACATAAAATACACGATTTTCCCACATCTCCCACTGGGAAATGACCGATACGCTCTAAAAACGTCACATGTCCTACCATCCCACGTTCACACTATCAACCCTATGAAAACCAGAGCTCACATGCATGGATGCGCTCACCTGGGTGGAAAAGGGTAAATCATTGGTATGCCAACGGCTCTGGGAAGACAAGAATTTGTGTAAATTGCAGGACAAATTGATCATTGACATTTCAAACGCACCTTGTGAACCCTGGTTCCTCCCGGGGCTTTGCCTGTCTGAGGGTCACTTGAACGTCAATCGCCCTGGAAGACGCTCCTTGGGGCACAGGTGGGGCCATCGCAGAGACCTCGTTCCCTTCGTCCCCCTAAGGTCAGGCCCCGATCAGCACCGTCGCAGGATTCCTGGTCCTGGCATGGAGGATTGTTGCTGTTGCGTCCTGGCCGCCCCGTTTCCCACACCTCGTGGGGCCAAGAGGGCCAGGTGCCCCGTGTGCCCCGGTGGTAGGGTTGTTCGTGGCGACTGCCTAAAAAATCGGACACACCTTCCCCTACCCTGGCACAGCTGGCTGTGCCATGTACAGTTGTCTGTGGTGTCCCACGGCTGTCTACGGGTCATCCCTGGAGCGCAGGTCCCGCGACTGCATCTGGCGGGAAACCTCTCCCCTAGGCGGGCTTTGGCACATATCGAGAGAGCGCACACTCTGCTGTGCCGTACTGGAGGTGTGAGGCTGGGGGCAACCCCCCCACAGCCCCAGCCCAATGCCAGCCGCTTGAGCTTTGGCTCCCCGTCTACGACCTCAGATCACACGTGGTGACCTACTGAATTTAGGCATATTACTATTAAGTGGAGGAAAAGAAACTAACCAGGATTCCCTCAGTAATGGCAAGTGAAGAGGGAAGAGCTCAGTGTTGAACCCCTGTGCGGCGGGTGCAGGACATGTGGCATACAGAAGACCGTCGCTCAAGGGCCCAAGTCCTTCTGATTGAAGCTCACCGGGATCAGGTCTTCTCAGAGTCGGGTTGTTTGGGAATGCAGCTAAAAGCGGGTTGTAAACTCCATCTAAGGCTAAACATGGGCACAAGTCCCATAAGGGAAAGTTGAAAAGAACTTTGAAGAGAGAGTTCAAGAAGGCATGAAACTGTTGAGACGTAAACGGGTGGGATCCATGCAGTCCGCCCATAGAATTCAATGCGACGGGTAGGTCAGAAACCCAGAATGGAGGACTCTTCACAGGCAAACTCAGCCCCAGCAGTGCACCATGACTGGCTTTGAGTCGTTTGGAAAGGCCCCAGGAGGCAGGTGACTCTCTTCTCCGGCAGAGAATTTTACAGCCTCCTGGCAGCAGTTTCACTGTGTGCACAGGGGCGAGGGAGATTGACCGCCACTGCACCCTCTTTGGGCAACCGTCCTGGCTACTATCAGGGGTTGTCAAGGTGGCGACGGGGAATGGGGACTCCCTGCTCTCAGTCCCTCCCTGGGGAGAAAAGCTCTAACGCAGCACAGGCAGAGCTCTAGAATGGCCAGAGGTGCTGCCCCCAGCCTTGTGCACATGGCTCCCACTGGGTTGGCCGTCCCAAAGCCCAGCAGCGATCCTGGGGAGCCTCAGTGTCACGCTCATCTGATTCCCACGGGGGCGCTGGCCTGGTTTCGAGTGCTGATGCCTCTTCAATGGTGAAGCGCAGGGCTCTGAAGATGGATAGGACGGGCCCCTCTACTCTGGCTAATCTGGCTCACAGGAATATCCTCCTGTACGTGAAAAGGGAGCCTCCCACTTCCTTCCAACCCTCCTCGAAACCCTTCCACGATCCCCCGTGATGTCTCACCTTAGGGTCTGAAAGGACAAGCTCTCCATCCTGCTTCTGACACAGGGGCGCGTTGAACCCAGTTACTTCACTGGATTGAGGTTGGATGGGAGTTCAGGTAAGCTTGATTATACTGGTAAGGCGCTGTAAACGTTCGGTTGCAAGTTCAAAAGTTCAAGCTTTAAATAATAATGTTCATTGTCTTTTTCAGGTGATGAAAGAAGATTCCTTTGGAGACTTCTTGCAACAAAGCGCTAATGTTGATGTCTTTTCCCCATAGGGGCCGGGGTTCGGAATGCCGGCGATATGGCGCCGACCCGAAGTGAAAAGTGCAGTTCCAGTAAAGATCTGGTAAGTCCTAGATGAGCGCTCAGGTAATGTTTTTGCATTCGCTCATCTAATGTATTTGTCTTTTTTCCCCATAGGGGCCGGTGTCCGGAAAATGCCTGGAAGCAGCAAGACCCGAAATGAAATGGGAATGACCCAACAGGTAAGTCTTAGAAGGAAACTGAGCTTTTCCTATTCCCTTCCTTCTCTCACCTTGTGTTCTTGTCTTTTTCTCTCTAGGCTCTGGGAAGCGGCTGCGAATCCGGATGATCGCTGCTGAAGATGGAGGCGCCCAAGAAAGGTGAGTGAAATGCAGCGCTGCAGCAATCGGAGCGAAATGCTTTTAAAAATGATGTCTTCCTTTTCAGGATCGTCGGTGAGATGTCTCCGTGATGCAGGTTTAGCAGGTAAGGCCTTCTTCCTCTCCAATTCTCTTCTTATCACCCTTTGCAGGTGTCCCAGGATGCTGACAGGCGTGGCTGAAGTCCAGAAGCAGGAGCTGACACGGTGAGCGTCCAGCTGCTAGGTGCAGAACAACGCGAAGCACGTGTGGCTGTTCGGGTGGGGTTTAAATAGCTTTGGAAGAAGTTCCAGGTATGTATCTTTCCACCGATCAGGTATGTATCCTTCCCCGACCACACCCGGGTGGAAAGTAGTCCCACAGGTAAAGTAGTCCCATTCAGGCCTCAAGAGGGCCTGGATGTAGCAGCATGGTCTGCATCAGGTAAGTGCACATAAAAACACTTGAACACATGTCCAGCTTTATGAGCCTGGCGCCTAATGCGCCAGGACTGGGGTCCAACATGAGCCTGGCGCCTAAGGCGCCAGGACTGTGTCCAAAGGGCCCCAGCTTGGGCCCGCTGGAACTTCCCTGGGGGGAATGATGCCTGCCTCTGGGGTTGCTGGGTCGGACCTGGCTCCTTGGAGGTAGGCATCATGACACTCAGTGAGGCCCCCGTCCCTCCCTTGATGGAAAAACTCTAACATGGCCCAGCCAGAGCTCTAGGATGGCCAGGGGTAGCTTGTCTCCCATGTGGGTCGACCATCCCCAATCCCTGCGGCGGTCCCGGGGAGCCTTGGCGGGGACCCTGCCCCTCCATGGAGGGAAAAGCTCTAATGCGGCCTGGCCAGCACTTTAGGACGGCCGGGGGTGCAGCTCTTGGCTATGTGTGCCTGTCTCCGATGTGGGTCGACCATCCCCAAGCCCAGCGGCGGTCTGGGGGGCCCAGGCAGGATCCCTGTAGCTCACTGGAGGGAAAAGATCTAACCCAGCCTTGCCAGAGCTCTAGGACGCCCGGGGGTGCTGCCCTAAGTTTTGGGCACCTCTCTCCCATGTTGGTCGACCGTCCCTAAGCCCAGCTGCAGTCCTGAGGAGCCTCAGCGGGTACCCCATGCCTCCCTGGATGTAAAAGCTGTAATGTGGCCCAGCAAGAGCTTTAGGGCAGCTGGGGGTGCTGCCCCCTGTTTTGGGCTCCTGTTTCCCATGTGGGTCGACTGTCCCTAAACCCAGGTGCGATCCCAGGGGCATCAGCAGGGTCCCCATCCCTCCCTCGAGGGAAAAGCTGTAGCGAGGTCCAGCCAAATCTCTAGGACAGCCGGCAGTGCTGTGCCTGTCGCCAATGTGGGTCGACCGTCCCCAAGTCCAGCAGCGGTCCTGGGGAGCCCCGGCAGAGTCCATGTCCCTCCCTGGAGGGGAAAAGCTGGAACACGGCCTAACCAGAGCTCTAGGAGAGGAGGTGCAGCCCCTGGCATCGGGCGCCTGTCTTCCATGTGGGTTGACCATCTGCAAGCCCAGCAGCGGTCCCGGGGAACCCTGGCAGGGTCCCCGTTCCTCCCTGGAGGGCAAAACTCAAGTGCAGTCTGGCCAGAGCTCTATCATGGCCAGGGGTGCTGCCGCCAGCTTTGGGTGTCTGTCTTCCATGTGGGTTGACTGTCCCCAAGCCCAGTGGGGGTCGCAGACCCCCCGGCAGGGTCCCCGTCCCTACTTGGAGGGAAAAGCTGTAACAGGGCCTGCCAGAGCTCTAGAACACGGGGTGCTGCCCCCGGTCTTGGTCACCTGTCTCCCATGTGGGTCGACCTTACCCAAGCCCAGCGGCGGTCCCAGGGAGACGCCTTGGATGAAGAAGCTCTAACATGGACCGACCAGAGCTCTTACCGAATGCCCTTCCCGCCCAGGCCCATTGAAATGCATTGCATTACCAAATGCCTGCTCTGAGTCCGGCCATCTGGTATTTCCCCATGAGGCCGAATGTCAGGACGAGATGGCTGTGCTGCTCTGGATGTCAGGAGGGGCATCAGTTTGACATTGCTAAGACCTGCCTCTCTCTCAACCCAGGGTACACAGATTACAAGAAAGCTTAGTCACCTTCCCCCAGATCACTGTAGACAGTGTGTATGGGTCCTTTCTGCGCTCCACTGGCTTCTCTCTGCCCCAGCCAGGCTCTGTGGCGAAACTACCGCACCACCCCATGTCAGCCAAAGGCCATGCCACATGCAATGCCCCAGCAGTGCTTGGCCTGCTGGAGGTGCTCTTCCCAGAGGTTAAGTTTTTTTCCCCAGGCGTCAGGTGCCTGACTGACAAGAGAACCTCAGCAACTTGCATGCAGTGGGCAGGGTGGCCTGTCCCTCTGCCTCCCCGCACTCCATGGGATAGATTTGACACACTTGGTCCATCTAGGAACAGGGAGGGTGGGAGGAGAGTTCTCCCAGTACATTTTTTCCATTTTCAGCACTGCCAATGCACCAACCAATAAAAACATGTATCAAATGTTACCCTCCCTAGGGGCAGATCAGCAGCAACCTGACGATCTGCCCGCAGATATGACTTAAATTGCATGCCCCATCCCGTTTGGGTCCAGAGGGGAAGAGTGCCGCTTATATGCTAAGTGGCCCCCCTCTTCCCCCCCTAAAAGGAATCCCTGGGGGTCTAGTGTCCATTGCTGCACCCTGGGGGTGGCCAAATGGTGGGAAATACCCCCGAATTGACCCCCCAGGGGAGAAGCAATGTTCTGCCAGAATGGGGGACATTTTGTGGTCTGACCCTGCAATTGTGAGCCAGCCCAGATAAATACACCCTCCCCCGCCTAAACCCCCCCCCCCTCTGCACAGGGGAGGAATTTGGCCAGAACAAGACGAAGCTGCACTCCTGCAAAAACGGTCTTGCTGGAGTTCTCTTCCATGTAGACACAAGGCTCAAACCCACCGTCCTCCCAAGTTAAAGAAGCTCTCCGTCCCTGAATGCTGTGAGTCTCCGGAATGTTGACACAGCATTCAGGAATCTGCCTCGAGTCCCGTCATGTGCAACAGAGAGTGTCCTCCACTTGGGGGAGGAGGGGCAGGGTTTATGGCACTCTTTTGCATATCACTGATCAGCTGCACATGTGCATAGGCACAGGTACAGTGTCTCTATGCATGCATCTGAGCTGTGATATGCAAGAAATTCACAGACTGCATCGGAAAGTCGTGCTTCACTCAACAGCTCAAACTCAAATAATGAACCTGTCCAAAGATGTATATATGTCTCATGCTTTGCACCCGTTTTACTGTCAGGGTGACTATTATCGCAGGAAATGAGCACCATACCAAGTGCGCATTGCATGCTTACAAGAAACGAACGAACGTTCAAATTAATAGCACAGACTTGTTGGATAAATTGGTGGTCATTCTTATGTTCCCAAATGCACTTTATTTTAATGCTAAGCAGCCAGTAGCTTATATGCAGGGCATGCACATCATTCAACACTTAGCTCTGCCCCCTATCCACACCACTGACACAATCTGGCCCCAGTCCCGCCCACTCCACTGACAATCTGCCCCCCACCCAAAGAGGGAGGGGGTGGGGTGAGAGCTCCCCCAGTACATTTTGTAATGTTCTAGCACTGCCCATGTACACAACAAAAAAAACCGAATTAAATGTTACCCTCCATGGGGTTCGATCAGCAGCAACCTGCCGATCTGCCCCCACGAGGGCATAAATTGCATGCCCCATCCCTTTTGTGTCCAGAGAGGGAGAGGGCCACTTATGTCAAGTGGCTCCCTACCCCATCCCGTAAAAGGAATTCCTGGTGGTCTTGTGGCCATTGCTACTCCATGGGGATGGCAAAATGGTGCGAAATATCCCCAAAATGCCCCTCCGAGGGGAGCAGCAATGTTCTGCAGCCAGGGAGCGGGGGCATTTCGTCAGCTGACTCTGCGATTGTGGGCCAGCTCATCGAAATAAACCCCCCATTCAACAAAAACAAAACTACATCTGCCACAGGGGAGGGCAAAATTGCATGCCCCATTCATTTTGGGTCTAGATAGAGAGAGGGCAGTTTATATGCTAAGTGGCCTCCCTCCCCTAAAAGGGGAATCCATGTTGGCTTAGTGGGCATTGCTCCCCAGGGGTGGACAAATGGTGAGAAATTCCCCCAAAATGCCCTTCCCAGACGAGCAGCAATGTTCTGCAGCCAGGGGGGCATTTTGTGGGCTTACCCTGCAATTGTGGGCCAGCCTATCGAAATAAACCCCCATTCAACAAAAACAAAACCACATAGCACATTTTGCCTTCCCATGGGGCAGATCAGCAGATTACGCTGCCAATCTGCCCCCAGGGAATGCAGGCAAAATTATCTGTTCGATTAATTTTGGGTCCAGAGGGCCACGTATATGCTAAGCGGCCCCCTCCCAAAATAAAATGAATCCCTGGTGGATTAGTGGTCATTGCAGTTTCCCAGGGTTGGTGAATGCGGCAACAACCCCAATTGTGCCCCCCCAGTGAATCAGCAAGGAGCTACACCTCCATGGGGGTATTCCTGGGAGGGCTGGCTAACAGGCACAGAGCCATTCCCCTTCTACCCCCCTGTTGGGGGTCTCTGGGTGCCCCCACGCGTGCCCGTGAGCCCGTCCACCCACAGACTCAGACCAGACACGTCTGTGTGCTTCGGGCTCCCCGGTCGCTCTGACGCGGCCGGGAACGCCCCGTTTATTTAAGACGCACGCGGCGACGTGCATCGTCACGTCGCCGCGTGCGCGTCTCCCTCACGGGGCAACGCCACACTCCTCCTTTTTCCGGGAGGAACAACAACAACAGACACTTCCAAAAATTGCACTGCACACAACATAACAATTACAAACTCAGAGCCCATGCCCCTTTAATGTCAGCCTCCCGATTCCCCTTACTCCGGAACACAGTCAATCGGCCCCAGCACATAGTCTCCGAGATAGGCAGGTCTCCCTTGCCCAGCCCTCTGGGGGTACCTCCCGCCTACCTCAGCCGCAGGAGTCCCAGCTGCTCCAGTGCCTCGTTCTGGCGACCCCACGAGTTCCCCCCGGGGGGTATCTTCATCCGGGAGGACAGTCTCATCCGGGTCAGGCGGGAGCTCAGCTCGAGAGTCCCCCAGTTTCTTAAAGAAGCTCACATTCCGAGTGACAGCCGACTTCCCGTCCGAGGCCGTTACCATCGATCCCTTTACTGCCACCACGTCCAGCGGCTCCGGTTCATATGGGAGCGAGAGTTTTCCGTGGGGATGCCGATTCCTGATCAGCACTTCGTCGCCCGGTTCCAGCCGCTGCGGACGAAGACCCCGCCGTATGTTCTCTTGATGTGTCCTTGCCTGTCGCTCCGCTTCCACCCGTTGGTCATCTATTACGCCGGGTTCCTTTTCATGTACCTCCGGGAGGAGACCTCGGGGGCACCTTCGGAACAGGACTTCAGCCGGGGCCACCCCCGTTGAGGCGTGTGGGGTGGTGCGGTACACTCTCAAGAACTGGTATAGCGCCCGCTGGAGGGGCTGGCCCCGTCCCTGGGCTATCCGGAATGTTTTGTTCAATGTCCTCATCAGCCTCTCCGCGTCCCCGTTCGCACGGGGCCACAGCGGGGACACCTTCCGGTGCGCCACTCCACAGCTCTCCAGAAATTCCGAGAACCTAGCGCTCTGGAATGGGGACCCATTATCCGAGCACAGAGTCACGGGAAACCCATGGGTGGCAAAGATTTTCTCCACAGCGCCCACCACGTGCTCAAATGCCACCGACTCGACGAATTCCACCTCAGGGTATCGGGAGTATTCATCCACAATGGCCAGGAAGTGAGTGCCTACGGCCGTGGATCCGAAGTCCGCATGTACGACCTCCCACGGCCGGGTCCCTCGTGGCATTACTTCGATTTCAGGCTCCCGCTGGACTGGGGAGGCCGCCTGGCACCACACACAGGCCGCTACGAAGTCGTCCACTTTTTTCTCTAGCTCGGGAAACCACACCTTCAGCCTCAGTCTCGCCTTCGTCTTGGTGGCCCCTTGGTGTCCCTGGTGTGCCAGGTTGATGACTTCATGGATCTTGGAGCCCGGCACCACCAGGCGATCGCCCCGCAGCAGCAGGCCCGACTCCGTGAAGGACAGTTCGTCCTTTACCTTCCAGAGTTGCTCGAGGGTCACTTTAGCTTCTTGAGTGCGCCCTGCCACCAATTCCAGCACGGACTTCCAGGACCCCGACCGCATCGAGCTCCTCAAGATGCGGAAACACTCGTCGTTGGCCGCAGCACTCTCCAGTTCGGGTAGCGGCATTGCGTTGGGGGTGGCACCCTCTACCACCATCCTGACGTGGTCATCGGCTTCCTCAGCACACGAGTCTTGTGCGGGTCCTCCACCGCCCACCGGGTGCCTGGACAGGTAGTCAGCCGCATTGTTGGTACCCGGCCGGTAGATCAGGGTGACGCTATACTCCAGAAGGGCCAACATCCACCTCTCGATTCTGGCTGGTGGTTTTGAAGATGATCCGGCCATGATCGGAAGCAGCGGCTTGTGGTCCGTTACCACTGTCACGGGTCTCCCCAGCGCATAAAGCCGAAAATGCCGACAGCCCCACAAGACAGCCAGGGCCTCGCGTTCAATCTGCGAGTATCTCTGTTCGGTCTCGGAGAGGGCTTTGCTGGCATATGCCACTGGCCTTATCCCCCCCTCTCTGCCCACTTGGGTGAGCACAGCACCGAGGCCAAAAGGGCTGGCGTCCACCACAATCTCGGACTCCAGGGCGGGGTCAAAAAAAGCCACGGTATCATCTGCTGTCAGGGCGCCTTTGATGTCCTCGAACGCCGACTGTTCCAACGGGCCCCACTGCCAGGTGGTATCCTTTTTCGTCAGGGCCCTCAGAGGCTCCGACCTCGAGGCGAGATTCCTGATGAAGCGCCCACAGTATGTTACCATTCCCAGGAAGCTCCGCACATCTGACGCCGACTCAGGGGGGCGCGCGGTCCTGATGTCCTGGACCTTCCTGGGGTCCGGAGATACACCGCCCTCCTTGAAGATGAAACCAAAGAACTCAATGGTCGGGCGGAGGAACTCGCACTTGTCCTTGTGGAGAGTGAGCCCCAGCGACTGCAGCCTCTCGAGGGTCTTGGCCAGACGTTTCAGATGTTCAAGTTCCGTCCTGGCAAAGACCAGAATGTCGTCACTAATGTTTAGGACGCCCTCCAGGTCTGCGAGAGCGCCTCGGATCAAGTTCTGAAATACCTCGGCTGCTGACGACACTCCGAAACTCAGCCGCTTGTATTGGTAGAGCCCCCTGTGGGTAGTGAAGGTTGTAATAAATCGGGACTCTGGGTGGAGGACAACTTGGTGGTATCCAGCTCGTAAGTCCAACTTAGAGAAGAACCAGGCCCCCTGCACTTCAGCAATGATGTCATCGATTGTCGGGGTCAGGTGTCGTTCTCTCCTGATGGCCTTGTTGGGCAGCCTCATGTCCACACAGATCCGGACGGAGTCCGGCTGTTTTGGTTTCCTCGCCACTACGATAGGGGATACCCATGGTGTGGGGCCCTCCACCTTTTCGATTATATCCAGGTTCACCAGGTTGTCTAGTTCCCTGTCCACCTGGTCCCTTAGATGAAACGGGATCCGCCTGTGTTTCAGAGCCACGGGCTGCACCGACTCATCAATGTGGAGCCTCACGGGGTCACCCTTCATTCTCCCAATCCCTTTAAAGATGTCAGCATATTTGTCCAGCAGATAGTTGATGTCCTCTAAGTAGACTGAGTACGCGAAGCTCACTATGCCAAGAGCCTCCGCTGCCGCACAACTCAACAGGGTGTTGCTGCTCACCGGAGTCACGTAGAAGCGGGCCTTGATCTTCGACCCGTCATGCTCCACCTTGGCGACAAACGCACCGTCCAGCGGCAGGGGCTCCCGCCCACCAAATGCAAAAATGCGGGCTCTCGGCGTCGCCAGCCTCGGGGGTGGGTTGAGCGCGGCATAATGTCCTCTCGCCATTACGTTGACTGAGGCCCCCGTGTCGACCAGCACCGGGACCGGCGAGCAGTTCACCTCCACGACGCATCTCGGCTGTCTCCTGCTCCTCCCCTTGAGGACTTCCATGCTGGAGACGAAGAAGATATTCTCCTCATCCTCTTCCTCCGCTTCTTCCGCCGGCGTCTCCTCTCCCGCCTGTTCCACCTGAGCTACATTGGGCGGGCGGTTTTGGCGAGGGGTCCACAGACGGGGTTGTCGCCTCGGAATCAGTACAGGCAGGGTCGCCCTGCACACCCTCGAGAAGTGGTCGGGCACCCCACAGCGTCCGCAGATCTTTCCTATTGCCATGCACTCAGACGAGTGGGGGAGGTCATAGCCGCACTTCTGGCATGACTCCACTGGCTTACCAGCTCTGTCTCTGGGAGCCCCACCGGGCCTTCGCACCCCTCTGCCGCCTCGCCAGACAGCGCACACCTCTTCCGGCCTCGCTGCGCGGGATCCGGCCTCCATCTTGTTGGCACGGGCCTCCGCCACCTCATGGCACCACCCGAGCTCCAGGATTCTGGGCAGGGTGAGTCCGGGCTCTCTCAGGACCTGTCGCCTCAGCTTGCCAGATGAACATGCCTGGATTAGCATGGTCCTCATCATATCCTCCGCATCCCCCCACGCACACCCTTGGGATAGGCGGCGCAGGCGGCCATAGAAGGTGTCGAGCGTTTCATCCTCCTTTTGTCTGGCCGAGAGCATGACGAACCTCTCATAGTCCACGTTGGCAAGGGGAATGAAATGCGCGAGGAGGGCGGCTTTGGCTTGGTCATAGGAGTTGTCCACCGGAGTTAACGACTCAAATATCTCCTGTACAGCTGCTCCGGCCGAATACAGCATCGTAGCCACCTTGCTGTCATTGTCCGTGACCTGGGCGGCCCGAAAGTACATGTCCAGCCGTCCAATCCATCTTCTCCATCGGGGGCCCAGGCTGGACGGAGGACCCGTAGCGTCAAACTCCGGAATGGGCTGCAAGGCCGCTTGCGCCCTGGCTTGGACCATTGCCCGGGGTGGTGGGTGGTTCGGGGGAAGAGCGGCACCAACCGTGGGTGTAGGCAGCCCAGACGTCGCAGGATGTGGGGTTGGCTGTGGGGGATTCTGTTGAAACAAATCTGCCAGGCTTTCGTCCTGCGAATCCTCCGAGGCCGTGGCAGTCGCACCCTCCAGGGCGCCGAAATCACTCATGGGCCCAAGCGCACAGGCACCCTCGTTCTAGTCCTGAGGGCCGCAACTTGCACCTCTCCCCACACTGCCACCACCCTCGTGATGATGAAAGGGTTAAAGAAGCTACCTTGAGGCGTCTCGTTCCAACGTGGATCTCAGGAGCGGGTATGCCATCACCCACGTGATGATGAAGGGGTTGAAGAGGGTCCTTGAACCAAATGTTCCAAAAATTGAGCTTCAAAAATGGAGTGGGCTGAGAAGGCCCAGCCACCTCAGTCCATCTTCCAGCTACCACACGACGTTACAGACTGAAAATTGGCCAAAACATCAAAATTCAGGCATGGGCCTGCGGGTTAGGCTGCCCGCAGTCAGCAAATCCAAAAATTGGGCTTGGATGGCCTTCCGACTCCAAACCGGAGCTTTCGGAAGTTCCTCAGCCACGTGCGCAAGATGGCCGCCAGCCGCGTGTATGGTCCGCGGCCACAGCGTGAGACGAAACATCCGCGGATGTTTCGTCGTCGGAGAAAAATTATCCGGGATCGCTCTCACCGCCGGGCCCGGGCATCCAACACTCGTCGCCACTGTTGGGGGTCTCTGGGTGCCCCCACGCGTGCCCGTGAGCCCCTCCACCCACAGACTCAGACCAGACACGTCTGTGTGCTTCGGGCTCCCCGGTCGCTCTGACGCGGCCGGGAACGCCCCGTTTATTTAAGACGCACGCGGCGACGTGCAACGTCACGTCGCCGCGTGCGCGTCTCCCTCACGGGGCAACGCCACACCCCCCACCCCCATTTTTGCATAGGCGTATGCAATGGTATGTTGTTTTGCCTTCCTTGGGGGAAAATCGGTGGAAAACAGCACCACTTTGCGCCCAAACAATGCAAGACAACATTTTGCCAATTTTTTGGGGAATTTTGAGGGAGGGGGTGAGGGGCTGTTTTACGTGTGGGGACCCCCACCCCCAATAGCAATTTCCTGGTGATCCAGTGGTAATTGCTGGTCTAGGATCCCCTTTCCAACAGGGCCTGACAAAAGGAAATCGGGATAAAATTGCCCGAGCACCACGCCAAACTGTGTCTGCTACTTTTACATGCTGTAATTTCCTGATGTCAGTGCACGCTACACGCCATCACGTCGGGATTCCGACCCCCAGGCACGGAAGGGGAAAAATCCCCCTTCATAGCCTTGGGGTCAGGAGGATTTGCGCTCCTCCACGGAAGGCGATCCGCTCCCCCAAAGCAAAGTTTAAAAAAGGACAAGATTGCATGTCCGTATGCCCTTTATGATTGTTATTTGTTACTGCTTATGGAGTGCTAAGTGTTGTGTCACATTAAAAACTTCTAAGGCATCAAGAAGAGAAGCCAATTGGGTTCAAACTTGGATGCAGCAGTGACTGGGTTTCTCCCTGTGACGATATGGTGGAGGACAGATTCAGGTATCACTGCAGGTGGATGAACATAGAGCAGCTGGCTAGCCCCCTTGTATACATTATTTTCAGGAACGTACTTATGACACAAATATATTACAGGTTCCCAGTACCCACGCGGGTGCTGGTTGAGCATTTGACTGTAAAATACAGCATAAAATCTGATGCATTGCTCGCCTTGTTTGAAGGATAGAAATGCAAGTTGGACATCTCCCACTTTAAAGAAAATGTACGAAAAGGTTCCGAAATGAACCACTCATGCATTGTGCCTTCCCAGGTGCTTATTTCAAAAGGGGGCTGGGAAAGACCTTTAATTTTTGATCATTTCAAATGCATCTCATTGGTGGATTCTGGATGTGCATTCAAATATGAAAAACACACATTTATTTGCGCAGATGCACATAGGGAATGAAACACGGCACCTAACTCTGCGTTTGCAAGATGCACAAATTCAAATGCCCTTAGTGGACTTGGGAGTGCTGTTGTTTGGCGCAAGTGATGAATTGCGCCCAAAAAGGTTTGAGAATCTGGCCCATTGTGTTTTTGTCATGCTAATCTGTACCTATATTTATTGAGAATTGCTACTTTCAAGTGCTGTCACTGTGGGTATAAGGTACGCTAATCTTTTTCTAAAGGAGTTATTCTTTTGTTTTAGTTGGCATTTTTCTTTGATTCTGTAGCTTGCAGTCTAATAGTTATGTGTGTGTGCGTGAGTGTGTTACATGTGCATTGTTAATATACTTTTTAAGGCTATTGAGTTGACTGTTTAACACTATTTTTCTGAGTCAGTACTATTGCTACTTTTTTAAACTTTTGCCATGTTTGCTTTGCTTCGTTGGGCTTTTTGACTGATTTAGTAGGTTTTGGTCTACTAGTTGTGTGGAGGGGTGTATGTGAGTGTGGATGTAATCATAGGTGTGCCATTTGCAACCATCCAACATTCACACAACTAAATGGAATTGTTAAACACCTATAACCAATATTTATGTAGGATAATGAGCTGAGAGACATCTTTAAAGAACATCCCCTAATTGCATAGAAGCAAATGAGAAACCTAGCACAGTCTCTGACGAGGAGTACATTTGCATTAGCTCAAGAACAGAGAAGACCTGCAACATACTGATGCAATGTCAAAAGGTGCAAAACTTGCCAAAACATATTAAATGGATCTGCCATAATAACCCGGCAGAACCAAACAATACAGACACAAAGAACATACAACCGCAGATCATCCAATATTGTATACCTCATCCAATGTCAGAAATGCACACAAGGAAAACATGTAGGTGAGACCTGCAAGGAGCTTCAGAAAAGGGTTAACCTATATAGATACACCATCTCAAACCATAAAACTGAAAAACCAGTTGATCGACATTTCACCCAGGATGAGCACGCATTGAAAGATCTATCAGTGTTGGTTTTAAAAGGTGACCTCTCGAATACCACGCACAGATGGATGTGGAAGTTCACCTGAAGGACCTGAAAATGCTTAACCTAAAACACAGTGGTCACAAACATAGACATAGGTTTTGTGAGACACAATAGCCAACTTTGAGCTCAGCAATACAATTACATCAACAAAGTCAGTAAACAATCCTGCAGTACGTCCCTTGCCAGCAGCTGTTGGACACCACTGTTCAGGACCACTAACAGGTGAGGGCACAGGACACAGGCAATGGAAATCTTGGGCATATAAGATCAAACGGGGCCATAGACTTGTGATTAGACGTGTGGGATATCAGCAGACTGTGATGAATCCCCAGATGTTGTCACTTCTCCCCTAGGAGGAGGCCCTTCCCATGAGGCCAGGAAGGTAAGGCCGTTACCCGATAGTGCCCCTAGGGGTGGTACTCAGTGGATGAAGGGAAGCTCCTTTGGGATTAGTGACAACCTCGGGAGAACGGGGTATTCCCCATGGCACACCTTACCTTAACCCACCTTCCTCACCAACCCCCTACAACACCATCCCTAGTGTTCCTATCTGTTTCCTTAACGCCAGTAAGGTAGGAAATACTGGGACGAGTAGGAGTGTGGGCTCCTCAAGGGACCTATATCCTTTATGTACGGAGATCAGGAAGAAACCAACTGACTCACTGGGAGTCCTCAAGTTCAGGACTGGGACGAGGAAGAAGTGCAGGAGCATAAAGAGCACCTGTATAAACCATACTGGGTGGGTCTAGTCTTTACAGGCTTCCTATTGCCCAAGGCACAGCCGAAATAGAAGAGGGACATTCAAACGCAAAGAGAGATCCTCCCTGGAGGGAAATGGGAGGTGCAGAGCCCTCAGCCGGGAGCCGAACAAAGCAGTCAAGGACAAGACGCTCACCGGTCTGCAGAGATGGTCCAGAGAGCTCTGCCGTGGTTGGGCTGTGTCTGGAAGCAGGAGAATGAAGTGCCAGCTGGTTGAGAGAGTGTTCTCCACCTGGGATGCAGCAGCCAAAAGCAGGAAGCCGATGCAGATCCACCACAGAGCTCGGACGCAGGAGGGACCATACCGCAGTGGAACACGGGTCTGTGATCCACATCCAATAAGGAGTGGCATCCAGAGTCATATTCTTTGTGGCAGTTCCAGGCAGAATGGGGGACTAGGGCTGCCTAGACCACGAGCGAGAGAAAGAACCCAAAGGGGTCTGGGCCCAGAGAGAAAGAAACCAAAGGGGGCTGGGACCTGAGAGAAAGAAACCAGAGGGGGCTTGGACCTGAGAGAATGAAACCCAAGGGGTCTGGGACCTGAGAGAAAGAAACCAATACCAAAGTAGTCTGGGAACTGACAAAAAGAATACCTGGCAGGATAGTGAACTGGGTACCATTACTGAGAATCAAAAAGAGCTAAGAAGGGATTGAGATCCACAGCCAATAACTAACTGCCTCCAAAACCTTTGTCACAGTCACAGTACCTGGCAGGATAGTGAACCAGGTGGGCTGTGAACACAGTGAGCGCTGCGAGAAAAGCCAGGAGAAGGGAGATATACCCACTGGTATTTGTGAACATTGTGAAAGGAGCCAAGAGGCGGCAGTAGTTCGCTTGGCATTGGGAAGAGTCTGATAAAGACTAGCAGGAGAAAGACACTTTTCCTGGCATTGGGAACATAACTGAGAACCCTGAGAAAGGTCATGGGGAGGGAGTCATCTCCCTAACACTGTGAAGATACAAGACTTTTTGATCTATGTGTGTAACCTTAATCCAAGGAACCTTTTTGAGAATTTTTGATTTGTACCCTTGTGTAACACTCACCTGACTCCCACGGAGGCGCTGATCTGGTCTGGGTTGCTGTGGCCTCTTCTAGAGTGATGCGCAGAACTCGGAAGACCGACTGGACGGACCCCGAATCTTGCTTGCCTAATCCGCAGGAGAATCCTTCTGCAGATGGAGAAAGGGGGTTAGCTATCTACGGAGTGACGCTTTGGCTTCCCACCTCCCAGTTCACTCTCCGTTGGCCACCTCCTAAAATTCCCCCCGCTAAGTCTCACCTTAGGTTTTGAAAGGATGAACTCTCCATCCTGCTTCTGGTGCAGGGGTGCGTGTATATCCAGTTACTTCACTGGTTAGCTGGAAACATGAGGATCAAGTTCACCTGACTTTCCAGGCAAGCACCGTGAGTATGTAGTTCGTAAAAGTTCAAGAAAATGATCTCCCTTTCATCTGTCTTTGAAATCTGAAGTCCGTTCCTTATTACAGAAACTGCGGGAGTTTTAGGAGTGAAGAATGGAATCACCGGAAATAACTCAGGTGGATAAGAAGTAAGATGATTCCTTGAAAATGTCTTTTAAATACATCCAGTAATGCTTTGTCTTTTTTCCCCTTATGGGCCGGGGTACGCTAACTGCTCAAGAAGCAGCGCCGACCCGAGATGCTGACAGGACCCGCCTAGTACAGACAGGTAATTATTAAAGATGGAACCCAGGTTTCATCATAACGATCCTGCTGCTCACCTTTTCTTTCTTCTTCCCCTAGGTGCAGGTATGCGGTGGACCATGCAGAGGGTCGCGATGAAGAATGAAGATGTTTCGTGGACAGGTGAGTGAGCGCGGCGCTGCAACGAGCGACGTGAAGCGTTTAAAATAAACTCTTCTTCTTCAGGTAGCCGGCGTGACGACTCCAGACACAGGTAAGCAACTGGCAATGTTCTTGTTCTCACCTTCTCTCTTCTCTCCTCTCCTTCTAGGTGTTCCAGGATCTAATCGGGCGTGGCTTGAGCCGGGATGCAGGAGCTGACACGGTGAGCGTCCAGCTGCTAGGAGCAGAACAACGCGAAGCGTGAGCTGCTGTCTGGGCGTGGCTTAAATAGCCTCCAAAGAAGTTCCAGGTATGTATCCTTCCCCAACCAGGTATGTATCCTTCCCTGACCACGCCCGAGTGGCAAAATAGTCCCACAGGTAAAGTTAGTCCCATTCAGGCCTCAAGGGGGCCTGGATGTTGCAGCATGGTCTGCATCAGGTAAGTTTACACAAAATCACTCTTTACATAAGTTCACTTGTTATGAGCCTGGCACCTGTCCAATATGAGCCTGGCGCCAAAGGCGCCAGGACTGAATGCACAGGGCGCCTTCCAGGGGCCGCTGGACCTCCCCCCGAGAATATGATGTCTGCTTCCGGGGACGCTGGATCCGATCTGGCTCCTTGGGGGTAGGCATCATGACACCTTGAAAAAAAACCCTTGTCATTTGCATCACCCAGAAGTGAACTTTTGGCTATCATCCAGGAGAAGAAAGCCATTCTTTTATGGCCAGCATCACTGTACCCTTTGCAATGACTGCTCAATCAGGCCAGGGGGGCCCACAAACCAGGAGAAAAACGATTCAACAACGTCGGATGCAGAATCCGTGGACAGCTTTGAAGGCAGACGCGGCCTCGGACACTTCAAAGGTAAGCACTGTCACACGTAAACATGCGTCTAAAGTGCCACCAGAAATTGTCGAACTAATAGGGAAGAACCAATCAGTGTTAGTTCCTGTGTCCCTTTCTGAACCCTCTGTGACTCGTCTCCATCATGACAAATTCCTTAATGCACCAGCCACAAATACATCGTGCCCACTAGGAAGCACAGAGGTGGTGGAGCTAGAAACAAATAACTGTTGCTCGACAACAGGAAACATCAGGATTCCTCCTACCTCACCAACCCCCGGCCCCATCAATCCTACTACTTCTGTTCTAACTCCCGTGCAGCCCGCATTATCATTACACATTGCAGGAAACCAGATAGCGGATTGAGGTGGACATATCATGTCTGATTCCACCCTTGACGGGGCAGCGGTGGTAATGGGGTCTGAGGGGTCTGTGCCGGAGCCCGGATATGGGGAGGCTTAAGCAAACGCTCTACCCGAAGTAGGTGCCTCGCCAGACAAGGCCGCTCTACAAACAAACACTTTTCCACAAAGGCCCCTACTAACTCTTGACAATTTACTTCTGATTGGCCTAAATTTGTCACAAATATTTTCTTTTAACAACACATCTCAAATCACGCCGAACAAGATCACCTCAGAAACAGTTGACACATTTTTTTTCACCTTTTGAACTAACGGATGCGGAAATTATGGAAGCCTCACAGGATGAGGGAAACAAATGTCTACTTAACCATGAAGAAATCACATTAACTACGCCCTCTTCAGATCCAGTTTATGCGACTGTAAGAAACATCCCTGCAATCGTCAACACGCCGCTGAGAGTTCCTCGGCGCCAACAAACTAAGGAACTAACAATGTCAAACACCACCGGGACCACCTATTGCCATACGAACGCAAATGGTAGTCAGCAACATTCATTTAACCAATACAGTCGCAATCACGGGGTCTATGCCGAATATCCCCACAGATCAGGTGACAACATGGGACGCGTTCAGATGGGAAAAATCAACAAAAACCGTTCGTCGGCATGTGACAATCGAAACTGCAGAACAGGTGACAGTACCTCGAGTACACCTCATGCCAAGACTGGAGGACAAAAAATCAAGAAATGTGAACGCAAGACCTACAACATCACAATTCTTACAGGAAATCCCTGCAACCACGGCCGCAACCTCATCGTTGGGAAGCGACCCACATTTGGAGAATTCAAATACTTCGCACTCAGGCTTGTCAGACAAAACTAGCACTGAGTCAAAACCAAGTTTGTCTTCAGCAGCTGCTGTGCAGAGCTATAACAAGGTCTTGGCAGCATCATCTGCAGCACTTCTTCCATTTTTGAAGATGTACGAGTCACTCCACGAGGCTTATAAAGATCAGATGTCTCTCATAATAACTTTAAAAGAAAAAATGGATAAATTCGACTCAGTGACATACTTCTTGCAGTAACAGTTAACACAAGAAGCGGAACAAACAATAAGATGGCAAGAGCGTCTAAGTGACCTTGCAGCACGTCATCACTGTCAAAATGACTCCTTATCCGACGGTTTGCTCGAAGCCGTCAAATGGATGAGACACTCTTCAGACACTCTTCAGCCATGATGAACCCAAGCCTCGACCACCTAAACCTTCGAGCCCCTTCACAAACAACAAAAGACTCTCATGCTCTAACACAGAACACAAATGTCACTGCTCCAATCTTGAATAGCATTGACCAGCTAGTGAAGCTCCAGCTACGACTGCCCAACTAGAAGCCGGAGATCAGAGTACGAAATCTCCTGAGTCCGTCCCTGTGTCATTACCGAACGAACAAGTAAATTGTTTCAATCCGAAAACCGACTTCTGAAATATCTGCGGCCTTATTTGGAATTTTTGAAGGATCGGCAAAATCAATAAAGGTCCCCATGAGGCAAGTTCAAACAACTCAGCAACCGAAAGGAAGACAGTTACCGCCTGGGAAAAAACTGTCAGATCCCAAGAAACGTGTTCAACAATCGAAGTCACAGAAATTTATCAGAAACGTGACTCCTGATATTCGAGCTGGCCTATTCGGAAGAACAGAACAGCCAAAATCTGATGGCCAAAAAACTGTTCAAGAAGTAAAAAATCTGAGTGGAACAGACCATCTTGTCGCTCCAGCAAGCAAGAGACAAAGAGTTGACTCAGACAGTGAAAGTCTCTTGAGCAAGTCATCGGGATCAGTAATTGACATATGCAACTTTTCTACTTACTCCGATGAAGTTACAGCCGATCATTCTATCATCCCCTCTATTGTGGTCCCCGATGACACCCAGCGAGAACCTCCACACAGGTTAAATCAAAGAGCGGGGAAGGAGAGAAACTACAAGAACAGGCCGACAAAGTCAGGGGACTGTTCAACTCTGCCTACACGGCTAAATCCAAAAAATCCCAGACTTCACGGAAAAAAGCAGGTTAGACATTCTACAAATGTCTCCTCATCTCTAAGAACTGAAGCAAGTTCTTTAAACCGCAAATTGAAATTACAAAATTTAAATCAGGAAGATCACGACCTGAATCTGAATCGCAAAAACATACTGAAATGATTTTCCTGCATTCCATCACTCAGAACGATTTTGTCTGAAGACATACGTATAGTAGAATATGCTACTGAAAAATGCTGTGATCAGGTTCTGCTACACATCTATTCAGTCTCAGTCCGAAACACAATTCTGAATGCATCAGAGGAATTGTTAATGTTTGGATTTGACATATCGGTCGAACCGACGAGCTTCAGGTCGCACACGCAGGAGTCCTATTCAAAAGACACCTTTCAAGGGACGCAAGAACAACGACGGGTCGAGCTTCGCAGAGATATGGCATTTACAGAAACCTCACGCACAAACCTCAATCATCCAGCAAAAAATGGCAGTCACACTGACATCTCTGGTCGACGTTAGCCATTAGACAACGGTAATAAGTGTATGCGTGAATTCATCTCATGGAACACTAGAGGATTCACCCACTTATTTAATGAATTTGAGGCTGATCTGGGAAAGGTCTTTGTTATATGTCTACAAGAGACATGGTTGTGCGAGCCTCCATCAAGGGACGGTTTTCAGACTCTATTAAATCCTGCAATAAAAAACGCAAGGGGGCGACCTTCTTCTGGCGCGGTAATTATGATCAAAACAAATACCAGGTGGCGCCTTGTGGATTTCTCCAGTCCTAATCCATTTGTGCAAAGTGCACTGCTTGAAACCACCAACAAAGATGAAGAAACAAGGACACTTTTGCTTATTCTAAATAGCTACTGGAACCCGGCCAAGATAAGCATTAAATCATTCATAGATTCAATAACAACTTGCATTGATCAGACATTGTTAAATTATAAGAATCTATCAATAATCTGTGCAGGTGACTTAAACTGCTCCTGGTTCAAACACGATCACGTAACCAAGCAGTTTAAGCTATTAACACACGACGAAGAAAAAAGTCGGGAGTCGGCATAGAGCCAGGTGCTACGAAATCGAAATTGCAACATGGTAAATGGACAAGTTCCGGGCGACCAACCACCCCAAAAACCCTGGTCTTCCTCAAATGCTCAATCAATAATGGACTACTTTTGGGTTTCACAAAATCTCTTTGAAAACGACATGAGATTATCAATTAGCCCTATATGTCAAGTAGCGACCACAACCTGCTTCGGTTGGCCTGTGTGGTGGACTGGGCAATTGAGCAAAGAAAATACGTCCCCGTAATCTCCATAAACAGCGGCGGAAACTGGTTGAAGATTGATAGACCGACCATAGAGGGAATAAACTTGAAATTACGGTAGGACACAGATCTGTCTGTAAATTATGTACCCTTGCTCTCCGATTTCATCACAGTAAAAGCTGCTGATCGCATAATGGGCTCAAAACACAAACACCTCTCATCGTCAATTTTAACACACGCAAAACAGGAGATGAGACGAGAAATAAGAACCCTAAGGAAGTCAAGTAAAACTGCAAGCGACGTAAATGCAATCAAAAACGCAATACGAACATGTCGCCAAAAATACCGTAACTGGTTGAAATCACAAAAATTGATAATAGAGGAAGATAAGGCTGAGCAGCTGATGAGGCATTTAGTCCAAAAGAATTCCCGAGAAATTTGGGCAATTTTGAACGCAGGAAACTCGAAGCACCAGTCATTACCATCAAACGAGATTGAGGCTGATTCATGGGAAAAGCACTACGGCAACATCTTTTGCAAAGCACCAAAAGAGGACGTCAGCAAACCAGCACAAGAGTTGACATCTTGGAAACTGCTAATAACAGGGGAAGATATAAGCGTTGCGATACGATCCTTGAAAAACTCTCACGCAGCAGGCCCAGATTTAATATCAAATGTGATGTTAAAAAAGAATGAGGAGCAATGGGCTATTTTAATCGAACTTTTGTTCACCCGTGTGCTTACATCCGCAACGATACCTGACTACTGGCGGGATGCGATTATTGTGCCAATTTACAAAAAGGGCAATCGGGCGGATCCGTCCAACTACTGCCCGATTGCCCTGCTAGACACCATAGGAAAACTCTTTGCCTCTTTTTTACGCCAAAGCTTAGCTGCATGGTCAATGTCAGAGCAAGTCTTTGACATCCGACAAACAGGTTTCACAAAAGGCGTGGGGGTGGAGGTGAACCTGGGGCTCCTAAACATCCTTAAATTAGAAAGCCAAAAGGCAAAGACAAGATTATTCCTCGCTTTCATAGACCTGAGAGGAGCTTTCGACGGCGTTAATCATAACAAACTGTGGCAAAAATTGGAAAACTGGAATTGCCCAAGAAACCTTGTCGAGCCATTAGAGCTCTGCATACTCAAACCACTGTCAGCATAAGATTAAACAATCAAGGCACCCTATCCAATAGGATACCAACAAGTATAGGTGTGAAACAGAGATGTCTACTAGCTACTGAACTCTTTAAATTGTTTATCTCAGACATCCCTGCCCATCGCACAGATGTGCGATGCTTTCCATCAAAAGTGAACAACATCGAAGTAGGCTGCTTAATATACGCCGACGACGTGGGTTCTTTTGGATAGGACCCAGATAGGACTCCAACGGCAACTATCAAACCTTCACGAATACCTGCATAAAAACGACCTGGAGCTAAACACAGAAAAAACTAAGATCATCATCGTCGGCCAAGGCCATTCAAAAAGAAAAAAAACCTTCAAGTGGAAAATTGAGGATAATTGCCTAGATACAGTCAACTCAATAAGATACCTGGGAATTATCTTCAACAACTCAGTCCACAAACATCACTGGAAGGTCGACATGGTCAATCGAATGATTCAATTCGGCATCCAAGGACATCTGTTGAACAGAAGTTATGGCAAGTTTGGCCTTGCACAGTCCTGATTTTCTACACCCAAAAGGTGGTTCCTGCAATCACCTTTGGTTCAGAATCAGGCTGGAATATAGACGTCTCGTTCTGGCAAAAATTGGAAGGAATCTTCCGGTGACGTCTTTTGAAGCTTCCTACCTATATTTCAATGACCCAAATCCGATACGAACTCTCACTAAACTCTTTACACTCTCATGTAATGTGGAAATCTTTAACAGTATTGCGAAAGATAAATTTGTCTCCAACAGCGCCTGCTTTCCAAATCTTCTCTGCTACAAGCGAAACGGGGAATTCGAAACTTCTTGCTGAGTGGAAACAAATCATGTTGTCGATTCTTGCCACTGTTGATCTCAACCTGAACAACCTGCTGCTGAGACCACAACAAGTCAAAAAAAAAGTTTGAACAATGGTGCTGGATTTCGAATAATGATTTACGTCTTTCGATGCCGACCACCTTAGATACTGGAATAGGGGAACACAAGCTAAACGTGACAAGTAACTATTTAAAAAACTGTCCGTCTCGACATCACCACGAGCACTTTTTAAGGTTCCGCTTAAATGCTGTAAAAACAAAAGAAATGATGTGGAACCGTCACTTTAAAGAAGTGAAAGACAACATATGCCGCTTCTGTCATTGTGAAATTGAAACTTCGGAACATCTCCTTACTAGTTTCAAAGAAACCACTGCCAAACGGATGATGCACTTGGGAGGCTTTATTCCAGTGGACGGTAACCGTCGAGACTGGTGGTCATATGCGGCAGCTGGACACTGTACAAAATTAAGCTGTGCCGTAGTTGACTACATGGGCTCTTTACGACTCGATACAAATTTTATTTGATACACATGTTTTAGCCAGGATGTTCTAAGACGGCTCAAAGTGACGGTTATAGCACCATGGAACAAAAATTTTTGGGGGGATTTTTTTTTTTACACATATGGTTATACTGTAATAAAAGTCCGTTGTCACAATGTTCGCATTGAGACATGGTGGACAGGTGTTTCAATATCCATTCTTCTGGAGCAAGAAGACCACCCCTTTTCCTTAGTTCAAATTATAGTACAAGGGTTGGAAGTAAGGTTATTGGACACAGGATGTCAATTTAAAGCCAAGAGTCCACCGTCCTGACATATTCATTAGCATTTAGTTGAGGCAGGGACAGCCCTCTTAGAACTAGGGTCTGACAGTGTTTTCTCTTTTGACATAACTACGTCATCTTGACACTGTATTGAAGTTGCAATACACGTTCGCTGCAACGGAAAATGAAGTACTGGCCTTGTTTTCCAATTATGGGCCTAATTCACAGAATTGTTTTGTAATGGTAAAACCTCATTGGAAAATACTCTGAATAATGGCCTATGTTATTAAACCTCTCACTTCAATACACCTTTTAAATAACATCAACCATTTTAGGAAATTAGCTTTTTTGAGACTGCCTGTACCCAACCTTTATAGTCACATGTGAAAAGGATTTTTTGTTTATCAAATGCAACTATCAGCTAGACGTGTACAGCAATGAAACCCTAGCAGCTGCATTGAAATCACTGCAATTGCCTGACGCTACACACAGGCTGTAACACGCCGTTCTTTTTAGACGCTGTGTGAGGAGAATGCAATACTGAAATTGTTTTCCGATTATGTGGTTTTAAAACCTTCACTTCAATCCGCCTTTTTAAATTAACACCAGACATTTTAGGAAATCAAGTGGCAACAGTTTCCCATATGTATCTTCACAAATATTTCATAAAGCAAACTCTCGCAAGAAGACCCTATGAGAAGATGGTTGGCCTTTATACCAGTTTCTGGAAATCCGACCCCGGCCAACCATCAAGGCTACCCTTAAGAATCGCCATGTAACCGAATTTGCTTGTTTCAAAGGAACCACTCACAATATTGGAGGGCTAAGTGAGGGCTAAGTGATTGTATTTAAAGTTGTGACCACTTATTCCCAAAATCAACCAACATGGGCCCATTTCCAGTGTATGTGTAAAAAGCTGGCATGCAGGTATGCACACCTGGTGAAAGGGTTGATGATAAAGGGATTATGTTCTTGTAGCTTCTTGGGGTGTGGCAGTAGGGCTACAAATATTCCTAATCTAAAGGGTGTAGACATACATTGAGCTAGTATAGAGTTTGTAGGTTCATGTGGTAGAAACTGCATATGAACATTTAGCGTGTGGGGTCATCTGTAGTATCTAAATCTTGTCATCAGGTTTACCTCCCCTTTAGACTTCAGTTGTTTCAGTTTAACTAGTGTGATGAATCTGATGATGTCATCACTCCATTCCCTGAGGTAGTCTCCCCTCATGTCGCCTGGGGATGGCAGCCGCTACCTGATCCTGACTCTGGGGGCGGCTATTTGAGAGTGGACCAAATGGGGGAAGGTGACTCGCAAGGGTTGGGGGTGCCATGATATCATCAGGTGAGACATGTTATCCCCCTTTCCCTTTTAAGGATATTCCCTCCATTCCTCATGCCTTGATGGCATTCTGCCATAATCCCCTTCGACAACTTGCCAAGTCAACTGACAGTACTCTTCAATATCAGATAACGAACAGGGTTACAAAAACGGAGACGAGAACCAACACCAGCACTCTAGTATCTGGAAGAATCCGATTGGCCCGAGACAGTTTAAAACCATGCCAGGAATAGAAGCACGGAGTTCGTCATCTTTATCCTGGTGCAGATCGAGGACACCCTGAGAACAGGAGATCCGACCGGCTAGGTGTTGCCAGGCAACCCAATATGTCATGTTGACAGGTGAGTGGAGAAACCAGGAGTGCTGCGTCCGTTGCAACCAGACGGAGCAAGAAGGCAGTCCAGTGAGCGACGCACTCAGGAAAGCTCTGTGGAGGCTTTCACAAAGCAGAAGGAAGCAAGCCATGCTTCCTGACAGCCCAGGGAGCTGGGATGCCGACCGAAGACCGAACGCCTACTGGCGGTGCTAGCAGGTTCAGAGAGCGCCGCGTGAGCCGGAGAAGCACCCAATTTGGAGTCGGGAAAACAAAGAGACTGCAGAAAAGAACCATTGAGCCCAGGGAAAGGGTTGGGACACCAAAGCACTGTCGGGCAAAGTATTGCAGCCCCAGATAGTGAGATTGGGGTCTGGGACCCACAGTGAGAACTTGGGGAAGGCCAAGAAGGGAAAACCAGAGCAACATTGTGTATTAAGAGCCGGCAGGAAAGTATATGTATCAAAGTGAAGGAACAAATTAAGAAAACTGGCAACACACTATGAAGGGAAACTGCACACAAAAGTCCTGGAAGGAGAATATACCAGGCAAACCCAAGTGTGGGGGATGAACTGCATAAGAAACTCCCAAGGATAACACATGCCCTTACGATTGTGAATAACATTGAACGTGGAAAGAATCCTGGGGAAGGGAGCCATTTCCCCAGGAGTAGATTGCGACACCAGAAGAGAGAGCTATCCTCTTGGTCTACAAAGAACGTGATTATTTTTTGGGAACTTTTGTTTTAGTGGAGCACAACCTGGGTAGGGGAGTTGTTCCCTGGAACAGTGAATATTAACAAGTTAAGACTTTTGTGATGTATACCATTTTGTTGGATTCAAACAGTTTGTGCACTTTGAAGGCCAAAGACAATATCCTTTAAATCTTAGAGTTACTTTTAGAATGTGAGGTCTAGGATAGGATTTTGGACACAGGACATTTTTGCTTTGGGCATCGTGACACAAGACTGACCTGTAGTTTTGGTTGAGATAAGGAAATACCTCCTAGATTAGGGATAGTGAGGATTTGTCCAACCTCTTTATTATTTAATAAAAGTCTATAACCAAAAACATGAGTCCTCTGTGTTCGCGTGACATTCCTAGCTCCTCACAGTAGGATACTATTGTCATACAGACTACCCAGTTTCATGATCCCCAGCCTACAGAAGTAAATCATAAGTTGTTCATCAAATGTTACCATCATGCAAAATATACGTGTGTGTAAAAGAGTTTTTTATATCCGGTGTGAGGCACCCACTCTTGCCCCACAGCAAAGACATGCTCCAGGGTAAGCTACAGCGTTTCCAGTAGTAATTGGTCTAAATTATAGTCTAGTTTGAGGTACAGCACTGCCAGTTCCCCCTTATCATAGGGTGTAATAAGAGTATCCAACGCAATTCTACGTTTTGCATTTTTGGGGATGAATAATAGAGGTTTCAAGAAATATGTAAAGCAATTTGAGACCAAAGTCATTTTGAATAAGGGGACACAGGCTATATGTCGTAGGGGGAAGTGCGTCCAGCATTTAACTTGTGTTCTGGTACATCTATTGTATTTACCAAATTCAAATTCAAATGAAATAGTGTCTTAGTGTCCATAGCTGAGGTATCCAATTTTGTCATTTTTCTTAGTAAATCCCATTTCCTTTCCTTTCCCACTTCTGGGGTAGGTGTATTCATTGGAAGGTCCTCTGACTTCCCAGAGTTAATCTTTATTCCCGCTACACTACCAAATAGCTTAGTATTCTTTACTATTGATGCCAGGTTGCACTCAGGGTATTTAACATATAGATGCATGTTGTCTTCCCTCACAGCCGCTTCACTAAATATGTAGATGATCTCACTGAAGAGGCACTATATATGAGCCAATTTGTCAATGGTATATTGTAATCCAAGTCCTTCATCTGTTGCTCCAGTTTATTGAGGGTATGTTGAAGGGTTTGTAAGAGCCTGCTATCCCTGGACATTCAGACACCCCTATGTAAAGCCTGGAACCCATGCTATAGGGTCCTGCTATCTGAAACAGTACCCTAGTTAGTTTCAAAGTATGCCGCAAAATGTGTACCTATTCCATGTCTGAAAAGTCGATATGTAAGGAAATCATACTCAAAACACTGGTTTCTGTGTTGCATCTGTGTAGGAAAAAAGGCCTCCAAAACAACTGGAGAATGGTCTGATAGTGTCCTTGAAAGTATTGATCACTGATCTATCATGCTAAGTTTGTGACATGCTACCAAATTGTCGCCTATAAAGAACATGGCATCAGATACTGTAGAGTACTATGTGCATTCTTTATCCCCGAGGTAGTAAAAATGCTGTGCATAGATTTCAGATAGCTTTTAAAGACTGTCATTGCAACAGCGTGCCTGATGTAGCTCAATCTATCCAGTTCCAGATAGAGCGCAATTTATTTATTATTGCCCTGCCCAAATTATTTCATACTCCTTATATTTGTGTAGGTGGGTCGTTCCAGGCATAAAAGTTGGAGGTGAACATTGGGGGTATAAGTGTTGACCGGTCCCCTCTTTGTGCTTACTCCTTGTGGGAGGAGTTTTGTTAGAGCACTAGCAGGACTTACATATTATCTTCACATCCGCACGGAGTGGTGCTCGTGAGTGGTCTTCAGTGGTCCGCAGTGGAGCTGTGGGGAGAAGTGTAACTGGAACCATCGCTGTGCAACTGCATTTTTTCTTTTTTCCATTTGGTGGCGCACACTGCAATTGTAAGTAACTTTTTTATTTACTCTGAGTCTGCCTGCATAAATGACAAAAATGGAATGCACAGGCCACAAGAGAAAAACCTCAAAATCTCCGCCCCCCCTGATCTTAACCTCTGCATAGCCGTGCAAATCGCACATGGCTCGTGACAAAAGAAGTCAAACAATGCCTACATCTCATCCATCTAAAGCACAGACGGATCTGATTCTTGTTGTGGCTGATACTTTTTCACAGGTTTTGACTCTATGGACAGATGTGGGGCGGGGTGAGTTCTCCTGACCAACTGAGGACGGGCCCAGAGTTGTCAAACAATAGTGATCTTGTGCCACATCAAAAAGGACTGAACAGTACCAATACAAAACGGACAACTGACACGCAGCCTTCAGAACGGGATAAGATTACCAACTTTTTTTCTTTGCCATCGACGGCACGGCCAGCGGGCCACACTGCAGTGGCCAGCTCACCTAATTCTATCAGCAATATTGACAATAATAACTCCCTATGAGTTATTATTGCCTGAATCTGAGACGGGAACCACTAGCAGGGCTTGCGTCCTGTGCGGATGTACCCGCATCACTACCTCCTCCAAATCTATCTACGACCCCAGACCACGAGTGCATTGCGAACACTGTTAGAAAAAATTGTTATTACTATAAGGCCTGTTCTGCCTTCACCAGCACCGACCAACACATGCTATTATGACCTGTGGCAGAGACTTGCCATAGCAAACACCATCTTCCAAGATGGCGGCCGCATTCACTAGCACTGGAGTTCTGTTTCACCTCCAGGCCTTCCGATCCTGATTGACTCCTGCTACGATCTTCTTGACCAATCGTGGAGCCAGCAGCTAAATGCCAGCCACCACCTAAGGCCCACTCTTAAGGCCCTGTCTGCTCCTGTCCATGCCTGGCCGTTCTCCGGGCCCATCTCCCAGATTCCTTCAGTAAAAAGCTACGCAATGTTCTATTTACACTCAACGGCCCTCTTGACTGTGTCATTGCCAAGTGCGTCTTCACGTGAGTACTGCAATTTAGCTTCTGCCTCAGCACCACATAACTAATTTCATCTGCCTCTCAATCAACCTTGCAGATGCCCCTTGCTCTGTGGTGACTCTCCATTCTGCCCCTCTCTGTTACTCTTTCCCACTGACTGCAACTACTGCATTACTGGATTCCACTTCTGTGCCATTCCTCAAAGACTGTCTCTGTTTACTTGAAAATCATATTTAGCTGTGCCGCCTTCCCCCATTGAAAGTAGCTGTTTGCCTGGAAATCGTTCTTAGCTGTGCCTCCTTCCTGCATTGGAAGTAGCTGTTTGCTTAAACGTCATTTTTAGATTTGCCTCCTTCCTGCATTAGAAGTAGCTGTGTGCATGAAAATCGTTTTAGCTGTGCCTCCTTCCTGAATTAGAAGTAGCTGTTTGCTTAAAAATCATTTTTAGCTGTGAACCCGTAGGCCCTTTAATTGAGGTAGCGCTCTATGAGATGGCTGGGGATGCAGAATTTACTCTGACACCGATAATAAGACAGACTCAGGAAGTTGGCAGACTCGGCTGTTTAATTTACAATTGTCTAAAACAGGGAGTACAACGAACACCAATCAACATTCGCACAAGCATTTCTCAAAGCTCACTCAATGCATTTCATAAAAAACAGACTTTATACCAAAAAATCATCATCAGTGATGTCATACTACGTGGCAAAGTAAGAAAACCTCACTTTGATTGTGATAGAAAGTACAACTAGATGTTCCCTTTAAGCCTATGGGGGATAGGATTATAATTGGGTCTCTAACATCAGGTGGACAATTTATGCCCGCCCCTAGTGCAAGTCATCTTTGCTGTCATAGAATACACAACGTTTCACTGGCTCTCAAACTATAGGGCTCTTCGCTACGTGGCCCTCTACAATTGATTGGCATGCTTGTACCCTTCTAGAATATTCCACTTGCTAGCAGCACGCAAGCTGGTACCCCAGGTGCTTGTGGGTGGACTTGACCATGCCTTCCCATCTAATTAACCCAACATCCATCACCACTCCTGCTGTCTGCCATTCAAATTAGTCTTTGAACTCGGCCTTGCAATAGTCTCTCGCCTCTGGGAATTAAAGGGAGTGTGAGCACAGCCTTATCTTCAGTCTCGATGTAGCTTGCCCAAAGTCCATCTCCATCCATCTATTTCCATCTCGACCATGAAACGTAAATGACGTAAGGTCTTGGGAGACCTTTTGCAACGGGATTGAGAAAACGCATTTTTCAAGTCAATCACTATGAAATATTGTGCTTCTGCTGGGATACTACACAATATTGTTGCAGGATTCCGAAATAAAGGAAACTCTGCTTCTACAATTTGGTTATTTGGTCTCATGTCTTGTATGAATCTCCAAGACCCTCCCTTGGATTTTTTCACAGGATACACTGCGGTATTACACAGTGACTCTGACGTCACTAAAATACCATATCAGCCCTGATGGAACGTTTTAACAAATACCCTCATCCGCCTCTCGAGACATTGGGTACTGTCTTGCTCAAGGTAAAATTGCTACTGGCTTCAACTTGATCTTATCCTCTCCTATGTCATTGGGGCCTGTAGTCCATAAATTGCTCGGCACTTTTTCCAAGTCTTCATAAAAAAATACTGGGCGCTGTTGCACCATCACCATTCGCTGTGGGATCTCTCTTTTCTCTATTCTGATCCAATATGTAATACTCATCTCGAATATTACTTCGTCTCATGGATCATCTCTGAACAGGTCTGTGAAGTCAGTCAATCTATACCCTTCCACAATGGCAATTGCTGTTCTCCATGGTCTGCCCTCATCATCGGTTCCTTCGAGCATGGCCAATTCCTCTGACACTATGGCTGCATCTTGCTCTAGGGGAATAATCTGTCCCCCTTCTTCGTCCATAGGTATCTGTGGCCTGAACAAAAACTCATCAGGTATTCTCATGATCTTTCTCACTAAGCTGGAAATGCTACCCCATAATGAAAGACTAGTGGCAGTCTTCGCACACGTTCATATAATTTATCCCTAGAGTGGAACACACTACACCTTCATCAGTGAAAGAGATTGTCATGTTTAATTTTGTCATTAAATGTCGACTTAGAATATTAACTAGTGTCTGCCACGAATACAATAATGGAACAGATATGTCACATTCTTCTATAGAGACGGGTAATTCATCAGTGAAAGGAACTCTACTTGTTGCCCCAGAGAATCCTTGTGCATTAATGGCATTTCCTGACATTGGATATTTGCCCTCTAGTATACATGAGAGTAGCCCCAGTGTCTACTACCTATGCTCCCCTTAAGGGTCTGGTGTCACCGATGGTACTGAACACATCAAGTCACCCTGTGAGCTGTCCTATTGCAGATACATGCTTATCCCGTACCTGTAAAAGGACTTCCACCTATCACAGCTGTGACTGCCTTTGTGGCGGAATCAATGGTGCTTACTGTGGTTGCAATGCCTATTGCATTTGCAGCGCTTGTGCTTGATACATTGTCTGATCTTGGGCGAACCCATCCCTAGCGTGTGAGCAATATGCTGGAGGAAAAGCTGTCCCCCTCTTGAGAATTGCCCATTCTGTACATACCGTTGGCTTTGTGCCCCATCATCCTGCATGTCCAACAAACAGTCAGATTATGCAAGGGGGACAAATCAGAAGATTCCCTCCTATCACTCTGGATATTCTGAAACCCACCTTGGTTATTCTGAAACCGACCTTGGTTATTTTGGAAACCACCCCTTCCTCTGTAGCCCATTCCTCTGCCTCGTGACATAACCCATTCATTCCTTGATCTATTTGACGTTGATTATTTGCCTGCGATGTACCCACTGCTTCCTGCACTCCTGATCCTTCTCCGCTTGTCAGTAGCGCCCTTCTATGGCGTACTTCGACAATCTTGTCTGAACTAACTTAGCTTCCTCAAGTTTTCCAACATCTTCCTTCTTCTTATTTTTCTCTTGTAAGAGCTGACGGTGTTGCACTATAGTCATCTGTATCTCTGCCCATGGCTTTGATTCCATTCCCACCAATTTCTTGAGTTGCCTCTGTACCGGCGCAGGTAGACCGTGACATAAAATGTGGTAAAATACTGTCACTTATTTTCCCCACGGCTCCCTCGTCTTTAGAGTCCACCATTCCTGAATGCTTTGAATGTAAGCAATCGGATCTTCGTCATCTTTCATTTTATGTGCCATAATTGCACCTTTGTCTGACGTGTCGGGAAACTGTACCCTGAGTGCTCTCCAGAGATCTACTGTACAGTTGTTAAATGCTGCTCCATCGTGTGCTGTGTTCTGTGCCGTGACACTTCGAGAAAGGGCTGATGACATTTGGACGAGAGTAGGATATTCAAGAATGGCTGCTAGGAGACCCTTAATTTTTCCCTATCGCCAACGTATTTCCCGCTGTCATTTTCTCTAGTGCATAAATCCATTTCCCTGCACCCGCTGTTAAACTAGGAAGTTTACACCTTAAGTTATCCTTATCCATTTGTGGTTTCGGAATATACTGTGGTCTGGCCCCTTCCTTTCTCCAATAAAGGAAATTGCATGAACCCAAATCCGCATTCGGCTCCCATTGTCTGTCCATAGTGGGAACAATGGTTCCTGATCACCTTCTTCTTGGTAATGACCTCAGCCTACTCACATATGATGACGACTCTCCCTTCTCACTATGCAATCGTCCTTTAGGTTATTCTGGATACGCTATAGGATCTGCCGCTCTATCCTTAGGCTGCCCTAGATCAGACCATCGTACTTCCTTGTCTGTCTGCAGACATCCCTCGGGACTCCATGCACCTCGTCCTTCTTCCCCACAGACGGTACCCTCTCTTCGTCTGACATATCTAGTCCCCAACTAGTATGGCTCTTTTCTTTCATTCTTATTTAAGGTCAGCCTATCTAAGGACAAGGCTCTATGCTCGAGGCTGAACAGGCTTCCTTCTTTGCCCTGTGACTGGGTGATTATAGATCGATCTTGCTTTCCTCTGCTTCCAGATTCACCTCTTGCTCGCATAGCCTGAAAGGCTTTATCAATCCTATCTCTGCTGCTCTTGAAGTTCTCATCTAATATAACTTTAGATGGCTCTGACTTTGCTCCCTGTGATGGGAGGAACTCCTCTATATTGCTCCATCGTATCAGTGGACTTGGTTCCATCAACTCTTTCTGAATGCGATCAATATCGCGCTCTTACTGTCTTCTCTTTTGGGCCATTTCTTTGTCTAATTCTCTTCACTTTCTTTCTTTCCCATCAAACTCTTTGCTCTTCCCTTCTTTTTCTTCCCTTTGTCTCTGCATTCTTTTATCCCATAATTTCTGCGGTTCCTCCTCTTCTCTCTTCCTTTCTTGCTTATCTCGTTCTTCTATTGTTCTCTGCCTGTTGTCATTTCCTTTGTTCCTCCATCCTTTCTTCCTTCTTTTGCTGTTCTTCCTCGATAATTTTCCCATCGAGCTTCAGCAATATCTGTCCACCAATCCATTTGTTCTGTACGACCGTCACCTCTTCAACTTTATCCTTTTCTCCTTTCCATCTCTTAATCTCTTGTTCAATCTCTGTTGATATATTTGTTTTTTCACTTTTCTCTTCTCTGTTTTGTATGACCTTAAAGGTCTCTTCTCTTCCTAGACTCCTCTGGACTATCATCACTATTATAGGCAGGCGGTTCGTATATCGGATTAGCATACCCCGTCTCTGCTTTCAGTTCCTTCAATGGAAACAATCCTTTGCTTTCTGTACTGATGCCTTTTACTTCAGGCGAGGCAAGGGGAGCTGAAGGCTCAGTACCTTCCTCCCTACACTGCTTAAGCATCCAATCCTCAGGTGGCAGATCCTCCCTCTCCTCCTGGGACATTTTCTAAAATAGCTAATCTTTTCTCCAATTTCATCCCCGTGTACGCAGCGTGCACGTATGTGGTTGTGTTGCAATACCGCTTTTGACAGTGATCGCCCTTGTGGCCATGGCATGAACATCTTGTCTGCTGTGCCCTTTACCCATTTCGCACTGTACTGTTAAAGCTTAGGCGCATGTTTTGGCAGCGTCTTGTAGAGGTTCATCAGTGCAGTAATGTCTCCCGTTGTGACCAGTCTCATTTGACTGTCAATACTTACCGTTAGTTACACAAATACGTTTCAGAAAAAAACAAATATGTGCGTGCTCCAACACTTGCCGCTCAAAGCCTTTATTTCTCAATTATCTCAATCGACTTTTTCAGTCAGCGCTGACGATGACAAAAAAAATAGATAACCTTTTTGACTCTTCCTTAACCTCAAAGTTTTACTCAGTTTTACTCTCGTCGCTCTTCGACGCCTCTCTTCAATTACAAAATACACAGACTAGTTGACTTTTTAATACATATATTCACCATGATACTTGAGTTTTCTTACTTTGCCACACATTATGATGTCACGGATGACACATTTTTAGTATAAAGTCTAAATGGGATTGTGATAGGGGAACATCTATGTACACTTTGTATGGGGGATAGGATTATGATTGGGTCTCTAACATCAGGTGGACAACTTATGCCCACCCCTAGTGCAAGTCACATTCGCTGTCATGGAATACACGTTTCATTGGCTCTCACACTATAGGGCTCTTTGCTACGGCTACGTGGCCCTCTACAATTGGATGGCACGCTTGTACCCTTCTAGAATATTCCACTCGCTAGCAGCACGCAAGCTGGTACCCAAGGTGCTGTGGATGGACTTCACCATGCCTTCCCACCTAATTAACCCAACATAAATCATCACTCCTGCTGTGTGCCATTGGAATTAGTCTTTGAATTCGGACTTGCAATAGCCTTTAGCCTCTGGGAATAAAAGAGACTGTGAGCACAGCCTTATCTTCCGTCTCGATGTAGCTTGCCCAAAATCTATTTTCATCCTGACCATGTGACAGACCGTGTTTGAGCTCCTTTCTTCGTATTTAATACTATTACCTGAATAAAACCTGGCACTTCTAGTTTTTTTCCATTACACCTCAACAGGAGCTTGTCTTGCTTCTCACGTTCATTGTATCTTCTCAAATATATGACCAGTTTCTTGGCTGCTCCAAACCTTGACACTGGGCCAGACAAGCCTTCTCGATTCTTCCTCCATTGTCAGCCGTCTTTCCGTGCTGTGCCACACTTTCAGCCCTTTTTGCTCACATGGTCCTAATTTGCCAAACACGACGTGGAACATCCAGATTCTATACAGACATATATATGTTATAGTGGCACCGCCTGCAGTCTATTCATTACGTATAGCTAGCCTTATGATTTCTTAGTGTACTTGCGTTACAGCATCTGTTCATTATTCCGTTAGAGGCATTTGGCTCCTCCTCTACAGCTGTGCCTCCTTCCTGCACTGGAAGTAGCGGTTTGCTTAAAATTGTTTTTAGCTGTGCCTCCTTCCTGGATTGGAAGTAGCTGTTGTGTGAAATTCATTTTAGCTGGGTACTCAACTGTTATTTACTACCTTTTTACATACAGCGTTTGCTGTTGAGTTCATCCTACATTAACGTTGTGCACGTACTACCTTGTCCTCAGTGCCCCCGCGTACCCTCTGTCCCCCAACCCCTGTGATTTTGGCACGCACCTCACCCCCCCTCCATGTGCCTCAGCACATCAGTTGAGAAAGTGTCCTCCTCACCATTGCAGCTATCTATGTCACTATCCATCCCTCCTATCTTGTCTAACTGCTTCTCCATTCCTATCCCTCTCCTATCACTAAGTCTGGCCAGAAGAAACTTAAGAAGGACATACTGAGCTCCAACCCAGGCCTTCCTATTGCAGAAACCTATGTCGGGGCTCCCAATCAGAGAGACTCACAGTCATTACCTCATCCGACTTATGGACCCGATACATGGCCGCCTTTCTCTCTCCTATTGCCTCTTCTTCCATTAATGGTGGCACCCGCTGGGAGGTCCTCCTTGACCTCTTTGCCATTTCTAGGGCCATCATTAATGTCTACCTGAATGGAACCATCATGGCTCAGGGTCCTCAACCCAACCTTCTTCTCTTTGACAGGCTCCTCTCTCGCCTCTCAAACCTTACCTCTCCCTCTGGATAGGGTCCCTTGCCTGCTGCGCCTTCCTCATCCTCTGCTCCCTAGTCTGCTGTGCATTCCTCCTCCTGTGCACAGGCTCCCTTGCCTACTGTGCCCTCCTTATCCTCTGCACAGGCTCCCTTGCCTGCTGTGCCTTCCTCCTCCCCTGCAGAGACTCCCTTGCCTTACCCCACTGTCCCGGCTCCCTTGTGGGTCTTGGCCCCTCAGCCATCCTCCACTATCCCTCTGTCTCTCTTGCCACCCTCGGGTGGGACCACCATCCCCTTCCCCCCGGCGGAAGACCTTCAAAGATGGCAAGCTGCTCCATTTGCCACGCTTAACTCTGGCTCTGCTGTCAAACACTTGTCTGACATCTGCAACCTCCTTGAACACATGAATCTAGATGTGCTCGCCATCACGGAGACATGTTTCAAGGACAGATCTGTCACAAGCTTTGACACTCCTCTCTGAAGGATACAATATCCTCTCTGAGCCTCTGAGCCCAGGTGCAAGGGGTCAGGAGGGGGAATGGCATTGACTTTCCCAGAATGGCTACCTGTGTCCATCATCCCCACTCAGGACTACTACTCTTTCGAGTGACTAGTCTGCAGGCTCTCACTCTCTCCTAAATCTTCTATCGGCCACCAGGACAGACTACTCTCTTCCTCTCGGAATGGGCTGACCTGGCCTCCTCTCTACTCTCCTCCTCCTCCTCTCAACTCCTCCTTCTGGGTGACCTCAACATCCATCTAGATTCTCCTGACTCTTCAGGACCTTTCCACAACCTATGCAATTCTATCTACCTCTCCATCTTACCTTTGGGCTCCACGCACCCAGCAGGCCACAATTTAGACGCTCTCATCTCTTCTGACATCCCTCTCTCTATCCCTTTCACTACCTCTCTCTCTTGGACAGACCACTCTCTTCTCTTTTCACACTTGAAGCTCTCCTCTTGCATCAACACTAAGAACTGTTCAATTCCACAGCAGCCTCCTCTTCTGTCACACCCACCCAGGTCCTTTGCTCAGCCCTGGCAGCACACTTTACTGCAAAAACCCTAGGCATACTTTTCTCTCTCACTTCCACAACACATCATATACCAACACATCTGGAGCCTCCCTTGGCCCCACCACCACTTCCCCTCTCTTCTCTCATTCCCATCACACCTGATCGTAGACCGGACTTGTCTGGCGACCTGAAGACCTCATCCAAACAGGTGTACCCCTGCCCCTCCAAAACCATTAAGGATAACTTTGACTTGCTTGTTCCAGCCTTGGCTGATCTCTGCAATCTCTCTTTTGCCAACTTCTATTAAGCACGCCCTTGTACACCCTCTGCTTAAGAAACCCTCTGCCGACCCCCTCCATTCTGGCAAACTACTGCCCCATCTCTGTCACCCATTTCCTGGCAAACCTCCTGGAGAAGCTGGCTATCTCTCAGCTCACCCTCCACACTGAATCTGCTGCTTGCCTCCATGACCATCAGTCTGGCTTTAGAGCACCCAGAGGCACGGAAACTGCTCTTCTGAACACCCATGAAGAACTGCTCTCAAATCTTGACACTAACACTCCTCTGTCCTCATTCTTCTTTACCCCTCCTCTGCCTTTGACATGGTAAACCACAAAATCCTGATTGCACGTCTTCGTGATACCCTGGGAATCACAAGTCAGGCTCTGTCATGGTTCCTTTCGTGACCGCCGATCGCAGGTGGAACTTGGGCCTTTTAACTCTACTATCACTCTTTCAACCTGTGATGTTCCCCAGGGTTCTAACTTATCCCCCTAGTTCTTCAATGTCTACATAGCTGCCCTGGCACGTGTGATTGCCACTTTCATCTCTAACTTCCAGTGCTATGCGAATGTCACGCAACTCTCCTTCAGGCTACCCTCAGCCACCTCCTCTACGTCGCTCATATCTGACTGCTGCACACCATGACTGAATTGTGGACATACAAACAACCTCTGCCTGAACGCCAGTAAGACTGAGATTGTTCGCATTGTGACTCCTGCTCCCGCTTTCCCACTCTCTCTCTGGCTGGCCTCCCTTGGCCCTGCACCCGCACACACCTGCGAGGCAAAAAACCTTGGGGTCATGTTTGACTCCACTCTCTCCTTCTCCACTCACATTTCAGACATCAATAAAAAGTCCAACTACCAGCTGCACCTCAGCAGAGGTACTCTTCCTTTTCTCACCTTCCCCCTCTGTCTCCAGAGCCCTGGTTCTCTCAAGGCTGGATTCCTGCAGCAGCCTCTTTCTCAACCGCCCATCCTCTGCTTTTCACCCTCTGCAACTCATCCAGAACAGAACCGCAATACTTATCCTTGGCCTCAAGCCCAGGGACCACATCTCACTGGCGCTGAAATCCCTCCACTGGCTCCCTGTGCCTGCAAGGATCAAGTTGAAGACCCTCTGCATTGTCCACATGGCTTTCTGCGACCTGGGACCTTCCTATCTGCAACAATGCCTACCTAAATACTGTCCTTCCCGAGCCCTCCGCTCATCTACCTCCAACCTTCTGCGTATGAGCCGGTTTGCTAAGCAGAGATTTGGAGGGAGATCTTTATCCTCAGCAGGGGCCTCCCTCTGGAATAGTCTCCCTGCCGCCTTCTGTCTTGTGCCTGATCTCCTGAAGTTCGGGAAACTCTTTAAGATATTCCTCTTCTCCTCCTCTTTCTCTCCCCACTATATCCCTCTCTCCCTCCTTTTTCCACACAGCTTGCTGACTGGTTTCTGGGTGTACCTCAGAGTCTCGCAGGTCCCTGGCACATGCGCCAGTCTTCTTGCACTGCCTCCGGACCTGCACTTTCCTCATCGCCACTGCACTTGGTCAATGACCCATGAGAGCGGCATCTGTCTGCACTTACCCCAGTTTTCTGACTGGGCGCACTTGGACCCTCCCCACTGCACTTGTTTTACCCCCTCTCCTCTCCTGTATCATCTGTGCCCTTGGAATGATCTGAACGTACCATGCCTTGAAGATCGTCTATCTATCGTCCCTGTCTCCCCATGGTGGCACCTCAATGCACTTGGAAAAAACTACAGAATCGTTGTCGGACCCATTTGTTGTTATCTACACCGTTAATCGTATTGTATGCACTTACTCTGCCTGTGCAGACTTGTATAATTCAGAAATTCAAGGGCTCTGAATGACGACTGTTTTTCCCCTTGTTCCTTCCCTCCTTGAGCGCTTTGAAACACTTGCCTTGTGTATAGACGCTTTACAAATAAACATTACCATACCATTCTAGATGAGCCAGAAATGTCTAGTCTGGATACAATGGACAACACCACTCAAGAAGACTTTAACCCAAATTACTCTAACGTTGTGCCAAGTTTGAACACCAAAGCCGTAACTATGGATGCTATTTTTGGTCTATGTTTTACTCTGGCCAATGAACAAAAAGCCATCAAACCTATTTTGGCCAGGATAGTGGACGTTATATTGTTGAACAGTGCTGTGGGAACAGGCCAGACCAGCGAGCTGGTAGAGGCGAAGGTGGAACAAGATGCCGTTGAGGGCACATTGAACGAACCTAGTAGGCTTAATGTGCTACTTTTAATCTCCTCTATCTCTATTCTGTCATCGGGTATAAACCAGACGATGGGCCTCTCCGTTCAGGCTTTGCCGGAATTTGTTAGTGACCTTGCCGGCATGATATGGCCAGGCGAAGCAGGCACGCAAACAGAGAAAAAGGAAAAGCAAAGCCAATTCCTGGGCAACCAGGAAAAATCAGCCGGCCACCAGACAACCCAGGAACGCGGTCTCAGCTTTCTCGAATGCATGTAAGAAACTATCATGCCTGATTATGTACCATAATAATGATCATTTCAAGACATTGTTTATCTTATAAAATTTAAGTACCTGGTTATGTAACAGTTCCTTGATCCCCCAGGGCTTAGTGCGCCATGTAAATGTAAAAATAAATACGGAGACAAAGAGAATAATGAGCAATATTGAGGCCCCTCCCAAGGCGCTGGTCATGTGACTTTGACAGTAAGATTGATGTTTGCAATGTGATTTTGGCAAAACCCAGGCTGAGCCACAAGGACACCTAATGCCTGAGTATGTGAATTAGATGTACACTGCTCAACTGCCATCTTTGCTGGAAGCTTCCAGGACTGAAGTCCTTGGTGCAGACCGCAGTGGTTCCGAATCAGTATGTGAGCAGCAATGTACCTGTTTGTCTATTTTTTCCTGCAAGGCTTGTGTAACAGGACAAATATCTTTCACAATTGACTTATTCGAGCAGTTGGTTTCTGTCGAGATTAGTGGGGCCACCTCAAAACACTGCAGCCATTTTTCCAGTGTGCCACACTGTCGTTTGGTCTGCTTTAATGTATTATCTTTACTCTGGAGTTTGGGCTCCGAGCTGTTAGGGAATAGTTTCTTACCTGTAACTCCATTTCTCCAGCATTGGTATCTTTCATGGATTCACATGCTTAGAATATTCCCTGTCGTCAGGCTGGGAATCCTCGGTAAGTTATATAGACATTTTCCAAAGGAAAACTTCCGACACTTTTGTGGCCTATCTACTTCGTTTTGGGCCGCATACGGCAGCGCCACTAGGACGTAGAGGTATAAATAGCCCGCCCCCGCGGCTCCCTCAGATTTCGACCCCCAAAGTAGTATGGGGGGATCTCTGGTTTGCATGCGTAGGGGAGGCTGGCGGGCGCATGTGCATCCATGAAAGATACCAATGCTGGAGAAATGGAGTTACAGGTAAGAAACTATTCCCTCCTCCAGCATTGGATCTTTCATGGAATCACATGCTTAGAATAGATTGTATAGCAGTATCCCCCAACGTTGGAGGTGTGTATGCAAACCAATATCACAATAACCATAATGCATATTTATCATGGCAAAACATCACATTATAGTATGTTAACAGTGAAAACACCACACTTAAAAGTACATTAGCCGAAGGATGTGACCCCTTAATTGGGGCTTACCTTATTGAAACAGGTGCCGTAGGACTGCACGACCCATCTGTGTATCCTCAGCATGTTGCTATTCGAGGCAATAATGCCGGGTAAACGTTTGTGGTACCGACCAGGAAGCCGCCTGACAGACATCTCCCAGCGGAATTCCGGACCACAATGCCGTCGACGAAGAAGTGGATCTCGTCGAATGGGCCCTTGGATGCTTCTCCAGCGGTTTTCTGGCTTTTGAGTGACAAAAGGAAATTGCAGACGACACCCATCGGGCTAGTCCTTGATTTGAGATCGGTTTACCTTTAGCCGAAGGGCCATAAGCCCCAAATAGTTGTCTCGTGTCTCTGAAGCTTTGAGTGCGATGGAGGTAAAATTTTAAAGCTCTTTTCACGTCCAATGTATGGAGAGTCTTCTCTGCAACCGACGAAGGTGTTGGAAAAAATGTCGGCAGCACTATAGAAGAGTGCTTATGGAACATGGTAGGCACTTTAGGAATGAAATGAGGATTAGTAGCCAACACGACTTTATTATTGAAAAACCTCAAGTACGGTGGATCGATCACTAAAGCTTGTATTTCTGACAGTCGTCGAGCCAAAGTAATAGCCACCAGAAAAGACAATTACACAACAAAAAATTCAATGATGACGATGGCATCGGCTCAAAAGGGGCCTTCATCAGCATTGCCAGAACCGGGTTAAGACTCCAGATTGGAGGAAACCTTTTCGTGGGAAGAAAGGTTCGGAACAATCCTTTAAGGAAATGTTTTATCAGCCGGTCACTAAATAACGGAGTTGAATGTCTCTTCAGAGCAAATCCCGAAATGGCAGCCAGATTCACTTTTATGGATGAAACAGACAAGCCTTTTTGAGCTAGGAGTAGCAAGTATGGTAGAAGCTGTTCCGGTGTGATATTAAGCGGGACCAAACCTGGTTGGCCTGCGCACCATATGCAGAATCTCTTCCATTTGTATGAATATAAAGCGTTCGTGGACGGCGCCCTCGCCGCTTGCAAAATGCGACGACAGTCCGCTGGAATCTCTAACGTACCAAACTCTGAGAAATCAGGAGCCAGGCTGTCAGACTGAGGCTGTTGGGGTCGTGATGCCAAACAACCCCTTTCTCCTGAGACAGAAGGTTCGGGATTTTCTGGAACCTCATTGGTTCTGCCGCTGAAAGATGGAATAGATCGGAGAACCACACTTATCTGGCCCAGTACGGGGCCACCAGGATCACCCGACATGGATATCTGTGGATCCATTGCAGCGTCCGACGTATGAGCGGAAACGGGGGAAAGGCATACAGAAACTTGTCCATCCACGGGAAAGAGAACGCTTCCCCTAGTGAGCCTTGCTGTGGCCACCTGCTCACGTATTGTGGGCATTTCTTGTTGTCTCTCGTCGCAAAGAGATCGAGGGCCGGACGACCCCATTTCTCGAAGACACGGTGTAGTTGTTGGTCGTTCAGTTCCCATTCGTGTAGTCGATTCATCTCCCTGCTGAGAGAGTCTGCTTGCACGTTTTTGACTCCTGGCAAGTGGAACGCCAATAGATATATCTTTTGCTGAAGGGCCCAATGCCAGATCTCCTGGGCTTCGGTCGACCGAGTTCTGGAGCGAGTTCATCCCTGTTTCCTTAGATAAAACATTGTTGTTGTGTTGTCTGTCATAATCCGTACAACTGATCCCTTTATCCGTGGAAGAAAGGATTTCAGGGCCCAACGCACCGTCCTTAATTCTAGCACGTTGATATGAAGGTCGGACTCCTCCGATGACCAACGACCCTGAACCTGTAGGGAATCCTGATGAGCTCCCCATCCAGTTAGAGAAGCATCCGTCACCACTGTCATCTGGAACACCGGTTCCAGCAAGGGCATTCCCTTTGTCAGATTTATGGAAACTCTCCACCATTGAAGCGCCTGCACGAGTTTGCTGTTGATGGTCAATTTGTCCGACCAACGCCCTTGACTCTGTGCCCATCGATCCGCCAAGAATTCCTGAATCGGTCTCCTGAAGAGACAATTGTTGATTAAGGGTATGCAGGACGACATGGTCCCCAGTAGGGACATGTACCTTCGCACTGACATTCTGGTGTCGACTTTCCAATCCAATGCTTTTTGCTGCAGTTTCAGAAGCCTTTTGACGGATGGCTTTACCAGTCCTGACTGTGTCTGGAACTCCGCCCCCAGAAAGACCAAGGTCCTTGATGGCGATAAGGAGGACTTTTCGAAGTTTATTGCGAAGCCCAAACGTTGTAGGAGGCACATGGGTCATTCAGGCTTTCCTGTGCCCTTTCCGGAGACAATCCCCTCACTAGCCAATCGTCCAGATAAGGGTACACATGATGACCTTCTTTCCTTAACCAGGCTGCTACTGGAGCCAGACATTTCGTGAATGTCCTGGGAGACGATTTCAGTCCGAACGGGAGGACCTTGAACTGATAGTGGGTTCGTCAGACAACGAACCGTAGGAATCTTTTGTGTCGTCGACGCATCGGGATATGGAAGTATGCGTCCTGAAGGTCTAACGACGACAAATAATCTCCCGGTTGTATCGAACGGATCACTTCTTGGAGTGTAAGCATCTTGAATTTTAGATTCTTGAGCAGTTTGTTGAGAGCTCGTAGATCTAGAATGGGACGCCATTTTCCATTGGGTTTCTTGACGACAAAGTAACGGGAGTACACTCCCTGTCGTCTTTCTGCCAGCGGGACCAGTTCTATAGCCCCTTTCTGCAGCATAAGCGCCACCTTTTGCATTAGTATTTGAAGGTGGGGCTGCGTCGAGAACACCGGTGGAATGTGTGGTGGCTTGCCTTTGAACTGTAGAGAATGGCCCAGATGTATTGTGTCCAAAACCCATTGGTCTGTTAGGCGCGCCCACTCGTCGACGTGACGCAACACTCTGCCCCCCAGGACGTTCTGTAAATTGTCATTGCTGGCTTTTGGCCTGTTTATCCTTCGTCGACGAGGAGTAGGCGCCTCATCGTCTGGAGGTTTGGTAAACTCTGCCTTTACGAGTAGCTTGAGCTGCACGTCTGTAGCCTTGGGAAGAGTAGGAGGGTCTGCTGAAACCTCGGTCTCTAGATCCAAACCGGGAGTAACCTGATGCTCCTCTGAAAGGACGAAAGGAACGAAAATTCCTACCACTCTGGAGGGCTCCAAGGGAATGAGCCGTGTCAGAATCTTCTTTCATGCCCATCAAGGCCTCATCCACTTTCTCCCCAAACAGGTGTTCTCCTTCACACGGCATATCCATTACCTTATACTGTACCTCTGGTCTGAACGTCGTGCACTTAAGCCAGGCTTGCCTTCGTAACACTACACCATTGTTGATTTGCTTAAAGCCTGATTCCGCCAGGTCGACAGCAATGTTAATGGAATGATTGGAAGCCTCTTCTCCTTCACGTACGAGCAGCATGGCAGATTTCCTGTGTTCTTCCGGCAGATGGTCCAAGATAGGAGCCAGCCGATGGCACATCTCCCTATCATACCTGGCCATAATAGCCAGGGAGTTGGCTGCTTTAACTGTAGTCGCTCCAACCGATAGCACTTTCTTCCCAAAAGCATCTTGTCTCCTGGCTTCGTTGTTAGGCGGGGTCGTGCATTTGTGTTGCGACCTTGCCTTTCTGGCCGCCGCAGCGGATACCACTGATTCCGGCGAAGGTTGAGACGTCAAGCACTTGGGAGTCGATTCCGGAGCCTTGAATTTCTTTTTCCAATCAACCTTTTACTGCCGGTTCTGAAAAAGGGTGACGCATGGTTTTTAGTCCCTCCTGCCAGACATGGTCTAAAATGGGGATAGCAAATATCGCCTTTCTTCTCTTGCCCATATGATCGAACAGAAAACAATCTTTTTCCTCTTCTTCTGGGACTAGGCCAAACTCTGCACATGCCTTACCCATCATGGCATGTAAAGCACCCACCTCATCAGGTGGTGATGGCTGCGCCGGACTCTTTGGAGTTTCCATCTCCGCTTCAGAGTCCCAGGTAGGGTCCCTTGAGGGGGATAACGAGATGTCTGAAACCGACCCTTCACGTTCCGACTCTGACAGTTCTCCTTCTTCCTGTGGACGAGAACGATCTTCCTCAACCGGGTAAGCGGTAGGAATTCTGGATGGAGGGCGAGGAGCCGGGCCTGGCTCGTCGACGACTGGCGAAGCCTGTAACGCTGTCGGGACAAGCTGAGGTAACCGAGTGTCCAACTGCTCCAACAGCTTCTGTAATGTGTTCAACACCTCCAGGGACAGAACAGCCTGGGGATTCAGTAAGGAAGAGGTAACTGGAATGGCACTTAAGAGCGACCCCGAACCAGTTGGTTGTAATCCCAGATCGGTTGGATGTGTGACCGGACCACGGTCATCCTCCGCCGACGAGATGGAGAAAGCCGCTTCTGGTTGCAGCAAGGCCTCAGGAGGGATCGGATCAAAAACCTCCGGATGCCATCCCACCGACGGGGCCACCGTCGACAATGAAATCTTTTCCATAGGCGCTGTTTGACCTGACGAAATAGCCGTAGGAAGAGCCGTTGCCGAAGACAAAGCAGGCGTCGATGACCGGATCGTCGTCGATGAAGTCTGTGGCGCAGGGCCTTCAGGCGTTTCCGCCGTTTTTGACCTCGACTTGTGGAACGAGGACTCTCGACTCGAGGTAGACTTATGACGGTCTCCTGAGGAGGATTTCGATGAGTCTTTTCTCTCCTTTTTAGATGAGGAGGAAGAAGACGAAGCTTTATGTGAAGAGGAGGACCTCAAAGGATGTTTCTCCGAGGGGCATTTTTCAGATGAGCGTGATTTCTTCGCTGGAGGCTCCGCCGACACTGAGCGACGAGGGGGCACAGGAGATTTAGATCCTCGAGGCTGTTGAGCCTACCTCCGATGCCGGGTACGCACCCGCTCTGTCATTGAGCCAAGGAACCAGGTGTCTGTTGCAGTCTTTTAGGGTCTTTTGTGAGAAGCCCTGACCGATCTCACACGTGTCCACCGTATGATGAGGGTGAAGACAGTAAATACAGTCCATATGCCCGTCTCCTTCATACACTTTAAGACCGCATGTAGCACATGGATGAAATAACGCCTTTCCAGACATTCTTCGAAAAGAAACAGTCGAAGAAGAAGAACGCACACCCTAATAAAATAGTAGATCGTCGAGGTAATCCCACTACTTTGGAAGACGGTTGAAATCTGAGCGAGCCGCGGGGGTGGGGCTATTTATACCTCTACGTCCTAGTGGCGCTGCCGTACGCGGCCCAAAACGACGTAGATAGGACACAAAAGCGTCAGAAGTTTTCCTTTGGAAAATGTCTATATAACTTACCGAGGATTCCCAGCCTGACGACGGGGAATATTCTAAACATGTGAATCCGTGAAAGATCCAATGCTGGAGAAATGGAGTTACAGGTAAGAAACTATTCCCTAACAGCTCGGGGCCCAAACTCCAGAGTAAAGATAATACATTAAAGCAGACCAAACGACAGTGTGGCACACTTGAAAAATGGCTGCAGTGTTGTGAGGTGGCCCCACTAATCTCGACAGAAACCAACTGCTCGAATAAGTCAATTGTGAAAGATATTTGTCCTGTTAGACAAGCTTTGCAGGAAAAAAATAGACATACGGGTACATTGCTGCTCACATACTGATTCGGAACCACTGCGGTCTGCGCCAAGGACTTCAGTCCTGGAAGCTTCCAGCAAAGATGGCAGTTGAGCAGTGTACATCTAATTCACATACTCGGGCATTAGGTGTCCTTGTGGCTCAGCCTGGGTTTTGCCAAAATCACATTGCAAACATCAATCTTACTGTCAAAGTCACATGACCAGCGTCCTGGGAGGGGCCTCAATATTGCTTATTATTATTCTCTTTGTCTCCGTATTGAGGAAATTGTTCCTACTAACTACAGTCCCTTCTTAAATAGAGGGAGCCTGATGTTACTTTTTCAACAAATTGAGGAATTGTGTATCATGACACCACAAGACATTGAATGTGTGGAACTTCCCACCTTCTTTAGTCAGACCAACAGGGCGGTGATTACATTTGTGAGTCACATGGTTGTGGAAAGACTAATTACATTTGCCAATGAATTCTATGCCATGGGTTATGTTATACAGTTACAACACACTCCATCTAATGGGGAACGCTTTATGCCCCCACTATATACCAATGAGGGCAAAGGGAAGTAAGTCCTCACTAAACTTTTGTGGTCTAAAGGAAAGCCCAGTTACGACCAGAAGCAAGCTAAAGCCGGCCTGCGATCTCAGGCTGTTGAACATTGGGTCCCTGTACTGGAGGAGGCTAACTATTGACCATCAGAGCCTTGCACCCTTGAGCAAGTTCTCTCATGAAACATGCAGGGGTTTTGACCCTTCACCTCCCAGCCTGTTGGATATGCCACCTTGATAATGGCCGATAAATTTCTACTCCACGACCACCTTAACCCTAGATGGTTATCACTTTTTCGTACAACCGGCAACTAAGCTACGGACAGGGAGGCCTATGTATGGGACTCCGGCATAGCTATGTCGCAGTACAGTATAATAGTTACACAACTCATGATATCTGTCTAGTGGTGGAAGTTAAGAACTTCTCAGACTGAAATGCTTGTACTTTAATTCTTAATCTATACGATCCTCAGGATGGTACACAGACAGAGGAACTGTTGAGATGGGTGACTGAAGTTAAAGAATCCTAAGGGGTGTATAATGGTTGACGGTGATATCAATGCACATTTTATTTCCTTGGAAGAGGAGCGGTACTATGATATTGACTTTGCCCAAACAGAAGAACAATGGTCATCGCTCTCCGAACACTGCCAGAAACTATTAAATAGGGGCCGGATGAGGTCAGAAGCATTACGAGAATTCAACCTTGTGCCCCTCATTCCTAGCAAGAATGAAAACTTGCTTGAGGTCATTATTTGGTCTAATGGGCAGAGCTCTTCATATTCAGATTGTATTTCTGTCACTGATATTTTATGTCATATAATATTGAAATATGAAATCATACAAACCCCACTCACTGACCATGCTATGCTGAAGGCCAAGTTATATGCAAAACACACAAAGCAATAGGAAATTATACTAGTAAAGGTGTCCGTGACAGCACAAGGCAACAAATTTGTATGGACTGAGCCCAATGTAAAAAGCGCTAATGAATTTATAATGAATATAGTCTGTTCCCCAGAAGAACTTCTGAACTAATGCAGGGGCGACTTGCTTGAATTATACAAACTAATCTGGCCCCTGCTCTATATGGCAGGTAAGATCACTGCCCATGGCAAGGGAAACACACTGCTTTTTGATTACAACATTCAAATGGAAAAGCGCGATGTACGCAAAAGGGTGGGCACTATTAAAAAAGATAAGCTATTAATGTATTCTGAGCTAAATATTTATGGCATATGGCCTGGTCCGTACCCATGACTTGTGCACATTTTGGCATTTTTTATCATACACGCCTGGCTGTAATTACTCCTAAAGAAATCTGCGGTATTGCAGAGGGTGATTGGCAAACCCATGTGAAGAGGTTATACTGGGACCAATATTGTATATATTTTCCTACCTGGGTGTTCTGGTTTTGAACATCGACATAATAGACATACTAAATATTTTGGCTAAGCTAAAACCATTGAGTACCCCTGTCACTGATGGCTTAGCAAATATAGTCCAAAATCTGATCTGCAATTTTGGGCCAGAATGTTGTATGGCATGTACACAAAAACTTGCACTTTGGGAGTCCTTCCTCAGAGTTCTTGCAACTCTATAGTGATACCTGTTCATAAGCGTGGAATTTATTCAGACCCTAGTAATGATATAATACTAGCAATGCTAGATACTAGCAGTAAAATATTTGCTACGATCTTACTACGCGTATTGGATAACTGGGCCAGGGTGAAAAAGTTGCTGAAGCCCCAGTAGCTTGGATTCAGGGTACTCTACCATACAGGCCATGTGGGCCCTTCGCTTGCTGTCCGCTGAGGTTTTGAGTGCCACCAATGGAGCACTTGATCTATGCTTTGTGGATTACACGGCAACATTTGATTGTGAACCCTAGAGGTCCTTTTACTCAAGGTAGCACCTATGAATGGGACGGAAAATAACTTCTTGCATGAAGGAATAAGACTGACTCAGGAAGTTGGCAAATAACTCTGTTTTAATATCAATTGTCTAAAACAGGAAGTACAACGGACATCAACGGATGTTGCACAGCATAATCTCAATGCAGTTTGTAAAAAATCAAATTTTTCTACTATAGGTTTGTCATATGTAACTCATACTATGTGGCAAACAAGAAAACCTACGTGGTATTGTGGTTGGCTCAAGGGGAACATCTAATAATACTTTCTATATTGGATAGAATAGGGATTGGGTCTCTGTAGTCAGGTGGGCACTCATGCCCTCCCCAAATGCAAGTCATAGTGCAAGTCACCTTCAACAGTAATTAGGAACACCACACTTCATTGGCTCTCAAAATATTAGGCTCTTCGTTATACAGCCTTCTACAATTGGTTGGCACGCTTGTAACCTTCTGGAATGTTCGCTGCTCTAGCAGTGCGTAAGCTGGTACCCCAGGTGCTGGTGGGTGAACCTGACCATGTCTCGCCACCCATTTAGCCCAATATCTCTGATCACTCATGCCGTCTGCCATTCACATTGTCTTTGAACTCGGCCTTGTAGTAGCTCCTCACCTCTGGGAATATAGGGGAGTTCAAGCACTCACTATATTCAATCTGGTGCACAATGCTCTTTGTCTATTTTCATCCTCAGCACACGTGATCAGAGTCTGTGTATTTTCTCATATTCTAGCATTTAATAGCTTTACGTGAAGAAACTTGGCACCTGTGGTGTTCTATCCTTGCAACTTTAGATAGGGATGCCTCAGCTTCTCATCTCTACTGTTCTTCACAAGCTGATAACCGGTTCTTGGCTGCTCCCAGCGTTTGACACCAAGGCATGCATCTTGTTTCGAATTTCACCCTATTATTTGCTGCGACACACACACGCAACTTTCAATCCATATTCCTTTGTGGAGACTCGCTTACTAAATTACGTCAGTGAATGTCCAGAACTCTATATATATATATATATATATATATATATATATATATATATATATATATATATATATATATATATGTTGGAGGCACCACCAGCAGTCTACATTCTACTTATCGCCAGCCTTAAGAATAATTAGTCTACTTGAGTTTCAGCGTCTGCACAATTGTAAATCTTGTGTTTTCTGCAGTGCTCTTCACAACTGCAATTTTCCTTCTGCACATAAAAGCCTACTCGATTCTTTATTTCGACATCAGGTTCTACATCACCTATACATTTTCTTCTCTGGTCGTCCTTCTCAATGCATCACTCTCATCTTCTGTGACATCACCAGTTCTCTTTCTCACATCGTCACACTTCTTTAGGCGCTTCTCTCAGGTGACCATCGGTCTTTCGGGGATACTTCATAGGGTCTTCTCAACGGATACCTTGTCTCAAAGATTCCTCGTGGTATAGGTACCATTACTGGCGTTGCACATGTCGCAATCACCGGTTTCCAACATATAGGCAAAATAGGGGCGGGACGTCCTGTAGAGGCATTTGACTCCTCCTCTACACTCCACCCTCTAGTTGATCCATCAACCACACCTTCACCGGTCTCCACATCTAGACATCCTTTCTTGAAGTGCTTCTTTGGAGTCCAAATTTTCATTACTCCTTTCAAAGATCCTGCTGATTTTACATGTTCATCGACACTCCAGGTCATATGGCTGCATCGGCCATTCGGATTACAGTAGATCCATCATCCCACATACTTCTTGTGATTCCTTGGATGCAGGAAATTCATTCCCTCTGGTGCTAAAATGCTGGCCTTTACGTAGTCACTGATTTCTTCATTTGTCAAGTCCATTTGGATTCAACATTGATCATGATCTTCATTGCAACTGCCTTTTTTGCTGTCTTCTTGCACTGTGTAATTATTATCCTGATTACACAGAATCCAAACATCACCATCACTAGTATTGCTCCCAAGAGCTTGAAGATATTCGCCATCCAATGTGGAACCCATGACAAAATGGACGCGAGCCAGCTGTCATCTGCATATCTTGTGTCTCATCTTCCATTTTGTTGTGCAGGTTTGTCAGCAGTGTTATGGCCTCTGTCAAGGCCCCATTCTGGTCATCATGAGAAGGTATGAATGTGCAACATGATTCTCCAATTTTGGCACAAACACCTCCATCCATTGTTGTGATCATGTCAAGAACATATCTGTTCTGGAGAATAATCAGTCCTGTGGCACTTAATTCTTCCTTGATCGCATTGAATCCATTTATAGTGGTATTGATCATCTGCAGAGGTTCCCATCTGGTAATCTGTAGCCATCTAGCATTGGCCCTCGTCTGGATTCCACGCATAAAGAGAGTTGTAAATATCGCTGAGGTCTATCTGGGCAATCTGTGTTTGTATGGAATGTCATCAAAGCCTTCTATTGATTTTTCTGAAAAGTAGTTCCCTCTCCTGGTTCGATTGAGGAACTCAAGTGATCTTTTCTTTCTCAAATGGGCATCTGCTTTTGAAAATCCTCCAATATTCACTAATGCTGGAATGTGAATGAGCAGTAGGGAAAACATACCTCCCAATCCGGTGGCAGCTTCATGTATGCTCTGGACACACAGGCCCAGTAGTGTTCCATTAATACTACTGTTCCATCCTTTGTGCAAGGTACATCAGAGATTCGGCCACACTGGTGATTTACTCAAACCTTCGTTGTAGCATTATTTCTGAAGCATAGGGCAACATTAGCCAAAGGCATTATCTGAAAAGGTCCTCCTTTATCGTTGACCCATGTCAACAGTTTCACAATCTTCGGCCAGTGGTGCTTGCATTCATTTTCCGCAGTATTTATAACTGGCTTATAAAATCTACTTCTCAAACAATCAGGCCTTCCGCCCACTCTTCCGGAGTCAACACTTTTCCTTTAATTTGTAACTGGTCTCTTTCCTTATATCTCCGTATCTCATCTGGATTTTTGCCTTGATAATCTAGCATCTTGTTTTCTTCTCTCCTGATGCCTGCTCCGTTTATTTCAGACTGCTCATATTTTATCACTAAATTGTGTGTGTCTGGCTTTTCCTTTGTCTTCAAATCTTGTACATAGTTATCTTCTGTGGAGACCTCTTCTTAGTCAACCATATCTAGATGTTTTGATCTCTTTCGTCAATAAACCTGCTCTATTGAGTCTTATTTGAATAGATGATTCCTTGTGCAAGGCCATAATTGCTGCCAGTAAGTCAGATGGACAATGACATTTAATCATTTTGGTCCATAGGCGATTTCGGTGAACACTGTCAAAGGCTTGTTGCAAGTCTTTGAAGACGAGGGACAAAGGTCTTTTAGTTCTTATGCATCTTTGTTTCAGTACATTGAGAAGAAAGAGGTTTGCATTGCAACCTATGCCTTTAAAGCAGGTTTGACGTGAGTCCGAGGTTCCAGTATCTAGTGCCCATTTGTTTAATCGCTTTAGGATCATAGAAGCGAAGATTTTTCCTAACGCGTCCAAAAGGGCAATTGGGTGATTATATTTCGGCTTCGTGCACTATTCCTTGTTGAATATAGGAACCAATACTGAGCATTTCCACGAGGGTGTAATACGGGCATTTCTCATTATTTGAGAGAAAAGAATGTAACAACATTCTGACCAAGTTTCTGATTTTGATTTTCAAGATGAAGTTTGATAGCCCATCTGGCCCCAGGTCTCTCGAGCTATTCGCCCTGTTAATTAAGGTCAATATTCCTTACTTCTCAAATGGAATCGACCATGATGTTAGTTTTGATCTTGATCACTTTATTGCCCTTTGCTGGGGGCGGTGGGTGGGGTGGCAGCATATAGGTTGTGATAATATCGAGTCCAGATCTGTTGAGGAATCGGGTTTAGCAATAGGCATCTTGTGCTGCATTTATGTTTTGTATAATTTCCCAGAGCTTTCTGGAGTTGTTCCCTAGAATAGTCTTGAGCATTGTTTCTCCGTCATTTTGGGTCATGATGCACTTATGGGATATAACCCAGTTCCTATACTGTTATCTTGCACCCGTCGGCTCTTATTACATTTGGTAAATCTCGCAGCTGTTTTAGGTCTGCATCCTTCTTTTCTGGTCTGTAATCTCTTGATCAAATACAAGTTTCCGCTTGAAGATGGGCTTTTCTCCAATAATTCTCTTTCCTCTATAATCAACAAGAATTGGTCTGTAATATATTACTGATTCATCAAAATTGATCAGTGTTCTCAGCTTTCCTTTCAATCTTGGGACCTCAGTTGGTGAAATCTGTATTATATTTCCTCCCGATACTACTTCAATTGATGTTGACCAGAAAGGTCTGGCCCATGCTAATTCATCATTTCGTGATCACTAGCTTTTTTCTTGACCTCTTTGAGGGATTTGATTTTATGGATGATTTTAAAGGACACAAAGAAATAATTTAAGATGTCACTCGACAAGCCTCTGTGCCAAGTGGGCGCGCCTGGAATGTCACCTGGAGTGTAACAATTTAACATATGTATGTTTCTTTCATGCATAATTTTGAACCAGAAAATAGCTCTGCTGTTTTGTTTTTTGCTGCATTTAGCCAGGCTGTTGGAAACATGTACTTAATATAAGACAATCTGTGTTTAGATCACCACAAACAATGACCATGAGATTTTTATGTTTCACAATACATTTGTCAACTACATTTGTGACTTGTTCGGCAAAGTCTATTGTCCTGTCGTCAGCTGGATTCCAGTATACATTAATCAGTGCCAACCAGCGACTTTCTGATGTGATGTTGTTATACTTCACTCCTATTAGAAGTGATTGAATATGCAGATTGGGGTTGTACAGTTGGTTCACTGTAAACCCTGTTTTACTGTAAAGCCTGTTCCTTCTTTTATGATTGTCAGCAATCCTGACATTGCGCGGCCTTTCACTCCATTACTCGCTGGGTTTAAATATACTGAAGAACCATCAACTATTGGGGTGTCTCTTAACTAGGTTTCTTGCATGCATATGATTTCAAAATCGCTTTCTACATGATCTATATTGTTGAACAGATTGTTAAATCCCGTTGTGTTCCAGGAAAGGATGGTGAATTCATCCTTAATCTGTTGTTAGTTTCCATGTTCAGCTGAGAGGGCTTTCGTGAGCCATCCCCAAGATTTGTTGTTGTTTGTACTAGGTGTTTCTATTGGAGTTTCCTGTATGGTTTTTCTTACCCCAATCATGGTGTTAAAGGATATCTTTAGTGGATATAAGTCACTGGTGTTTTTGATCAGCTGTTGCGCTTGACGCATTCCCTGAGTACTTTAAATTCGCCCTGGTAATTGGTCGGTCACTTATTCTTGCATTCTTTTGGTATGTATCTTTTTTCTCATTCGGTTGTGTTGCACACATTTTATTCTGTTATATCAAAACCCATAGTTCTTAAAGTTGTAGAGGCCTCTAATAGGTGGTTATAAATTAGAGCAAAGGGGACATGAAGGATACACAATCACATATTTCCTCATCACAGAACTCTACAACTGAGATGTCCAAAAATGTAATTGCAGCAAGTTCTAGAACATTGTTAAATAATCGGAGAATTTTCTTTCAATTTAGCGCTAGGCCATCTTCTGTGTTTAAGTTAAGTTCAAGTATTTGCCGGTTTGAGTTAAGTTACACTTCTGTTGGGTTTTTTGTCATTGATTTTTAGTAACACCTTGATCTTCTGATTTGAAGTTTCAGTCTCTTTTTCTGACGCCCAAATTTCTTTGGTATTGTCTATGATTGATTCAACATAGATGAGTTTGGAATTAATCAAAGCCATTAAAGTTGATTGATCTTCAATGTTGTCATTGATGGCTTTGTAAAGATTTAGGAATGGGGCAAGAAAGATGGTAAGCGATGACATTAAAAATGCTTGAGAGCTAGCAATGTCTTGATGGCTTTGGATTGGAAGAGATTGAATGGATCTTAGCTCTCTTCTCTGACGCTTGTGAGTTTTGTTTGTTTTTTGCAATTACTCGAGACAGAGGAGGAGTCAGTTGTTGAAGCATCTGGGGTAGAGGATCATAATATAGCTGATTCGGATACTTGTATTTTACTTGTTTTGTAAGGATGCTGACTGTCAAAGAATCAGGCAGAAATAAACCCTGTCAGTGTTAAAATCACACGAGTCGTTCATCCGCCTTCTCTTAGCTGGTTTGACTTGGGGGATTGCAGCATTTAATCAAGGCTGTTGAACAAGAGTTACTATGGGGTTTAAGGTTTGCAGAGTTGCATCTTTCAACGAAAAGGTTAAACAGGTCCCATGATCTTTGCCCGCAAAACCTCTATCTGAAGGTGTTGTGATTGAATCTAGATTTGATTCGACTGCTTTCGCTTTTCCCAATGAGTTTGTATTTACAACGATAGTAGTTAATTCAATGACAAGACATGCTTGCTCACAGGGTTTTGTACTGGTGTCCACATGCGTCTGAAATGAAGATATGTTGTTAATTGGTTCGACTCTGGATGTGCATTTGACGACACCAGTAGCAGCAGTCAACAGCTCTAGATCGGACACCACACCATCTGTTTGGGAGGCAGGGCGACTGTTTTGGGTTATTGTTAGTGTTTGCTTAAGACATCAGTGGGGGCTTTGGAGGGATTTTGAGCTCATTGCAAAAAAGTTCTACCTTCCATGGTATCAGAAAGGAGGAACTGATGACCGACTAGGTGTTTTAGGGGAAGGAGAAGTACGTTTATCTGGTGCCTTGCTGCCCACCCTACTTTCAAACATTGTGAATTGGTTGGACAAAGTAGTTTGACTATTGGGTTTCGACTGGTGGTCACTTATGCGGGGCAGTATCTCATCAAGTTGAGCTGCCACATTAGACATGGACATGGAGGTGTGTGAAGTATGACTAATGTATTTCAAAGTGCACGTACCTTGCAGAGTGGTAGGTTCTTTATTGGAAGCCATCATTTCATCTGTTGTTTCATAGGTTCTAAGGCATTTGAGGTAAGATGCAGACGGGCTTGGCTTCATGTATGTTGTGGAACACTTGGAGGGACGCTCTGTGCTGGCTCCGGTTCCATGCTGGAGATGGACTCCAACATGGCCAGGCTAAACCTTGGGCCTCAGGGAACACATGCAATGCACTCCAGCCACACTCCCCTACGCTCTGCATAGCAGGCTAGTTTTTCAAAGGCTTGCTCCTTCTCAATCAAATACCTTGGAGTGACAATCGAAACACTGATACAAGACACACTGCTCTAGATACAAAATGTGCCTGATTTCTTTTCTCCCAGTATTGAACTTTTACAAGGAAAAGGTTATTCCAACAATATCATACGGAATGGAAGCAATTCCGCAAATGCCGGAGGGAATCTGGAATAAATTGGAAGGCCGGTATTGGCGCAAAATCTTGAAATTACCAAAGGGCACGCTGATTGCCTCGATCAGAAAAGAACTCAGCCTAACATCCCTAAAAGGAATCATAGACATAAACAGCCTGATGTTTTACGGCAAAATTAAGGGAACCCGTCGCCTGAAGCTGCTGGATATTATCAGAAAAGAAATGGAAAGTGGCAGTAATAGAATGCTAACGGACTGGGCTAACAAAAATTTGAACCTTTTACAAGACATGGGAAGCTCAAAAGAAGAGCTAAACTTTAACCCTGAAAAAGTGAAGGGAAAACATAAACTCTGGGACTGGATGCAAACCTCTGAAACAGCTGCCAGTTAGAAAATAACTTCACACCTGCCACCGAACAAACAAAAATTTGACTGCTCACCAAAATGCCTAATTAAATTCATTGATAAGACATTGCGTGCCACCTACTTAAAAGCATGGCTAAATGTCCTAAAAACAAACGAGATCTTGGCTATAAGGGGATAATTTCCTTCCAACGTATGTCGTTATTGTAAGGCCATACTCAGAAAGAAACAATACGACATCTCCTGTTAAGATGCCCTGGAACAACTAATCCAAAATAATCTTACTTAAAACATCACTTGGCAGCAGCACACATATGGGACGAAGAACACTGGTGGCACAGACTGCTGTGGTCACTGGCAGGGGGATGTTATCCCCGGTAATCAAAAGATCCTACAGTGCATTGGCCTGGAACAAGAAACAGGACAAAAGGCTTAAGAGACATTAGTACCCGGCACGCGCGGCTGATCAGGAATACTGTGTGGTGATTGGCTCATTTGTGAGCCATACCACACGGTATTCCCATCCACGCCGTGCATGCCGCTACTATGTTCCCGGCGAGGGGCGTGCCAGCCTCTCAGCCAATGAGGAGGCTCGAAACGGGGCAATCCCCCCCTCCGATCCTCCCCATGGCTGGAGGCTTCCTTCGTCCCCTGCCGGGGACTCGGGTAAGATTTCTTTTTTTTTCCCAAGCCTTTCCTCCCTCCTCCCTCCCCACCCCACTTACATTCTATCCCGCTGTCTCCGGCGGGGGACGATGGAACCCTCCAGCCGTGTGGAGACTCGGAGTGGGGCCATCCCCACTCCAAGCCTCCACACAGTTGGAGGCTTCCATCGTCCCCCGCGGAGACCGCGGTACTTTTTTTTTTTTCTTTTCTTCCCCCCCCTTCCGCCCTCCCGACCCCACTTAACTTCTTTTTTCTTCTGGTCTTGGAAGCGAACGCGCTGGGAACACTTCTGTTCTCAGCCACTCCGCTCCAGATGGCCTATAACTACGGCCCCGGGCATTACCTGGGGCGGTATTGGCCCGCCACCTCGGGTTTTATTGCCACAATAACAACTGGAATACATGGATCAACTGAGAATAAAACATTTAGCAGAAGAAACTACTGCAATGCATGTCTGGAAGATGATCCAGCTCTTACTACTCCCCGGGAGAAATTAAACTTAAAAGATGCAACCTAGGAATCCTTTTCTAACTATTATGTTGACTGGTGGACATCAATGTTATTATTTAATCCACTGATAAATTTAATTTGACACCAATAGTGCTAAGTGATATGAACTTTTTTGGATGCTTATATTAACCTTGTATATATCATGTTTTTATTTATTATATGTGTTGATCCTTTGCTAAATTAATTGATGTATATATTCAAAAGGCTTATGTTTCTCTTTTTTTGCCATATGCATTAAATAAAACATTTTTACAAAATGTAACGTACCATGTCGATTTTTGTGAATTAGGCTTTTTTGCGAATGTATTAGTCCTATTCTAAGCTTACCAGTTCGTTTAGCAAAGTGTGTTGAATTAAAGCTAGTTATCAGTCTATTTGTTGATGTAAGGGCCTTGCTCAAGTGTGGTTCACATGCCAGGACATTACACGGCTCTCCACAAGAAAACGTAGCAAGCTATCAGCTTTTCATTGTGTTGCCAAATGGAAACATGTTCATAAAGCACTGAGTAACAGAACCCTGGTAACGGTTGGCTGGTGCTTACCATGGCAACGTTGGCATCCCTTGTATAGATACTTTCTCTCTTCCATACAGAGAACAGTTGGAGAGCGGACATGTGACATTGTCGCACTTTTAATGAGTCTGGGGAGGCCAACCCTCTTCGTAGGACACCTATGCACACAAAGTATTGCGCCCAATACGCATCCTGCGGACAGCCTTCCCATTTGAGAACTTTTGCAACGTCACTATTTGACCGCGTCCACGCTGCGCGTTGGCCCTTATTTTCTGGACACGATCCGGGCCTGTGACATCGGAAAAGTACTGTGTTCTGCAATGTAAGGAGTGTTATTGTGAAAGTACACGCTTACAAACATGCCACACTGTGCCATTGTATATGTAACTATTTGTTTGAACGATGTAGGCCCGATTTCCGGTTCCAAGGGCTCCACAGCAGCCCTACAAAAGGCCACACCCCAGAGCTACTACGCATTCTGTTTTTGGCTTTGCAGAGCAGAGTAGCGGGCCAGATTGCTTTGTGCTGGAATTGCTTTCTGATCAATTCTGCTGTGCTATATTACCTTTGCAACTAATGGCAACCATGGCTGCTGCCTGTAAGCCAGCAGCACCCACATCCTCACCACCACCACCTCCTGCGAAGGGACTGGACAAGGGAACAGGCGTGGCAATGTAGCTATGGATCAAGAGGAAAATGAGGATGAGCTACATCAAATACCCGATGTCTGCAGTCAGCGTGACTGCTGGGTGTGGAAACTGTTTACCTGGCTTGTACAGCTACAGCACCACCTCCATGCGACGACATCTAAAATCGAAACACAAGGCAGCAGTTCGGAGGGTAGTGCCCTTCGGACAAGGCAGTAGGTTACTTTCCTCTACAGCATTCTCTGCATCTGCTCCTGCCAACACCAGGGACACTCCTGTGGGGCAGCAGATCCCTAAAGCATTCTTGCAGGCCCTTACTTGTCAAAGATCATTGTATTGTGCATGTACTGCGACACGGTACTCTGCAGGGGGGAGCAACTTCGAAGTGCTTTTGAGAGTTCGGTCTGGGAGCATGAGAATGACTGCCCCCTCCCTAAGTGAGGGCTACCCAACATCTTCCTCTCTCTACACTTGCCCTATCTTATCCCTGTGGCTGGTTCCCCATCCGTAGCCTCCCTTCCCTTACTTTCCTTCTGTGTTGTGTGTTACAAGACCAAGATAGATACAAAACAACAGAAAAAGTAAAAAAGGGAAAAAAGGCTCCTTTCAGAGGTCAACAATGAAATTGCAAATGAAAGATGCAGGCCGCCGCGTAGCCTATAAGCTCTGCAGATTGCGCAGTAAATAATGAGAGGCGTGGCTCCATCAAAAACATTGCAGTCATTTCCGGGAGAAAGGGCTGGCTGTAAAAAGAGGCTTTTTGTGGTGTTTGTTGCTGTTTCAAAGGGTTGAAGTGTGCAACACCTTCTAGAAAAATGCTTGCTGTACTTGCAAAAAGGACAGCAATACATTTTGGATAGTTCACAGAAAAAGCTGATTGCCAGGAGCAGTAAGATTAATGTAATTTGTGGGGAAAATCTTTGTACTACTAAACGTAATATTTCCATTGTGGAAGTAGGAGCTGGCAACGTTTCTGAAAAAGGCGCAAACAGCCTTCTTGACAATGCGCCTCGCTTTCTCCATTTGCGGACCAAATGAAGAACGACGCAGCCAGATCTGCGTCTGCGCAATTCAACAAAAAATGAT